>NC_048567.1:67750433-68099183 GCF_013265735.2 Oncorhynchus mykiss
TCAGACTCCGGAGACGGGCACATCGTGCACCACTCCCTAGCATTCTTCTTGCCAATGTCCAGTCTCTTGACAACAAGGTTGATGAAATCTGAGCAAGGGTAGCATTCCAGAGGGACATCAGAGACTGTAACGTTCTTTGCTTCACGGAAACGTGGCTCACTGGAGAGACTCTATCCGAAGCGGTGCAGCCAACGGGTTTCTCCACACATGCGCAGACAGAAACAAACAACTTTCTGGTAAGAAGAGGGGCGGCGGCGTATGCCTTATGACTAACGTGACATGGTGTGATGAAAGAAACATACAGGAACTCAAATCCTTCTGTTCACCTGATTTAGAATTCCTCACAATCAAATGTAGACCGCATTATCTACCAAGAGAATTCTCTTCGATTATAATCACAGCCGTATACATCCCCCCCCAAACAGACACATCGATGGCTCTGAACGAACTTTATTTAACTCTTTGCAAACTGGAAAACATTCATCCGGAGGCTGCATTCATTGTAGCTGGGGATTTTAACAAGGCTAATCTGAAAACAAGACTCCCTAAATTTTATCAGCATATCGATTGCGCAACCAGGGGTGGAAAGACCTTGGATCATTGTTACTCTAACTTCCGCGACGCATATAAGGCCCTGCCACGCCCCCCTTTCGGAAAAGCTGACCACGACTCCATTTTGTTGATCCCTGCCTACAGACAGAAACTAAAACAAGAGGCTCCCACGCTGAGGTCTGTCCAACGCTGGTCCGACCAAGCTGACTCCACACTCCAAGACTGCTTCCACCACGTGGACTGGGACATGTTTCGTATTGCGCTGATTCGGTGTGTGAGTTCATTAGAACGTGCGTTGAAGATGTCGTTCCCATAGCAACGATTAAAACATTCCCTAACCAGAAACCGTGGATTGATGGCAGCATTCGCGTGAAACTGAAAGCGCGAACCACTGCTTTTAATCAGGGGAAGGCGTCTGGTAACATGACCGAATACAAACAGTGCAGCTATTCCCTCCGCAAGGCTATCAAACAAGCTAAGCGTCAGTACAGAGACAAAGTAGAATCTCAATTCAACGGCTCAGACACAAGAGGCATGTGGCAGGGTCTACAGTCAATCACGGACTACAGGAAGAAATCCAGCCCAGTCACGGACCAGGATGTCCTGCTCCCAGGCAGACTAAACAACTTTTTTGCCCGCTTTGAGGACAATACAGTGCCACTGACACGGCCGGCAACGAAAACATGCGGTCTCTCCTTCACTGCAGCCGAGGTGAGTAAGACATTTAAACGTGTTAACCCTCGCAAGGCTGCAGGCCCAGACGGCATCCCCAGCCGCGCCCTCAGAGCATGCGCAGACCAGCTGGCCGGTGTGTTTACGGACATATTCAATCAATCCCTATACCAGTCTGCTGTTCCCACATGCTTCAAGAGGGCCACCATTGTTCCTGTTCCCAAGAAAGCTAAGGTAACTGAGCTAAACGACTACCGCCCCGTAGCACTCACTTCCGTCATCATGAAGTGCTTTGAGAGACTAGTCAAGGACCATATCACCTCCACCCTACCTGACACCCTAGACCCACTCCAATTTGCTTACCGCCCAAATAGGTCCACAGACGATGCAATCTCAACCACACTGCACACTGCCCTAACCCATCTGGACAAGAGGAATACCTATGTGAGAATGCTGTTCATTGACTACAGCTCGGCATTCAACACCATAGTACCCTCCAAGCTCGTCATCAAGCTCGAGACCCTGGGTCTCGACCCCGCCCCGCCCTGCCGCCCCCAGGTGGTGAGGGTAGGCAACAACATCTCCTCCCCGCTGATCCTCAACACTGGGGCCCCACAAGGGTGCGTTCTGAGCCCTCTCCTGTACTCCCTGTTCACCCACGACTGCGTGGCCACGCACGCCTCCAACTCAATCATCAAGTTTGCGGACGACACAACAGTGGTAGGCTTGATTACCAACAACGACGAGACGGCCTACAGGGAGGAGGTGAGGGCCCTCGGAGTGTGGTGTCAGGAAAATAACCTCACACTCAACGTCAACAAAACTAAGGAGATGATTGTGGACTTCAGGAAACAGCAGAGGGAACACCCCCCTATCCACATCGATGGAACAGTAGTGGAGAGGGTAGCAAGTTTTAAGTTCCTCGGCATACACATCACAGACAAACTGAATTGGTCCACTCACACAGACAGCATTGTGAAGAAGGCGCAGCAGCGCCTCTTCAACCTCAGGAGGCTGAAGAAATTTGGCTTGTCACCAAAAGCACTCACAAACTTCTACAGATGCACAATCGAGAGCATCCTGGCGGGCTGTATCACCGCCTGGTACGGCAACTGCTCCGCCCTCAACCGTAAGGCTCTCCAGAGGGTGGTGAGGTCTGCACAACGCATCACCGGGGTCAAACTACCTGCCCTCCAGGACACCTACACCACCCGATGTCACAGGAAGGCCATAAAGATCATCAAGGACATCAACCACCCGAGCCACTGCCTGTTCACCCCGCTATCATCCAGAAGGCGAGGTCAGTACAGGTGCATCAAAGCTGGGACCGAGAGACTGAAAAACAGCTTCTATCTCAAGGCCATCAGACTGTTAAACAGCCACCACTAACATTGAGTGGCTGCTGCCAACACACTGACACTGACTCAACTCCAGCCACTTTAATAATGGGAATTGATGGGAAATGATGGAAATATATCACTAGCCACTTTAAACAATGCTACCTTATATAATGTTACTTACCCTACATTATTCATCTCATATGCATACGTATATACTGTACTCTATATCATCGACTGTATCCTTATGTAATACATGTATCACTAGCCACTTTAAACTATGCCACTTTGTTTACATACTCATCTCATTTGTACATACTGTACTCGATACCATCTACTGTATCTTGCCTATGCTGCTCTGTACCATCACTCATCATATATCCTTATGTACATATTCTTTATCCCCTTACACTGTGTACAAGACAGTAGTTTTGGAATTGTTAGTTAGATTACTTGTTGGTTATTACTGCATTGTCGGAATTAGAAGCACAAGCATTTCGCTACACTCGCATTAACATCTGCTAACCATGTGTATGTGACAAATAAAATTTGATTTGATTTGATTTGATTTGATTTGGTGCTACCCTACAGAGTGTTGTTGAGGCTACTGTAGATCTTCATTGCAAAACAATGTTTTCTCATCAAGTATTTGGTGACTTGAATATATTTTGTGTAGTTTTATCTAAAAAATATATATTTAACATTTTATCACTATTTTTATGAAATTCACTGAGGAGGATGATCCTCTGCATTCTTCTCTGAGGATTCTCCACTTGAGTCAAAACATGTTAGAATCACCCTTGGATTCGAATACAGCTTCTAAATATTTCTGGGTAAGTCTCAAAGACCTTTGTACACCTGGATTGTACAATATTCTTCTTTTAAAAATTCATCAAGCTCCGTGAAGGCCACTCCAGCTCTATATGTTTCCCTATTCTAGCATTGACCACTGTTATTTTCATATTATTTAAATGTCCTTAATGCATAAAACTTTTCAGTATTCCTCTCCATCCCCACCACTCACACAACCACAGAAACACACACACACACACACACAGTCTTGTATTTGTAACCAAGTTAGGACCCAGTGCAGTAATATCTAAGAAGTAATCTAGAAATTCAACAACAACCATTCCACGACAACTACCTAATACACACAAATCAAGTAAAGGGATGGAATAGAATATATACATATAGAATATAACATACCGTATATAAAGACACATGGTTAGCAGATGTTATTGCGATTGTGGCAAATTCTTATTTTCCACCATAATTTGCAAATAAATTCATTAAAAATCCTACAATGTGATTTTCTGGATTTTTCTTTCTCATTTTGTCTTTCATAGTTGAAATGTACCTATGATGAAAATTACAGGCCTCTCTCATCTTTTTAAGTGGGAGAACTTGCACAATTAGTGGCTGACTAAATACTTTTTTTGCCCCACTGTATCAAGAATTTAAACTTGTTAATTATTTTACGCTTCCATTAGGTACAACGTAGGCAGTTGGATAGCTTTTATAGAATTTATAGGAGGCATTCTCTCGATGGCTGAGTGACTGCTGCCAACATACAGACTCAATCTCTAGCCACTTTAATAATTAATAATTCAATCTAATAAATGTATCACTAGTCACTTAAATAATGCCACCTTATATAATGTTTACATACCCTACATTACTCATCTCATATGTATATACTTTACTCTATACCATCTACTGAATCTTGCCTATGCCGTTCGGTCATCGCTCATCCATATATTTATATGTATATATTCGTATTCATTCCTTTACACTTATGTGTATAAGGTAGTTGTTGTGAAATTGTTACATTACTCGTTAGGTATTACTGCATGGTCGGAACTAGAAGCACAAGCAATTCGCTACCCTCGCATTAACGTCTGCTAACCATGTGTATTTGACCGATTTGATTTGCAATGTGCGGTCTCAAGTAGTTGGTAAAAATCCAAGTGAACTTTTTACAAGAAGTCAGCAACTTTAGGTGACTTCCTCATAATATATATTTTTCTCATGAGTGTAATTTCTGTGCTTCTATGATGTCTAGAAAGCATGGTCCTAAAAAGGTATGTAAATGCGAGGAGTCCTAAATTGGTTAGAAATACAAGTCTGTGTGTGTCTGTCTGTGTGTGTGTGTGTGTGTGTGTGTGTGTGTGTGTGTGTGTGTGTGTGTGTGTGTGTGTGTGTGACAATAACATTTGATTTGATTTGATACGCTGCAGTATGGTATGTTACCACCAGGTGGCTTACAAAAACACCTTCTTAGGACCATGACAGTTTTATGTGATTTTCAAACCAGGCATTTTAGCATGCTATTTGCAGGCTATTCCAATGGTTTTCCTAGTGAGGACCATGCTTTTGGACCTAACTTGTCCAAAGGTCCTAATATGGAAGGTGTTTTTATAAGTTGAGGTCCTAATACTCTGAAAAACGAGAACACACACACACACACACACACACACACACTTACATAGAGTTCAAATATACTATATAAGTTGAGCTATGTCAACTTTCTGTGATTCAAATAAAATTCTCCATCAATGCATCATAGTTCTATCATCACATACAGATATTGGTTTTGACTCTTGCATCAAACATGTTCATCTGCTTTAATGTTGGCTGACCACTAATACACAGATCTCTATTACAGGAGAAAGAGTGGGAGAAAGAAAGGAGATTGAAAGGATGGAGAGAGAGAAAGTGGGGAGGGGGAGAGAAGGAGATGGAAAGGACAGAGAGAGAGAGAAATACACATTCGACTCGTTTAAAGTTATAAAACCCTTGCAAGGTGAATTCTTTCTATGTGTCTTTCAATATATAGTCAGTACCTGTGGCTAAGGTTTGAATGTGTTGCTTAAGGAGTCCTTTAGCGGCCTAGAAATAGCCATTAAGTTAATATACATACAATTGAGGTTGGAAGTTTACATACCTTAGCCAAATATATTTAAACTCAGTTTTTCACAATTCCTGACATTTTATCCTAGTAAAAAATCAGTGTTTTAGGTCAGTTAGGATCACAGCTTTATTTTAAGAATGTGAAATGTCAGAATAATTGTAGAGAGAATTATTTATTTCAGCTTTTATTTCTTTCATCACATTCCCAATGGGTCAGAAGTTTAAATAGGTTAACTTGGATCAAACGTTTTGTGTAGCCTTCCACAAGCTTCCCACAATAAGTTGGGTGACATTTCTCCAAAAAGTATGATCTTTGTCCCCATGTGCAGTGGTAAACCATAGTCTGGCTTTTTTATGGCGGGTTTTGGACGCTTCTTCCTTGCTGAGCGGCCTTTCAGGTTATGTCGATATACGTAGGACTCGTTTTACTGTGGAAATAGATACTTTTGTACCTGTTTCCTCCAGCATCTACACAAGGTCCTTTGCTGTTGTTCTGGGATTGATTCGCACTTTACGCACCAAAGTACGTTCATCTCTAGGTGACAGAACGTGTCTCCTTCCTGAGCGGTGTGACGGCTGCATGGTCCCATGGTGTTTATACTTGCGTACTATTGTTTGTACAGATGAACGTGGTACCTTCAGGCGTTTGGAAATTGCTCCCAAGGATGAACCAGACTTGTGGAGGTCTACACTTTTTTTCTGAGGTCTTGGCTGATTTCTTTTGATTTTCCCATGATGTCAGCAAAGAGGCAATAGTTTGAAGGTAGGCCTTGAAATACATCCACAGGTACACATCCAATTGACTCAAATTATGTCAATTAGCCTATCAGAAGCTTCTAAATAAAATCAAATGTATTTATATAGCCCTTCTTACATCAGCTGATATATCAAAGTGCTGTACAGAAACCCAGCCTAAAACCCCAAACAGCAAGCAATGCAGGTGTAAAAGCATGGTGGCTAGGAAAAACTCCCTAGAAAGGCCAAAACCTAGGAAGAAACCTAGAGAGGAATCAGGCTATGAGGGGTGGCCAGTCCTCTTCTGGCTATGCTGGGTGGAGATTATAACAGAACATGGCCAAGATGTTCAACTGTTCATAAATGACCAGCATGGTCAAATAAAAGTAGGTCAGGGTTCCATAGCCGCAGGCAGCACAATTGTCACTGGAGCAGCAGCACGGCAAGGTGGACTGGGGACAACAAGGAGTCATGCCAGGTAGTCCTGAGGCATGGTCCTAGGGCTCAGGTCCTCCGAGAAAGCAAGAAAGAGAGAAAGAGAGAATTAGAGAGTGCACACTTAAATTCACACAGCACACCGGATAAGACAGGAGAAATACTCCAGATATAACAGACTCGGTTAGACTATATAACAGACTAGGCCCCTACAAATAAACTACTAAAGCATAAATACTGGAGGCTGAGACAGGAGGGGTCAGGAGACCGTGTGGACCCATCCGATGATACCCCCGGACAGGGCCAAACAGGAAGGATATAACCCCACCCACTTTGCCAAAGCACAGCCCCTAGAGGGATATCTTCAACCACCAACTTACCATCCTGAGACAAGGCCGAGTATAGCCCACAAAGATCTCCGCCACGGCACAACCCAAGGGGGGGCGCCAACCCAGACAGGAAGACACTGTCAGTGAATCAACCCCTGTTATAGGGTTAGAGGCAGAGAATCCCAGTGGAGAGAGGGGCAGAGGCAGACACAGCAAGGGCGGTTCGTTGCTCCAGTGACTTTCCGTTCACCTTCACACTCCTGGGACAGACTACACTCAATCATAGGACCTACTGAAGAGATGAGTCTTCAAAAAATACTTAAAGGTTGAGACCGAGTCTGCGTCTCTCACATTCCATAAAAATGGAGCTCTATAGGAGAAAGCCCTGCCTTAGCTGTTTGCTTAGAAATTCTAGGGACAATTAGGAGGCCTGCGTCTTGTGATCGTAGCGTACGTGTAGGTATGTATGGCAGGACCTAATCGGAAAGATCGGTAGGAGCAAACCCATGTAATGCTTTGTAGGTTAGCAGTAAAACCTTGAAATCAGCCCTTGCCTTAACAGGAAGCCAGTGTAGGGAGGCTAGCACTGGAGTAATATGATAAAAAAATGGTTCTAGTCATGATTCTAGCAGCCGTATTTAGCACTAACTGAAGTTTATTTAGTGCTTTATCCAGGTTGCCGTAAAGTAGAGTATTGCAGTAGTCTAACCTAGAAGTAACAAAAGCATGGATGAATTTTTCTGCATCATTTTTAGACAGAACATTTCTGATCTTTGCAATGTCACGTAAATGGAAAAAAGCTGTCCTTGAAACAGTCTTGATATGTTAGTCAAAAGACAGATCAGGGTCCAGAGTAACGTCGAGGTCCTTCACAGTTTTATTTGAGACGACTGTGCAACCATCAGTTACTTCCGGCGCCGACAGAGATGGCCGTCTCGCTTCGTGTTCCTAAGAAACTATGCAGTATTTTGTTTTTTTACTTACATTGGTACCCCAGGTAATCTTAGGTTTCATTACATACAGTCGAGAAGAACTACTGAATATAAGAGCAGCGTCAACTCACCATCAGTACGACCAGGAATATGACTTTCATGAAGCGGATCTTGTTCTGCCTTCCACACAGGACAACGGAATGGATCCCAGCCTGTCCTAACTCTCCCTGATCCTGTGGCTCTGCGATGAAGTTGACAGTGTGATGGGGAGTATACCAATTTGAAATAATAGTTTCAATAGAATGTGTTGTTATTCTCTTTGAAATATGTTTAGGCATTTGCATTAAGAATCATTGGTAAAAGTAATCATTTATCATATAGATAATGAACTGAGCTAAACTGTTGTTCTTATCTGTCCTCTCGAGGTTATCATGAAAAGTGACATCAGACAGTATCTTAATGCATGGAAGAGATAATTGGACCAAACAGTGTGTGTACCTCAAACCCCCCCTAACTGGCGGAAGAAGAGTGACAAACGCGTTCAATAAGGCCCTGTCTGCACCACTTCTACCGAGAAAAATGAGTCTGAGCCAGCAACCGGTGTACAGCATCCAATCTAAGCTATAAACTGCTTTTCTATTATGTTTTTCTCAGGAGTGTGTGAGGAGTCAACGTGGAGTGAGCATGAGGAGAAATCTGTTCTAAACTTCTCTTATATCGCTGGTATACTGATTGACGAATGGACAAGACATAATGGGTGGTAAAGGTGATGGCGGCTCAGGTAAGACATTGAAATTGGGACATTATCATGGCCATCCACTTTGAACTGAAAAGCTATCTGAAGAAAACGAAAATTACTTTTGGGGTATCAGGTTGATTGTAGAGATCTACACTACATAAAATTATAGTAATTTAGATTAAGAATTCATTGAGATACTGATCTGTATTATAATCATGATAAAAAATGTTGATGTGTGTTAAAAAAAAATACTTTGAGTGATAGGACCAATTTGAATCACTGAGCAATGTCATTCTAAATTTTGGTTGGATAATTGGGTTTTTAATTATGATTTGGAATATGAATCATTTCCCTGACCTTAGTACGGTACCATGTTATTGTTCTGATTCTCCAGAAGGGGTCCCTTGAGAGGGGAATGTGGCGGAACAATCAGAATTAGTTGTGAAACATAGATAATTAAGATGTCTTATCTGCATGATATGCTTATGTGATATACTTGTTATTAGAATGTATCCCTTTGGACTCTGGTGTTGGCAGTTGCACTTCTTCCCTCAGCTGGGGTTCAGTCACCTGAGGCCCAGAGAGGGGAGAGGTCAGGCTTGTCTTTCACATGTCCCTGGTGCTATGCAGAATATCAGAAAGGGAAGAGGACAGGAGGAAACATTGTCTTCATATGTGAATGTGTCTTTACCTATTCTTAAACCATGTGAAGGGATGGCGTGATTAATGGGGAACCAATTACTTGTCTCCACAATGTCTGTGCACCAGTCACTCCCTCCTTTGGCATTGGGTATAATTGTGGTAGTGTCTGGAATCATTGTATGTCATCGCTGATGTTGCACTTATCCTGGGATAGTGTATGACCTGGAGGCTCACTCCCATCAGGGAGCTTGTCCAGGAGTGTGGTCAAGAAGGGGTTTTACTTGAGATGGAGTATCTGAAGTTGACAATTGATGTATGCAATTGGTCGAGTTAATGTTTCTGTTCTGTACCGTACCAGGGAGAGATGGTTCCAGTTTGGAGTCGGAGGACCAGACACTGGTCCAGACACTGGTCCTACTTCCGGCGCCGACAGAGATGGCCGCCTCGCTTCGCGTTCCTAGGAAACTATGCAGTTTTTTGTTTTTTTACGTGTTATTTCTTACATTAGTACCCCAGGTCATCTTAGGTTTCATTACATACAGTCGAGAAGAACTACTGAATATAAGATCAGCATCAACTCACCATCAGTACGACCAAGAATATGTTTTTCGCGACGCGGATCCTGTGTTCTGCCTTACAAACAGGACAACGGAGTGGATCCTATGCAGCGACCCAAAAAAACGACTCCGAAAGAGAGGGAAACGAGGCGGTCTTCTGGTCAGACTCCGGAGACGGGCACAGCGCGCACCACTCCCTAGCATTCTTCTTGCCAATGTCCAGTCTCTTGACAACAAGGTTGATGAAATCCGAGCAAGGGTAGCATTCCAGAGGGACATCAGAGACTGTAACGTTCTTTGCTTCACGGAAACGTGGCTTACTGGAGAGACGCTATCCGAAGCGGTGCAGCCAACAGGTTTCTCCACGCATCGCGCAGAAAGGAAAAAACATCTTTCTGGTAAAAAGAGGGGCGGGGGCGTATGCCTTATGACTAACGTGACATGGTGCGATGAAAGAAACATACAGAAACTCAAATCCTTCTGTTCACCTGATTTAGAATTCCTCACAATCAAATGTAGACCGCATTATCTACCAAGAGAATTCTCTTCGATTATAATCTCAGCCGTATATATCCCCCCCCAAGCAGACACATCGATGGCTCTGAACGAACTTTATTTAACTCTCTGCAAACTGGAAACAATTTATCCGGAGGCTGCATTCATTGTAGCTGGGGATTTTAACAAGGCTAATCTGAAAACAAGACTCCCCAAATTTTATCAGCATATCGATTGCGCAACCAGGGGAGGAAAGACCTTGGACCATTGTTACTCTAACTTCCGCGACGCATATAAGGCCCTGCCCCGCCCCCCTTTCGGAAAAGCTGACCACGACTCCATTTTGTTGATCCCTGCCTACAGACAGAAACTAAAACAAGAGGCTCCCACGCTGAGGTCTGTCCAACGCTGGTCCGACCAAGCTGACTCCACACTCCAAGACTGCTTCCATCACGTGGACTGGGAGATGTTTCGTATTGCGTCAGATAACAACATTGACGAATACGCTGATTCGGTGTGCGAGTTCATTAGAACGTGCGTTGAAGATGTCGTTCCCATAGCAACGATTAAAACATTCCCTAACCAGAAACCGTGGATTGATGGCAGCATTCGTGTGAAACTGAAAGCGCGAACCACTGCTTTTAATCAGGGCAAGGTGTCTGGTAACATGACCGAATACAAACAGTGCAGCTATTCCCTCCGCAAGGCTATCAAACAAGCTAAGCGCCAGTACAGAGACAAAGTAGAATCTCAATTCAACGGCTCAGACACAAGAGGCATGTGGCAGGGTCTACAGTCAATCACGGACTACAGGAAGAAACCCAGCCCAGTCACGGACCAGGATGTCTTGCTCCCAGGCAGACTAAATAACTTTTTTGCCCGCTTTGAGGACAATACAGTGCCACTGACACGGCCTGCAACGAAAACATGCGGTCTCTCCTTCACTGCAGCCGAGGTGAGTAAGACATTTAAACGTGTTAACCCTCGCAAGGCTGCAGGCCCAGATGGCATCCCCAGCCGCGCCCTTCAAGGTTCTAGATACACAAAAAAAAGTGCATCTTTATTTTTACTCAAGTATGACATGACAAAGAAACCATCCCCGTCACAGACCAGGGTGTCTTGCTCCCAGACAGACTAAATAACTTTTTGTGTGTCCTCAGAGCATGCGCAGACCAGCTGGCCGGTGTGTTTACGGACATATTCAATCAATCCCTATACCAGTCTGCTGTTCCCACATGCTTCAAGAGGGCCACCATTGTTCCTGTTCCCAAGAAAGCTAAGGTAACTGAGCTAAATGACTACCGCCCCGTAGCACTCACATCCGTCATCATGAAGTGCTTTGAGAGACTAGTCAAGGACCATATCACCTCCACCCTACCTGACACCCTAGACCCACTCCAATTTGCTTACCGCCCAAATAGGTCCACAGACGATGCAATCTCAACCACACTGCACACTGCCCTAACCCATCTGAACAAGAGGAATACCTATGTGAGAATGCTGTTCATCGACTACAGCTCGGCATTCAACACCATAGTACCCTCCAAGCTCGTCATCAAGCTCGAGACCCTGGGTCTCGACCCCGCCCTGTGCAACTGGGTACTGGACTTCCTGACGGGCCGCCCCCAGGTGGTGAGGGTAGGCAACAACATCTCCTCCCCGCTGATCCTCAACACTGGGGCCCCACAAGGTTGCGTTCTGAGCCCTCTCCTGTACTCCCTGTTCACCCACGACTGCGTGGCCACGCACGCCTCCAACTCAATCATCAAGTTTGCGGACGACACAACAGTGGTAGGCTTGATTACCAACAACGATGAGACGGCCTACAGGGAGGAGGTGAGGGCCCTCGGAGTGTGGTGTCAGGAAAACAACCTCACACTCAACGTCAACAAAACTAAGGAGATGATTGTGGACTTCAGGAAACAGCAGAGGGAACACCCCCCTATCCACATCGATGGAACAGTAGTGGAGAGGGTAGCAAGTTTTAAGTTCCTCGGCATACACATCACAGACAAACTGAATTGGTCCACTCACACAGACAGCATCGTGAAGAAGGCGCAGCAGCGCCTCTTCAACCTCAGGAGGCTGAAGAAATTCGGCTTGTCACCAAAAGCACTCACAAACTTCTACAGATGCACAATCGAGAGCATCCTGGCGGGCTGTATCACCGCCTGGTATGGCAACTGCACCGCCCTCAACCGTAAGGCTCTCCAGAGGGTAGTGAGGTCTGCACAACGCATCACCGGGGGCAAACTACCTGCCCTCCAGGACACCTACACCACCCGATGTCACAGGAAGGCCATAAAGATCATCAAGGACATCAACCACCCGAGCCACTGCCTGTTCACCCCGCTATCATCCAGAAGGCGAGGTCAGTACAGGTGCATCAAAGCTGGGACCGAGAGACTGAAAAACAGCTTCTATCTCAAGGCCATCAGACTGTTAAACAGCCACCACTAACACTGAGTGGCTGCTGCCAACACACTGACACTGACTCAACTCCAGCCACTTTAATAATGGGAATTGATGGGAAATGATGTAAATATATCACTAGCCACTTTAAACAATGCTACCTTATATAAATGTTACTTACCCTACATTATTCATCTCATATGCATACGTATATACTGTACTCTATATCATCGACGGTATCCTTATGTAATACATGTATCACTAGCCACTTTATACTATACTATGCCACTTTGTTTACATACTCATCTCATTTGTACATACTGTACCCGATACCATCTACTGTATCTTGCCTATGCTGCTCTGTACCATCACTCATTCATATATCCTTATGTACATATTCTTTATCCCCTTACACTGTGTACAAGACAGTAGTTTTGGAATTGTTAGTTAGATTACTTGTTATTACTGCATTGTCGGAACTAGAAGCACAAGCATTTCGCTACACTCACATTAACATCTGCTAACCATGTGTATGTGACAAATAAAATTTGATTTGATTTGATTTGATTTGGTCTCCATACAATGAAATCTGTTGACACAGCAGATACTGGCTGCTATGTATTATAGGTATCTTTCATACAGATCTTAACCTTGTGAACCATTCTATATATCTGTTGTTCGTCATGTAGGTTGAAGGGGGTATATCTTGGATATAAAAGACCTTTGCACTTTTGATTCGCCGCTCTCAACGGATCATCAGAGATGGTGATTTGTCGACCAGCCATCGCTATTGCAAAGCTCTCACTATTAAAGATTTAGTTTACCTTGTTATGGCTGCAATCCCACTGACGGGATAAGTGTCATCAACAACAGCTGAATAGCATAGAATAAATATTACTATAAATATTTATATTCATGAAATCACAAGTGCAATATAGGAAAACACAATTTAGCCTTTTGTTAATCCACCTGTCGTCTCAGATTTTGAAATTATGCTTTACAGCGAAAGCAATCCAAGCGTTTGTGTAAGTTTATTGATCGCACGATAAAACATTAAGTACACTTAGCATCAGGTAGCTTGGTCACGAAAATCAGAAAAGCAATCAAATTAATAGTTTACCTTTGATGATCTTCGGATGTTTTCACTCACGAGACTCCCAGTTACACAACAAATGTTCCTTTTGATCCATAAAGATTATTTTTATATGCAAAATACCTCCGTTTGTTTGGCGCGTTATGTTGAGACATTCACAGGAAAGAGAGGTCACGACAACGCAGACGAAAATTCCAAATAGTTTCCATAATGTCCACAGAAACATGTCAAACGTTTTTTATAATCAATCCTCAGGTTGTTTTTAAAATATTTAATCGATAATATATCAACCGCTAATGTCTTTCACAGTAGGAGAGGGAAAAGCAATACCTATCCAACCTCTGTTGCGCGAGCAAAACTCATGTGACCACTTGACGCGATTTTATCGTTCTGGCTCATTTTTCAAAATAAAAGCCTGAAACTATGTCTGAAGACTGTTGACACCTTGAGGAAGCGATAGGAAAAGTAATCTGGTTCATATCCCTTTAAATGGAGCAAAGGGAGGCTATGGAACATTGAGTTTTCAAAATAGAAGCCACTTCCTGTTTTGATTTTCCTCAGGGTTTCGCCTGCAATATCAGTTCTGTGATACTGACAGACAATATTTTGACAGTTTTGGAAACTTTAGAGTGTTTTCTATCCAATACTAATAATAATATGCATATATTAGCAACTGAGACTGAGGAGCTGGCCGTTTACAATGGGCACATTTTCATCCAAGCTAATCAATACTGCCGCTGCCGCCATAAAAAGTTAATGTGAGTCTGGAAGGAGAGTTTACAGTCTAACCATACACCTAGGTATTTGTAGTTGTCCACATATTCTAAGTCAGAACCGGGCAGGTGCACGCAGCAATCGGTTGAAAGGCATGCATTTAGTTTTACTTGTATTTAAGAGCAGTTTGGAGGCCACGGAAGGAGAGTTGTATGGCATTAAGCTCATCTGGAGGGTTGTTAACACAGTGTCCAAAGAAGGGCCAGAAGTATACAGAATGGTGTCGTCTGCGTAGAGGTGGATCAGAGACTCACCAGCAGCAAGAGCGACATCATTGATGTATACAGAGAAGAGAGTCGGTCCAATAATTGAACCTTGTGGCACCCCCATAGAGACTGCCAGAGGCCCGGACAACAAGCCCTCAGATTTGACACACTGAACTCTATCAGAGAAGTAGTTGGTGAACCAGGCAAGGCAATCATTTGAAAAACCAAGGCTATCGAGTCTGCCGATGAGGATGTGGTGATTGACAGATTCGAAAGCCTTGGCCAGGTCAATTTATTTAAACCTTTATTTAACCAGGAAGGGCTCATTGAGATGTAAAATCTATTTTTCAAGAGTGTCATGGCCAAGATAGGTAGCACCAAGTCATTACAAAAATGACAGACAAACAACATGAAAAACTACAAGTAATCTAGTAAAAACCATAGAATTAACAAAATCAAAAACAGCAAATTAAAAACATTGACAGGTTAGGGAATCAGTCTCAAGATCATTCATCAGTGATTTAAAAATACCAATCGGGACAAGTTCTTCCAGTTTAAAAGTATTTTGTAAGGTTTTCCAAGACGATGGCGCAGAGTACATAAAAGCCCTTTTACCAAATTCAGTTCGGACATTTGGAACAGTTAGCAGGATAAAGTCCAGCGAACGAAGAGAGTACCCACCACATTTCTGAACAATAAAAATGCACAAATAAAAAGGTAGTGAACCCAAAATGGCTTTGTAAATAAAAGTATACCAGTGCCTGTGCCTACGAGTGACTAGGGAAGGCCAGCCAACCCTGGTATAGAAAGTGCAGTGGTGTGTAAGGGTTTTGCAGTTTAAAAAAAATCTCAATGTGCCATGGCAAAGGGTGTCAATTGATCTCAAACACTGAGCGGAAGCATTCATATATAAAATATCCCCATAGTGTCACGTTCTGACCTTAATTATTTTGTTATGTCTTTGTTTTAGTATTGTCAGGGTGTGAGTTGGGAGGGTTGTCTATGTTCGTTTTTCTATGATTTGCTATTTCTGTGTTTGGCCTGGTATGGTTCTCAATCAGAGGCAGCTGTCAATCGTTGTCCCTGATTGAGAACCATATTTAGGGAGCCTGTTTTCTATTGTGTTTCGTGGGTGATTGTTTTCTGTTGTGTGTCTGCACCAGCCAGAACTGTTTTCGGTCGATTCTCTTTGTTTTTTTGTTGTTATTTCCGTGTTCATTTGAATAAATATGGACTCATACCATGCTGCACCTTGGTCCTCACCTTCTCCTTCATACGACGACCGTTACACATAGTCTAGTAAAGGCATAAATGTAGCTGATACTAGCCTCCTTCTGGCTTCAAAATAAAAACAGGCCTTATTCCTAAAATAAAATCCCAATTTCAGCTTCAATTTTTTTGTAAGTAGTTGAATTTGCAATTTAAAAGAGAGGCCGTCATCAATTAAAATTCCAAGATATTTATATGACGTTACAACCTCAATCTCCTTGCCCTGACAGGTAGTAAGTGAAAGGTTCAGAGGTCTATTTCTTGCTTAAGAAAACACCATTAGTTTAGTTTTGTCAGTATTGAGGATAGGCTTCAATTGACACAAGGTATGTTGAACAGTATAAAAGCAGTTTGCAAGTTCTGGAAAGCTTTTGTAAGAGACAAGGCAAAACAGTAAATAACAGTATCATCAGCATAAAAATTGACATTTTGGACATTTTTGTCTAAATCATTTATATAAATAGTGAATAAGAGACGACCAAGTACAGAGCCTTGGGGCACACCATTAAAGACAGACAATTTAACAGACCCATCAATAAGCCCATCAAATTGAGTGGACTGACATCTATCAGACAGATAGTTAGCAAACCATGCAACTGCATGCTCTGAAAGACCTACATTCGACAATCTCTGCCTTAGTATAGCATGATCAACTGTATCAAAAGCCCTAGAAAGATCAATAAAAAGTGAGACACAGTGCTGTTTTTTGTCAAGGGCTTCAGTGATATAATTTAAAACCTTCATGGCTGCTGTAATTGTGCTATGATTCTTGCTGAAGCCCGATCTGTTCATTGATAAAATAGAGTTAGTAAATAAAAACTCATTTAACTGTTCCCTCACAAGGGTTTCAAGTATTTTCACCAGGGGTGACAGCTTTGAGATTGGCCTATAATTATTTAAAAGAGTTGGCTCTCCCCCTTTTAAAAGTGGTAGGACAAATGCTGATTTCCAGATTTTCGGAATTTCATTACATTCCAGGGTTAAATTGAACAGATATGTAAGTGGTTCAGCTATGAAATTAGCTGCCAGATTTAAAAAGCAGGGATCCAAAAGATCAGGACCTGCAGGAATTCTCTGATCTAAGGATTTCAGGGCTTTATGTACCACCTGCACTCAGAACAACCTGCACTCAGAATCTCTCACTGGTTCATCCACACAGGGTTGTACAGAGACAGAGGACACTGAATCAAACAGCCTACCAGATGATACAAACTGCTCATTGAAACAAATCAGGATTTCAGTTTTGTCATATACAGCAACAGAGTCCTTCAAAACACATGACGGTAATTCATTAACATTACTGTTACCAGACATAGACTTAATAGCCTTCCGAAACTTTCTAGGGTCATTCAGGTTATCAGTGGTAACAGACATAAAATGTTCAGACTTGGCCTTCCTGAGAAGAAAAGGACACTTGTTTCGTAACTGCCTAAAAATAAGCCAATCAGCATCAGAACATGATTTCCTTGCTTTAGCCCAGGCTAGATTACGGTCGTGAATAATACAAGACAGCTCAGAAGAAAACCATGGATTATCCCACCCTTTATCCCTGAACCTGCGGAATGGGGCATGTTTGTTTACTATTTGGAAAAAAACATCATGGAAGAATTTCCAGGCAGTTTCCACATGGTTTCCACATGGTCAATGAATACGGCTGCACAGTATTGTTTCTTATCAATGCGGTGAAGATATCGTTTAGGACCTTGAGCGTGGCTGAGGTGCACCCATGACCAGCTCTGAAACCAGATTGCATAGCGGAGAAGGTACGGTGGGATTCGAAATGGTCGGTAATCTGTTTGTTGAATTGGCTTTCGAAGACCTTAGAAAGGCAGGGTAGGATAGATATAGGTCTGTAGCAGTTTGGGTCAAGAGTGTCCCCCCCTTTGAAGAGGGGGATGACCGCAGCTGCTTTCCAATCTTTGGGAATCTCAGATGACAGGAAAGAGAGGTTGAACAGGCTAGTAATAGGGGTTGCAACAATTTCGGCAGATAGTTTTAGAAAGAAAGGGTCCAGATTGTCTAGCCCGGCTGATTTGTAGGGGTCCAGATTTTGGAGCTCTTTCTGAACCTCAGCTGACTGGATTTGTGAGAAGGAGAAATGGGGAAGGCTTGGGCGAGTTGTTGTGGGCAGTGCTGTTGACCGGGGTAGGGGTAGCCAGGTGGAAAGCATGGCCAGCCGTAGAAAAATTATTATTGAAATTCTCAATTATGGTGGATTTATCAGTGATGACAGAGTTTACTATCCTCAGTGCAGTGGGCAGCTGGGAGGAAGTGTTCTTATTCTCCATGGACTTTACAGTGTCCCAGAACTTTTTTGAGTTTGTGTTGCAGGAAGCAAATTTCTGCTTGAAAAAGCTAGCCTTGGCTTTTCTAACTGCCTGTGTATATTGGTTTCTAACTTCCCTGAAAAGTTGCATATCATGGGGTTCGATGCTAATGCAGAACACCATAGGATGTTTTTGTGTTGGTTAAGGGCAGTCAGGTCTGGAGAGAACTAAGGGCTATATCTGTTCCTGGTTCTAAATTTCTTGAATGGGGCACGCTTATTTAAGATGGTGAGGAAGGCATTTAAAAAAAATAACCATGCATCCTCTACTGACGGGATGGGGTCAATATCCTTCCAGGATACCCGGGCCAGGTCGATTAGAAAGGCCTGTTCGCTGAAGTGTTTCTGGGAGCGTTTGATAGTGATGAGTGGAGGTTGTTTGACCGCTGAACCATTACAGATGCAGGCAATAAGGCAGTGATCGCTGAGATCTTGGTTGAAAACAGCAGAGGTGTATTTAGAGGGCAAGTTCGTTCGGATGATATATATGACGGTGCCCATGTTCACGGCTATGGTGTGGTACCTGGTAGGTTCATTGATCATTTGTGTGAGATTGAGGGCATAGATTGTAGGATGGCTGAGATGTTAAGCATGTCCCAGTTTAGGTCAGCTAGCAGCACAAGCTCTGAAGATAGATGGAGGGCAATCAGTTCACATATGGTGTCCAGAGCATAGCTGTGGGCAGAGGGTGGTCTATAGCAGGCGGCAATGGTGAGAGACTTGTTTTTAGAGATGTAGATTTTTAAAAGTAGAAGTTCAAATTGTTTGGGTACAGACCTGGATAGTAGGACAGAACTCTGCAAGCTATCTTTGCAGTAGATTGCAACACCGCCCCCTTTGGGAGTTCTATCTTGTCTGAAAATGTTGTAGTTTGGGATTAAAATTTCAGAATTTTTGGTGGTCTTCCTAAGCCAGGATTCAGACACAGCTAGAACATCCGGGTTGGCAGAGTGTGCTAAAGCAGTGAATAGAACAAACTTAGGGAGGAGGCCTCTAATGTTAACATGCATGAAACCAAGTCATGAGTAGCAAGTAAGTAAAAGAGGGTGGTCTGATTTTCGCTACCCCGTGCGTTTCCGTCGGTAGATTAGTGGGTTCCGTGTTGTAGTTCTAGTTATAGTGGCCCAAGAAGATTGTTTGATAGACCTGTTCAGATAGCAGCCGATATGCTTAAAACAGCTAACGATTAGCGGGCAGCAGTCAGCAGATGGGCGTTCAGGTTACCTCGCGATGGAGGGGCCAGGAGTGGCTGATGGAATTTTTCAGCTGACTAGCTCCGGGATAATTGGTGTTTGCTCCGGAATCAACATTAGCCAATAGTCACTCGGATAGCAGCTAGTTAGCTGCAAGATCCAGGTGTAAATGTCCAGAGCTTGCGCTAGAAATCCAGGGATATGGAGAGAAAATTGGTCCGGTATGCTCTGGTCTGAGTCGCTTTGAACAAAACTGGCGATAGCTTTCCGAGCTAAAGGATAGCAGATGACCGCTATCCGTGGTTAACTGAATACTAACGTAAGCTAGTGAGCTGGCTAACTTCTGGCTAGCTTCTGTTGTGGATTTCAGATACGAGGTGATTAATACTTTTGAGAAAAAAAACAGATACTTATTTTCCACCATAATTTGCAAATAAATTCATTAAAAATCCTATAATGTGATTTTCTGGTTTTTATTTTCTCATTTTGTCTGTCATAGTTGAAGTGTACCTATGATGAAAATTACAGGCCTCTCTCATCTTTTTAAGTGGGAGAACTTGCACAATTGGTGGCTGACTAAATATTTTTTTGCCCCACTGTATATACACGGGACAAGACGAGGACAAAGGACGTCTGACTGCTTCGCAATCTTGGAATCCTTGAAGAAGCTATAGAAATAGAATATAAACGCAATAGAAGCATTGTTTCTTGTACTATTGTCTCTTGTGTCTTTAGAGGACTGTTTCACTTTGATGTTCTTTTTCTGTTTCACTTTGATGTCCTTTTTCTGTTAACTAGATATTCTATGTTATTCTTTGTTAGCTAGCTAGCTTCTCCCAGGAGAGTCCCTAGCTACTGCTTAGCAATTGCTAAACAATTCATCTAGCTAGGATAACTGTACAATTTTATGTAAAATAGATACTTTTTCCAAAGCCTATCTTCTTTGTTTGTTGTTTGTTTTGTCTCCAATTCAGTCTTGGAGTTTTCTTTTGCTTCTTTCCAATGTACTTCACTCTAAAAACCATGTCAATTTCAATATTCGTAGGAGCTCATTTTTCAGCAGCTGCTGCTCAATTTGGAGTCCGGAATAATAAAATATAATATCATGTGAGATGAAAAGGGACGAACTAAAGGGTGTGCAATGTGTAAGCCCACTCAGTGGACATTCTGAACCTTGTTTGAAGTCACTAGGTCACATGACCAAGGAGCTATGGAAATTTGAACGTTGAAAAAGGTTGTACTTTGTTTACGCTTCCTAACTAATTCAAATAGGAATACACAATGATGCTCACATTTCCACACAAAACAAAGTGAAAGACAACAGGCCAGAATATGTATGACTTGTGGACCCCTCTTGCTGATGATATCAATCCAATGCATTAAATAAACTCCACTGTTGACAAGGGCAGAACATATGAAACTATTGCTTATATATTCAACAAGTTGTGTTGAGAGATGACTGACCGCTTCCTTTTAATCATTAATCCTTAATACAAAACAATGTAACACGGTGGGCACTGTCTGCAACACTGTTTCTACACTCTCTTGACATGCACAGCCACCAATGGGTGTAACAGTGTTGAAATGCGTGAAAGTATATTACATCATTAGAACGACAATAACCAGGTTTCCACCCAACCTCTTTATTAGAGTAGAGTAAATATCGGATAACATTTTTTTGTGACAGGCCTGATTTCAACAGGATATTTATTCAAATATTGACAAAACAAAGTATATGTGTGTGTCGGTCAAATTAATTATGAAAGAAATGTCGGTGGAAACACCTTTAATAGCAAATATTGATATAATAACTATCATATTGAAGTAAACTTGAAGTCACGTGATGATTCCTTGTGTGGTCCTCCCACTGCGACTCAGGAAAGCATGTAGTTTATTAGGCTACAGATTAAATAAGTTATGTTAACTTGAAAGTGCACGGTGATGAGCTTGATGCTAATTCTGGTGCTTGGCTACTACTTGACACAACATTTGTTGTGACAAAACCATCAATAGAGTTGAAACCCCTTTACATTAAAAAACATTTTTGTAATTTAACCGCAGAAATAATTTTTATGTCTAGTACATCATCACAGCCTTTTATCTGCAACAAGTCAATTTGAGGGAAACAGATCCCTGTTGGGAAAATGCACATATTGTTTTTATGCAAATTTTTATATATTCACATGAAAATCTGTCACCAATTGGATGGAAATCCAGCTGGTTTTATTGTAGTCATTAAAAATGGTCCAAAAGCAATCAAAAGCAGAATTTTTTTTATTTTACTAGGCAAGTCAGTTAAAAACAAATTCTTATTTACATTGACAGTCTACACTGGCCAAACTCGGACGACACTGGGCCAATGGTGTGCTGCCGGATTCAGTCTGGATTCGAACCAAGTTGTCTGTAGTGACACCTCTAGCACTAAAATGCAGTATCTTAGACCACTGTGCCAATTGGGAGCCCCAAGTGTGTGATCTGTTGTATTTTGAGTTTTGATATTTCGCAGGTATGTTAAGTAGTACAGATATAGCTCATCCAAGGGCAATGAGTAAATGTTGTCCTAATGGTGGTGCTGTGCGGCCATAGGGCTTCAACCCCACCATGGCTGCATGCAACTATGTTTTTGTTTTATTGTTTTATTCTTGTCAGTTTGAGTCTGATTCCATGGCCAGAGGAGGGAGTAGTTTTACACCCATACTCATCATTTATATCCATAAATTAAGGTCTATGTGAGGTAAGTGAATTCACATGAAGGTTAGTCATTGCCAGGTAACATCATTATTATAATACTGGTAATCCCACAGAGTAACTCGTTCAGTTCTAATAACAAACCTGGCTGGGAAGTCATCCAATGAACACAACCACAGACATATTTCTAAATCAAGGACATATCATTTCTCTCTATCCACGACATTCTGTGCAAATCAAACTCACATCTTTAAGCGCTTTCCCAAAACACACTATACAATTGAACACTGGTCTATGTTATTAACCACAGATGTACTGTGAAGGTAAATACAATGAACCGTAAATGTTGTGGTTCTGTTGTAACACGTTTAATTAGAAAATATAACGTTTAATCTTGTGAAGGATCAAATGTGGTATTTTCTTTCTTTCACAATACTTGGCTCTTGTAACTGCTTTGGATTACGTTGTGTGATTAGTACTGTCAAGAGCCTGAGTTTAGTCTTTCTAAGTACTGACTCCACTGGTGTTGTTCTCTTCTGGCAGTGTGACCATCAGACCATCCTGTAGGGGAGAGAAGAGGAGTGGAGAAGAATGGAGAGAACAGAGAGAACAGTGATAATAGAGAGGAGGTAAAGAATAAGATAAGGTCAGCAAAAAGATGTGAGGCAAAAGAATAGTCGAAGAGAGTAGTGGTGAAAAGAATAGAGGTGAAGAGAGTAGAGGTACGTGAAGAGAGGAGAGGTGAAGAGAGTAGAGGTACGTGAAGAGAGGAGAGGTACGTGAAGAGAGGAGAGGTGAAGAGAGTAGAGGTACGTGAAGAGAGGAGAGGTACGTGAAGAGAGGAGATGAAGAGAGTAGAGGTAAAGAGAGTAGAGGTACGTGAAGAGAGGAGAGGTGAAGAGAGTAGAGGTACGTGAAGAGAGTAGAGGTACGTGAAGAGAGTAGAGGTACGTGAAGAGAGGAGAGGTACGTGAAGAGAGGAGAGGTACGTGAAGAGAGTAGAGGTACGTGAAGAGAGGAGAGGTACGTGAAGAGAGGAGAGGTACGTGAAGAGAGTAGAGGTAAAGAGAGGAGAGGTACGTGAAGAGAGGAGAGGTGAAGAGAGTAGAGGTACGTGAAGAGGAGAGGTGAAGAGAGTAGAGGTACGTGAAGAGAGTAGAGGTACGTGAAGAGAGTAGAGGTACGTGAAGAGAGGAGAGGTGAAGAGAGTAGAGGTACGTGAAGAGAGTAGAGGTATGTGAAGAGAGTAGAGGTACGTGAAGAGAGGAGAGGTACGTGAAGAGAGGAGAGGTGAAGAGAGTAGAGGTATGTGAAGAGAGGAGAGGTGAAGAGAGTAGAGGTATGTGAAGAGAGTAGAGGTACGTGAAGAGAGGAGAGGTACGTGAAGAGAGGAGAGGTGAAGAGAGTAGAGGTACGTGAAGAGAGGAGAAGTGAAGAGAGTAGAGGTACGTGAAGAGAGAATCATAAAACACGGGACGAGATGTTAACTGTCCATTGTGCCAATAGATGGAATGCACTCGCATGAGATTTGCCGTGATGTTGACAAAGTGGCATGGGAGGTTTATTTCTTAGACTGGGTTAAGATGTCAATTTTGGGACACATCCTCAGTAGTGTGCCTTCGAATCAGTGGGTGTTTCGGCCTTTAATCACTAAACACTCTCATCAAAGGTGACCAGCTAAAGGGTGATCAAGCCTTAGCTTGTGTCCCATGCCCAATTAAGATGTCCCACGGGACTATGCAAGGCAGGGGCGTCCTCTTCCCTGAGCCAGTCCGACAGCTGACCGCATGACCTCATATGCCCTCCTCAAGTTGGAGGGATCTGAATTGGGTTCTCAGGTGGGGGTGGGGGGGTCATGAAGTTATAGCCCAGCAAGGGTCCTTCCGTTTAATCCAGATCCACTGGCTGCCTCTTTCAGCTGCTTGAGAAACTGCTCTGACGGTCTGCCGCAGAGCCTGTCCATGGATTCCAAGTTCTTTCAGCAACCTGATGGTGGAAGAAGCCACGAATCCTCTGCATCCCACTTCAACTGGCCAGACTTTTGCATTCCAGCCACGCTGTGTTGCGTCTGCTGCCAACTCTGTGTAACACAGTTTCTTACGCTCGTAGGCCTCTTCAACAGAGTTTTCCCACGGGACTGTGAGCTCTATGATGTACACAGCCTTTCGTGAAGGGGACCAGAGTACCATGTCTGGCCTAAGGTTGGTAGAAGCAATCTCAGGTGGAAAAAAAAGGTACATGAAGAGAGTAGAGGTACGTGAAGAGAGGAGAGGTACGTGAAGAGAGTAGAGGTACGTGAAGAGAGTAGAGGTACGTGAAGAGAGGTACGTGAAGAGAGTAGAGGTACATGAAGAGAGGAGAGGTACGTGAAGAGAGGAGAGGTACATGAAGAGAGGAGAGGTGAAGAGAGTAGAGGTACGTGAAGAGAGGAGAGGTGAAGAGAGTAGAGGTACGTGAAGAGAGTAGAGGTACGTGAAGAGAGTAGAGGTACGTGAAGAGAGGAGAGGTGAAGAGAGTAGAGGTACGTGAAGAGAGTAGAGGTACGTGAAGAGAGTAGAGGTATGTGAAGAGAGTAGAGGTACGTGAAGAGAGGAGAGGTACGTGAAGAGAGGAGAGGTGAAGAGAGTAGAGGTACGTGAAGAGAGGAGAGGTACGTGAAGAGAGTAGAGGTACGTGAAGAGAGGAGAGGTGAAGAGAGTAGAGGTACGTGAAGAGAGTAGAGGTATGTGAAGAGAGTAGAGGTACGTGAAGAGAGGAGAGGTACGTGAAGAGAGGAGAGGTGAAGAGAGTAGAGGTACGTGAAGAGAGGAGAGGTGAAGAGAGTAGAGGTACGTGAAGAGAGTAGAGGTACGTGAAGAGAGTAGAGGTACGTGAAGAGAGTAGAGGTACGTGAAGAGAGGAGAGGTGAAGAGAGTAGAGGTACGTGAAGAGAGGAGAGGTGAAGAGAGTAGAGGTACGTGAAGAGAGTAGAGGTACGTGAAGAGAGTAGAGGTACGTGAAGAGAGTAGAGGTACGTGAAGAGAGGAGAGGTACGTGAAGAGAGGAGAGGTACGTGAAGAGAGGAGAGGTACGTGAAGAGAGTAGAGGTACGTGAAGAGAGGAGAGGTACGTGAAGAGAGGAGAGGTGAAGAGAGGAGACAATGGTGACTTGTTTAAGAAAAGGTAGAGGCTGCGCGACCTGTGTTCGACCTGCTTTTATTGCGTAAATTAACACATGCACAGAATGTCAGGACTTTTTAGAAAATGGAAAAGGTGTCCTGGGGAGAGACAAACACAGTTCGGGCAGCCACTCCATTTAGAAAAATGATCAGGTGCTTTAAGCTGCTGACCTCTCCTAGCCTTTCACAATGACTTCTGTCACCTCAGCCCGTCCGGCGGTTTCTTCGAGCTAACACAATAAATATACCTTATTATTAGATAATAGCTCCAACATACCAAAATGTAATATGATGATTTGGTTTGGAGTGTTAAATAGCTGATACATCCCCTTCATCTTCCTCAACCTTGTCATTAGACATTATAAACATATTATTACATAGCAAAAAGTATCTGAGATGGGTTAGTCACAGAATAATGGTGGACAATGAAG
The DNA here is from genome assembly GCF_013265735.2 of Oncorhynchus mykiss. Taxonomy (NCBI): domain Eukaryota; kingdom Metazoa; phylum Chordata; class Actinopteri; order Salmoniformes; family Salmonidae; genus Oncorhynchus; species Oncorhynchus mykiss. The sequence goes on from NC_048567.1 coordinate 67,776,322, forward strand.
TAGTCACATACCCCTGATGATGCCTGCAAGTGGTGAACTCTTTGGATATAGTCCAGAAAAAGAAAACATAGATTTGAACGCAAAATCAATGTCTTCAATACAAATATTTATTTTTTCAGTGCTTGATTTTTAGAAACTGAAGTTAGAGGAAATATTCTGTATTTGCACCAGTACCATAAAAGTGCAGGAGCAGCAGCAACACATAGACACAAGACATAGAATAACAACGAGCAGAACGTGGCAGGTCTCTGTGAGGAGAGAGGGAATACAGTTATTATAAGCAATCAGTTAAGCAACAACGTGTGTGTGTCAGTGAATATGTTTGTGTAAGGTGCTTCTCACCAGAGGAAGTGTTTACATAGATGGAGCCAGTTGCTCGTCCATAGGGGTTGGAGGCCTCACAGACATAGAGACCATTCAGCTCAGAGCTGAGACTGAGGAGAATTAGTGTGTCTCTCTCTGCTCTCACTGAAGAGCCAGGCCATGGCTGGCCCTCTCTGGGGAGGGAGTCGAGGACAATGTATGAGAGTGTGTGTGTGTGTTTCTGCATGAGTTCAGTATGTTTTTTTTTAACCTTTATTTAACTTAGCAAGTCAGATAAGAACAAATTCTTATTTACAATGACACCACACCAGCCAGCTGACACCACACCAGCCAAACAACTCTGGGCCAATTGTGCATCGCAATATGGGACTCCCAATCAGAGCCGGTTGTGATACAGTCTGGATTTGAACCAGGTTGTCTGTAGTGACACCCCTAGCACTGAGATGCAGTGTCTTAGACCACTGCACCACTTGTGAGCGCATGAATGATCATGTGTATGGATGTGTTCATTCTACTACCTCTAACTTCAACACCTACAAGGCCTGTGAAACCAGTTAAGTAGACAGGCAAAGGCATGATAGGCCAGCATATTTAAACAACTGTTCTTCAGATATGAACATACTGAAGCTTCAAGCTCATTTTTATTGTATGTCTTAACAAGTACAGCTAACATTTGCGTTTAAACTGGCTTGAGGGGAAATCCGTTTGAATTAATCACTTTTTGACAGCATCCCTTTGATTCAAACAAAACTTATCATACATGTTTGTCCATGGTAGAAGTGGTCAGACAATGACTTTTTGGACCTGAATGTATCCAAGAGCGTGTTGTCTCAACCGATGGCAGGCACAACACAAAAATCTCACATCATGTAAAATAGGGTCTAAGCTACAACATATTTTTTTAGATAATTGACGTTTAAGGTTTTTGTGAATTTCTAAAATAGTTTGACAACCCTGTTTGTAGGCTTTTAAATTATATCAATATCAACTATTATATTTTCCAGTGACATGAACATGCATGTCTCATGGTATGGTGGGGTGAAAAAAAAATAGGTCAACTTTGAGCACCTTCTGAATGTTTTGGCATTCAGATCCAAAAAGTAACTTTCTGAGCATTTCTACAACGGGCAAATGCTGTAAGTATGGAAGGTTTTGATCAAACCAGGTGGTACTGTCAAAGTGATTGAATTCAAATGGTTTTACCCTTGAACTAGTTTACATAGGAGTGAGTACCTGCTCCAGGTGTAGTTGGGTTGTGGGTTACCATCTGCTACACATAGGACTAAGGTTTGAGAGGTCTCACTAAGAGTAATGTTCACTGTCTGAGGTGGATCTATGAGAGACAGACAGACAGAGAGAGAGAGTCCGCAAGCTGGTTACAGTTAATGCAGCTATAGAATGTAAATAGACCTACACATCCATACCAAGACAGATACTGTATATGACACCCATAACAGTGACACTACAGTCTCTAAGCAGTGGACAGGGATGGAACCTTCATCCACAGATGAGGCAACAATAAGAATTCAGTCGCTTGTGAATCTGGTCTTCCTTCTTTTCAGTTTGATATATTACTTTCAGTCTATAGTGTAGAACAGTGGTAGTAGAATATACTTACAGTGGATGTCTATGGTGTAGTACAGTTCTAGTAGAATATACTTACAGTGGATGTCTATAGTGTAGTACAGTTCTAGTAGAATATACTTACAGTGGATGTCTATGGTGTAGTACAGTTCTAGTAGAATATACTTACAGTGGATGTCTATAGTGTAGTACAGTTCTAGTAGAATATACTTACAGTGGATGTTTATAGTGTAGTACAGTTCTAGTAGAATATACTTACAGTGGATGTCTATGGTGTAGTACAGTTCTAGTAGAATATACTTACAGTGGATGTCTATGGTGTAGTACAGTTCTAGTAGAATATATTAACAGTGGATGTCTATAGTGTAGGACAGTGGTAGTATAATATATTTACAGTGGATGTCTATGGTGTAGTACAGTTCTAGTAGAATATATTTACAGTGGATGTCTATAGTGTAGGACAGTGGTAGTAGAATATATTTACAGTGGATGTCTATAGTGTAGGACAGTGGTAGTAGAATATACTCACAGTGGATGTCTATAGTGTAGTACAGTTCTAGTAGAATATATTTACAGTGGATGTTTATAGTGTAGGATAGTGGTAGTAGAATATATTTACAGTGGATGTCTATAGTGTAGGACAGTGGTAGTAGAATATACTCACAGTGGATGTCTATAGTGTAGTACAGTTCTTGTAGAATATATTTACAGTGGATGTCTATAGTCTAGGACAGTGGTAGTAGAATATATTTACAGTGGATGTTTATAGTGTAGTACAGTTCTAGTAGAATATATTTACAGTGGATGTCTATAGTCTAGGACAGTGGTAGTAGAATATATTTACAGTGGATGTTTATAGTCTAGGACAGTGGTAGTAGAATATATTTACAGTGGATGTTTATAGTGTAGTACAGTTCTAGTAGAATATACTTACAGTGGATGTCTATAGTGTAGGACAGTGGTAGTAGAATATACTTACAGTGGATGTCTATAGAGTAGTACAGTTCTAGTAGAATATATTTACAGTGGATGTCTATGGTGTAGTACAGTTCTAGTAGAATATATTTACAGTGGATGTTTATAGTGTAGGACAGTGGTAGTAGAATATATTTACAGTGGATGTCTATAGTCTAGGCCAGTGGTAGTAGAATATATTTACAGTGAATGTTTATAGTGTAGGACAGTGGTAGTAGAATATATTTACAGTGGATGTCTATAGTGTAGGACAGTGGTAGTAGAATATATTTACAGTGGATGTCTATAGTGTAGGACAGTGGTAGTAGAATATATTTACAGTGGATGTCTATAGTGTAGGACAGTGGTAGTAGAATATATTTACAGTGGATGTCTATAGAGTAGTACAGTTCTAGTAGAATATATTTACAGTGGATGTTTATAGTCTAGGACAGTGGTAGTAGAATATATTTACAGTGGATGTCTATAGTCTAGGCCAGTGGTAGTAGAATATATTTACAGTGAATGTTTATAGTGTAGGACAGTGGTAGTAGAATATATTTACAGTGGATGTCTATAGTCTAGGACAGTGGTAGTAGAATATACTTACAGTGGATGTCTATAGTGTAGGACAGTGGTAGTAGAATATATTTACAGTGGATGTCTATAGTCTAGGCCAGTGATAGTAGAATATACTTACAGTGGATGTCTATGGTGTAGTACAGTTCTAGTAGAATATACTTACAGTGGATGTCTATAGTGTAGGACAGTGGTAGTAGAATATATTTACAGTGGATGTTTATAGTGTAGTACAGTTCTAGTAGAATATACTTACAGTGGATGTCTATGGTGTAGTACAGTTCTAGTAGAATATATTTACAGTGGATGTTTATAGTGTAGTACAGTTCTAGTAGAATATACTTACAGTGGATGTCTATAGTGTAGGACAGTGGTAGTAGAATATACTTACAGTGGATGTCTATGGTGTAGTACAGTTCTAGTAGAATATATTTACAGTGGATGTCTATGGAGTAGTACAGTTCTAGTAGAATATACTTACAGTGGATGTCTATAGTGTAGTACAGTGGTAGTAGAATATACTTACAGTGAATGTCTATAGTGTAGTACAGTTCTAGTAGAATATACTTACAGTGGATGTCTATAGTGTAGGACAGTGGTAGTAGAATATATTTACAGTGAATGTCTATAGTGTAGTACAGTTCTAGTAGAATATACTTACAGTGGATGTCTATAGTGTAGGACAGTGGTAGTAGAATATATTTACAGTGAATGTTTATAGTGTAGGATAGTGGTAGTAGAATATATTTACAGTGGATGTCTATAGTGTAGGACAGTGGTAGTAGAATATATTTACAGTGGATGTCTATAGTGTAGGACAGTGGTAGTAGAATATATTTACAGTGAATGTCTATAGTGTAGTACAGTTCTAGTAGAATATACTTACAGTGGATGTCTATAGTGTAGGACAGTGGTAGTAGAATATATTTACAGTGAATGTTTATAGTGTAGGATAGTGGTAGTAGAATATATTTACAGTGGATGTCTATAGTGTAGGACAGTGGTAGTAGAATATATTTACAGTGGATGTCTATAGTGTAGGACAGTGGTAGTAGAATATATTTACAGTGAATGTTTATAGTGTAGGATAGTGGTAGTAGAATATATTTACAGTGGATGTCTATAGTCTAGGCCAGTGGTAGTAGAATATATTTACAGTGGATGTCTATAGTCTAGGCCAGTGGTAGTAGAATATATTTACAGTGGATGTCTATAGTGTAGTACAGTTCTAGTAGAATATATTTACAGTGGATGTTTATAGTGTAGGACAGTGGTAGTAGAATATATTTACAGTGGATGTCTATAGTCTAGGCCAGTGGTAGTAGAATATATTTACAGTGGATGTCTATAGTCTAGGCCAGTGGTAGTAGAATATATTTACAGTGGATGTCTATAGTGTAGTACAGTTCTAGTAGAATATATTTACAGTGGATGTTTATAGTGTAGGACAGTGGTAGTAGAATATACTTACAGTGGATGTCTATAGTGTAGTACAGTTCTAGTAGAATATACTAAGAGTGGATGTCTATAGTGTAGTGCAGTTCTAGTAGAATATACTTACAGTGGATGTCTATAGTGTAGTACAGTTCTAGTAGAATATACTTACAGTGGATGTCTATAGTGTAGTACAGTTCTAGTAGAATATACTTACAGTGGATGTCTATAGTGTAGTACAGTTCTAGTAGAATATACTTACAGTGGATGTCTATAGTGTAGTACAGTTCTAGTAGAATATACTTACAGTGGATGTCTATAGTGTAGTACAGTTCTAGTAGAATATACTTACAGTGGATGTCTATAGTGTAGTACAGTTCTAGTAGAATATACTTACAGTGGATGTCTATAGTGTAGTACAGTTCTAGTAGAATATACTTACAGTGGATGTCTATGGTGTAGTACAGTTCTAGTAGAATATACTTACAGTGGATGTCTATAGTGTAGGACAGTGGTAGTAGATTATATTTACAGTGGATGTCTATAGTGTAGGACAGTGGTAGTAGATTATATTTACAGTGGATGTCTATAGTGTAGGACAGTGGTAGTATAATATATTTACAGTGGATGTCTATAGTGTAGGACAGTAGTAGTAGAATATATTTACAGTGGATGTCTATAGTGTAGTACAGTTCTAGTAGAATATATTTACAGTGGATGTCTATGGTGTAGGACAGTGGTAGTATAATATATTTACAGTGGATGTCTATAGTGTAGGACAGTAGTAGTAGAATATATTTACAGTGGATGTCTATAGTGTAGTACAGTTCTAGTAGAATATATTTACAGTGGATGTCTATGGTGTAGTACAGTTCTAGTAGAATATACTTACAGTGGATGTCTATAGTGTAGTACAGTTCTAGTAGAATATATTTACAGTGGATGTCTATAGTGTAGTACAGTTCTAGTAGAATATACTTACAGTGGATGTCTATGGTGTAGTACAGTTCTAGTAGAATATACTTACAGTGGATGTCTATAGTGTAGTACAGTTCTAGTAGAATATACTTACAGTGGATGTCTATGGTGTAGTACAGTTCTAGTAGAATATACTTACAGTGGATGTCTATGGTGTAGTACAGTTCTAGTAGAATATATTAACAGTGGATGTCTATAGTGTAGTACAGTTCTAGTACAATATACTTACAGTGGATGTCTATGGTGTAGTACAGTTCTAGTAGAATATACTTACAGTGGATGTCTATGGTGTAGTACAGTTCTAGTAGAATATACTTACAGTGGATGTCTATGGTGTAGTACAGTTCTAGTAGAATATATTTACAGTGGATGTCTATAGTGTAGTACAGTTCTAGTAGAATATACTTACAGTGGATGTCTATAGTGTAGTACAGTTCTTGTAGAATACACTTACAGTGTATGACAGTGCTAGTAGAATACAGTGCTAGTAGAATACACTTACAGTGGATGTCTATGGTGTATGACAGTGCTAGTAGAATACACTTACAGTGGATGTCTATGGTCTAGGACAGTGGTAGAAGAATATACTTACAGTGGATGTCTATAGTCTAGGACAGTGGTAGTAGAATATATTTACAGTGGATGTCTATAGTCTAGGCCAGTGGTAGAAGAATATACTTACAGTGGATGTCTATAGTCTAGGACAGTGGTAGTAGAATATATTTACAGTGGATGTCTATAGTGTAGGACAGTGGTAGTAGAATATATTTACAGTGGATGTCTATAGTGTAGGACAGTGGTAGTAGAATATATTTACAGTGGATGTCTATAGTGTAGGACAGTGGTAGTAGAATATATTTACAGTGGATGTCTATAGTGTAGGATAGTGGTAGTAGAATATATTTACAGTGGATGTCTATAGTGTAGGACAGTGGTAGAAGAATATACTTACAGTGGATGTCTATAGTCTAGGACAGTGGTAGTAGAATATATTTACAGTGGATGTCTATAGTGTAGGATAGTGGTAGTAGAATATATTTACAGTGGATGTCTATAGTCTAGGACAGTGGTAGTAGAATATATTTACAGTGGATGTCTATAGTGTAGGATAGTGGTAGTAGAATATATTTACAGTGGATGTCTATAGTCTAGGACAGTGGTAGTAGAATATATTTACAGTGGATGTCTATAGTGTAGGACAGTGGTAGTAGAATATATTTACAGTGGATGTCTATAGTGTAGGATAGTGGTAGTAGAATATATTTACAGTGGATGTCTATAGTGTAGGACAGTGGTAGAAGAATATACTTACAGTGGATGTCTATAGTCTAGGACAGTGGTAGTAGAATATATTTACAGTGGATGTCTATAGTGTAGGACAGTGGTAGTAGAATACACTTACAGTGGATGTCTATAGTGTATCACAGTGGTAGTAGAATATACAGTGCCTTGCGAAAGTATTCGGCCCCCTTGAACTTTGCGACCTTTTGCCACATTTCAGGCTTCAAACATAAAGATATAAAACTGTATTTTTTTGTGAAGAATCAACAACAAGTGGGACACAATCATGAAGTGGAACGACATTTATTGGATATTTCAAACTTTTTTAACAAATCAAAAACTAAAAAATTGGGCGTGCAAAATTATTCAGCCCCTTTACTTTCAGTGCAGCAAACTCTCTCCAGAAGTTCAGTGAGGATCTCTGAATGATCCAATGTTGACCTAAATGACTAATGATGATAAATACAATCCACCTGTGTGTAATCAAGTCTCCGTATCAATGCACCTGCACTGTGATAGTCTCAGAGGTCCGTTAAAAGCGCAGAGAGCATCATGAAGAACAAGGGACACACCAGGCAGGTCCGAGATACTGTTGTGAAGAAGTTTAAAGCCGGATTTGGATACAAAAAGATTTCCCAAGCTTTAAACATCCCAAGGAGCACTGTGCAAGCGATAATATTGAAATGGAAGGAGTATCAGACCACTGCAAATCTACCAAGACCTGGCCGTCCCTCTAAACTTTCAGCTCATACAAGGAGAAGACTGATCAGAGATGCAGCCAAGAGGCCCATGATCACTCTGGATGAACTGCAGAGATCTACAGCTGAGGTGGGAGACTCTGTCCATAGGACAACAATCAGTCGTATATTGCACAAATCTGCCCTTTATGGAAGAGTGTCAAGAAGAAAGCCATTTCTTAAAGATATCCATAAAAAGTGTCGTTTAAAGTTTGCCACAAGCCACCTGGGAGACACACCAAACATGTGGAAGAAGGTGCTCTGGTCAGATGAAACCAAAATTGAACTTTTTGGCAACAATGCAAAACGTTATGTTTGGCGTAAAAGCAACACAGCTGAACACACCATCCCCACTGTCAAACATGGTGGTGGCAGCATCATGGTTTGGGCCTGCTTTTCTTCAGCAGGGACAGGGAATATGGTTAAAATTGATGGGAAGATGGATGGAGCCAAATACAGGACCATTCTGGAAGAAAACCTGATGGAGTCTGCAAAAGACCTGAGACTGGGACGGAGATTTGTCTTTCAACAAGACAATGATCCAAAACATAAAGCAAAATCTACAATGGAATGGTTCAAAAATAAACATATCCAGGTGTTAGAATGGCCAAGTCAAAGTCCAGACCTGAATCCAATCGAGAATCTGTGGAAAGAACTGAAAACTGCTGTTCACAAATGCTCTCCATCCAACCTCACTGAGCTCGAGCTGTTTTGCAAGGAGGAATGGGAAAAAATGTCAGTCTCTCGATGTGCAAAACTGATAGAGACATACCCCAAGCGACTTACAGCTGAAATCGCAGCAAAAGGTGGCGCTACAAAGTATTAACTTAAGGGGGCTGAATAATTTTGCACGCCCAATTTTTCAGTTTTTGATTTGTTAAAAAAGTTTGAAATATCCAATAAATGTCATTCCACTTCATGATTGTGTCCCACTTGTTGTTGATTCTTCACAAAAAAATAAAGTTTTATATCTTTATGTTTGAAGCCTGAAATGTGGCAAAAGGTCGCAAAGTTCAAGGGGGCCGAATACTTTCGCAAGGCACTGTACTTACAGTGGATGTCTATGGTGTAGTTGAAGCTATTTTCTGTTGCCAGGGCAGACTGGTTGACCACACACTGGACCTGCTGCTGATTGGCTGCTCTGGTTGGCACCCCGAGCAGTTGGCTGAGTACTGTGGTGGTTCCGTTGGCGTGCTGGGTGGAGTTAGTCACTGTCTTCAACAAACTGCCCAATGTCCCTGTCTTCCACTTCACATCTGCCTGTGGCTTGGCACCAGCAGCCACACAGGTTGCCAGGATAACCTCTTTCTCCCCAACAACAGGAGGGACATCGACTGTCACACTCACTACTGGAGGAACTATGACAAGAAAACAAACCAAAACATTTAAAACAGAAAACATGCCACTAGTTATAAATGTGGAACTATACATGAAAAAGCATTCACAGCCCAGTGATTATGGGAGAGGGATGTTTCTGGAAAAGTGGTGTATATATTCCCAAGTTATTTAACACTCGACCATTAGGGGAAATATATATTGAGACGTGTGTGCTCTCCTTGTTACAACCTCGGCGTTAAGAGGATAGAGGTACATTCTTTGCCAGGCCAAATGTGTAGATGAGATTGACAATACACAGTATTTCTACACAATCATAGTTCTTACCAAGCACAGTCAGAGATATCTCTGTAGTGTATGCTCCACTGTGGAAAACATTGAAGATACATGTGAAGGTGCCTTCATCCAACAGTCTGACAGCTGTTATTCGAATTGATCCAAGTTTTTCTGATAAGTTCCCAATTAACTGAACTCTGCCTTTTAATCCATTTGATACAACAAAGTCAGTAACCCCATTTGGATAAATATGAATCAAATTATGTTTTTCATGCTGAGTACTTTTCTGCCATGTTATGTGTTTAAGCTCCTGTGTTCTCTCTATCAGTCTGCAGGATAAGTCCACATCCTCCCCCTGTACCACAGTCCTGCATTCACCAATGACCTGTGTACCTGTAGAGAAAACACAAGCCTAAAAAACATTCCAGAAGATACCTGTAGAATAGATGTTTATGAACTCTAATAAACAGAGATGTTACCTAAACACACAGACAATACCATTATTAGTATTTAGCTGTGCTTATGAACTATGAAATCCTATTGATGCTGAAATGTGGCTATTGCAACAACAAATGTGCCAATTACTCAATCTTTGACCCTAACCCCATTTGGACAGCCATAGTCAGATGAGATGGCTAAAGCACGCACTGATCTGGGTCCAGTCTAGGCTGAAATTAGTTAGTGAATATGTTATTAGAATAATAAGCCAAAAGCCCTGACTCTATTCTTACACTTAATCAAGAGTAAGATATTCAAGACATTCCTAGATACTTGTGCATGCTCAGCATGTCTCAAAACTACTGAGCTAAAAACATTGTCAACTTACTGAGCTGATGTGTGTGCCTTATGTACCCTAAAAGGACAAGGACTACAGTTGAATGGTGGGATTGTGTGTTTGGTGGGTGTTACTGTCTTGCCTTGTGTCAATAAGAAGAAAGAGACAAAAACATGATCTCAATAGTATGATATTTTATGACAATCGGAAACCTACTTTCTGTATCCCTCTGGATGATGAGTAGAATCACACAGCTCAGCTTCAGTAACATGCTTTGCTCTTCTAATTGCTAGGATCAGAGGGGAAATGTAATTATGTAATTATATTACATTTTAAAATTGGATCTATTCATTGTTTATGTAAGACAATTATGTAGGCTGAGCTGTATGTAAAATAATGTTCTATGCAATAAAATGTATTCAAACATTGGTCTGCAATCATCACTCTTTGATGGAGACTATGCACATCTTGCAATGTAGCCAAAACCTTTTCTCCAAAATAAACAACCAGTCCTACATTGGTCAGTAATAATGGATCTAAACATTTGTATCTGTAAATTTAAGAGACCACTAACCTTTTGATGAATAGAAGTTCCTCTGCTGAAATAGCAGACATTTGTTTTTGATGTTTGTGCTGACAGAAAAATGTCCTCCTACTGTTGGAAAACACTAATTCAGTAAGCCACAGCAGCTATAGCACAATGGGGTGGATCATGGATGAGACAGTCTAGGCTCCACCCCACTCGCAGACTCTTGGCTTTTCATAGGCTGTGTGCTTCCTCTTTGGAGTGAGCTGTATGACTCCCACCCCCCTCCTCATTCACTTGTACCCCTACCCGGCGACCACGCACCCCGCCTAAACAGCAGTGGATACAGCACTAGGCCTCCTACCCACCTGCCTTCCAGACCCAATCAGCTATACTGGTTATGAAACATGAAACATACACATAGTCCTCACTACAAATAAACAACAATGATGGGACAAAATGATGTATTTTCTTTAAGAAAAACATAGTTATAAACAACAACAGGCCAGAATCTGTATGACTTGGGACCCCCCTCTCTGGTGATACACTATATACACTACAGTTCAAAAGTTTGGGGTCACTTAGAAATGTCCTTGTTTTCCATGAAAACACACATGAAATGTGTTACAATATGAATAGGAAATATAGTCAAGACATTGACAAGGTTCTAAATAATTATTTATTTTTAATTGCAAATATAATTGTGCCCTTCAAACTTTTATTTTGTCAAAGAATCCTCCATTTGCAGCAATTACAGCCTTGCAGACCTTTGGCATTCTAGTTGACAATTTGTTGAGGTAATCTGAAGATATTTCACTCCATGCTTCCTGAAGCACCTCCCACAAATTCGATTGGCTTGATGGGCACTACTTACGTAGCATACGGTCAAGCTGCTCCCACAACAGCTCAATAGGGTTGAGATCCAGTGACTGTGCTGGCCACTCCTTTATAGACAAAATATCTGCTGACTGCTTCTTCCCTAAATAGTTATTGCATAGTTTGGAGCTGTGCTTTGGGTCATTGACCTGTTGTAGGAGGAAGTTTGCTCCAATTAAGCACCATCCACAAGTTATGGCATGGCATTACAAAATGGAGTGATAGCCTCCTTCAAGATCCCTTTTACCCTGTACAAATCTCCCACTTTACCACCACTAAAGCACCCCAGACCATCACATTGCCTCCATCAAGCTCTCCTCCAGCATATTTTCATTTGGTCTGCGTCATACGAATATTCTTCTTTGTGATCCGAACACCTCAAACTTAGTGTTCTGCCCTTGAGTTGCGTTCCCATGCAAAACTAGACAGATAGCTAACAACTAAGTCTTCAATAAAACTCCCAAGGCGTGACTTTTCTTGAATGAATATATTGAAAACGTTTATGTTGTGAAACTGCAAAATACAGAAAAGAATATACTTTAGTATTCAATTCACACCGACATACTGTAGCTGTACATTAAACATTTGAAGTTGCATAAATACAAAGCACGTGCCAAGGTACCATGCATCTGGCATGATGCCAAACCATATAGCTAATTGTTACTCATATGGTAATTGGCTCCTTTCATTACTCTAATAATGTACAACCATCTATGTAGAATAACAAAGCATATTACAATAGAAACAGTAACAAAACTACAGTATTGTATATTTTACAATTCTTTGCATGAAACGAGCTACAGTATTGTATATTTTACAATTCTTTGCATGAAACGAGCAAAGTAATACAGCTAACGACATACATGAAAGGCATTGCAATTTGTGAGTAAATGCAACCAACATTGATATGTAAACAACTCTATCAATAACAAGATTATCATCATTAGCTAAATGCTTGAATCGAACTTACAAACAAATATTTTCCAAGGCTGAAGCGTGACAAGAAATAACTACATTGAAAGATCTGCATCGTAGCCTTGTTTGTAGCTGCTTCTATGCGTGCAGAACAAATTCTCTACTTCCTGTTTGCGTAGTCTTTCTAAGTACCAGAAAGCTCCACTAGGGGGCAAATAACACCATTGAACACAATGAAAATCCAATTTAACCATTGTAATAAAATAATATGTTACCTTCTAACAGGATGGCAGCACACTTAGATTTGTCTGTCCATAACACTTCCTCTGTCCAGTGTCTGTGTTCTTTTGCCCATCGTAATCTTTTCTTTTTATTGGCCAGTCTGAGATATGGCTTTTTCTTTGCAATTCTGCCTAGAAGGCCAGCATCCTGAAGTCGCCTCTTCACTGTTGATGTTGAGACAAGTGTTTTGCAGGTACTATTTAAAAGGAAGCTGCCAGTTGAGGACTTGTGAGGCATCTGTTTCTCAAGCTAGATACTCTAATGTACTTGTACTCTTGCTCAGTTGTGCACCAGGGTCTCCCACTCCTCTTTCTTTTCTGGTTAGAGACAGTTTGGGCTGTTCTGTGAAAGGAGTAGCACACCGTGTTGTACGAGATCTCCAGTTTCTTGGACAATTTCTGGCATGGAATAGCCTTCATTTCTCAGAACAAGAATAGACTGTCGAGTTTCAGAAGAAAGTTATTTGTTTCTGTCCATTTTGAGCCTGTAATCGAACACACAAATACTGATGCTCCAGATACTCAACTAGTCTAAAGAAGGCCAAATGTATTGCTTCTTTAATCAGCACAACAGTTTCCAGCTGTGCTAACATAATTTCAAAATTGTTTTCTAATGATCAATTAGCCTTTTAAAATGATAAACTTGGATAAGCTAACACAACGTGCCATTGGAACACAGGAGTGATGGTTGCTGACAATGGGTCTCTGTACACCTACAGATATTCCATAAAAAAATCAGCTGTTTCCAGCTACAATAGTCATTTTCATTAACAATATCTTCACTGTCTTTCTGATCAATTTTATGTTATTGTAATGGACAAAAAACTGCTGTTCTTTCAAAAACAAGGACATTTCTAAGTGACCCCAAACTTTTGAACGGTAGTGTACATATTACCTCAATTACGTTGACTAACCTGTGCCCCCGCACATTGACTCTGTACCCGTACCCCCTGTATATAGCCTCTCTGCTGTTATTTTACTGCTGCTCTTTAATTATTTGTTATTTAAATTTTTTACTTATCTATTTTTTACTCAACACTTATTTTTTTATTAATCTGCTTTGTTGGTAAAGGGCTTGTAAGTAAGCATTTCACTATAATTTCACTGTTGTATTCGGCGCATGTTTGACAATACACACAGTATTTCTACACACTCATAGTTCTTACCAAGCACAGTCAGAGGTATCTCTGTAGTGTATGCTCCACTGGGGAAAACATTGAAGATACATGTGAAGGTGCCTTCATCCATTAGTCTGACAGCTGTGTTTCGAATTGATCCAAGTTTTTCTGATGAGTTCCCAATAAACTGGACTCTTCCTTTTAATCCATTTGGTGCAACAAATTCAGTAACCCCATTTGGATAAATATGAATCAAATTACGTTTTTCATGCTGAGTACTTTTCTGCCATGTTATCTGTTCAAGCTCCTATAATATCCTATTGATGCTGAAATGTGGTTGGGCAGCCACAATCAGAGGAGATGGCTAAAGCACATACTGATCTGGATCCAGTCTAGGCTGAAACTAAGTAGTGAATATGGGGCGGCAGGGTAGCCTAGTGGTTAGAGCGTTGGACTCGTAACCGGAAGGTTGCAAGTTCAAATCTGAGCTGACAATGTACAAATCTGTCGTTCTGCCCTTGAACAGGCAGTTAGTTAACCCACAGTTCCTAGGTTGTCATTGAAAATAAGAATTTGTTCTTAACTGACTTGCCTAGTTAAAAAAAATAAAACATTTGAATAATAAGCCAAAAGCACATACTGAGTTAAGAACATAGTAAACATGCTGAGTTAAAAACATAGTAAACACACTGAGCTGATGTGTGTGCCTTATGTACCCTAAAAGTACCAGGACTACAGTTGAATGGTGGGATTATGTGTTTGGTGGGTGTTATTGTCTTGCCTTGTGTCAAATAAGAAAAAAGAGACATGATCTCAATAGTATGATATTTTATGACAATCGGAAACCTACTTTCTGTATCCCTCTGGATGATGAGTAGAATCACACAGCTCAGCTTCATTAACATGCTTTGCTCTTCTCATTGCTAGGATCAGAGGGGAAATGTAATTATGCAATTATATTACATTTTAAAATTGGTGATTTGTAAAAATTAGGATCTATTCATTGTTTATGTAAGACAGTTATGTAGGCTGAGCTGTATGTAAAATAATGTTGAATGCAATGCTATCTTTGATGTAGACTATGCACATCTTGCAATGTAGCCCTAACCTTTTCACAACAGGCCAGATTCTGTATGACTTGGTACCCCTCTCTCTAATAATACACTATATATACAAAAGTATGTGGACACCACTTCAAATTAGTGGGTTCGGCTATTTCAGCAATGTAGCTTTTCACAAAAATAAACAACCAGACTTATATTGGTCAGTAATAATGGAACAAAACAGATGCATCTTTCAATTTAATAGACCACTAACCTTTGATGAATGTAAGTTTCTCTGCAGAAATAGTCGAGACATTTGTTTTTTGACGTATTTGCTGACAGAAAAATGTCGTCCTACAATTAAACAGGACATAAAGCAAAATATCAACAGTTAGTAAATAATATTTAAATTAATAGTTCATTATATATATTTAAAAATATAGTCTGTATTATTAAATTCTCATTACCGAAACAGAAGTTCTCTCTACCGCAACTGGCCTTAAATTACAGCGATGATAGTGAGAATAGTGTTGTGGAGGATGAGAAACCTTAGCATGTTTTGCTAACAATAGAGAAGACATGATGACTAAGCACATTTTTTACTCAATGTACATAATTAGACATTAATGAAGTATATTTTCGTAGACATTTTTTTATCTAACGTTTTTCTATATGTGGAAACCTACCTGTATCGGTAATGATAATTAAAACTGTTGTGTACTCAGTCTGACAAGAGAATGTTTAACTTTTAACTGGATAAATATAAAGAGATCTGCTTACATGGTAGACATCTTGAAGGTAGTGACAGATGTGTTGCTTCATTCAAAATCAAACTTTGTTTAAACTTCTCTGTGTGTAAACAGTCCTCCAGAAATGTTGTGAAGGATGAGAACATCAGTCATGGACAATTCATTTTTCCACTATTTTTTCATTATTATTATACATGAATATTCAGTTAATATTTTTTCTGTCATTTGAAAACATCTTGTACAACATCCATTTTCAGAATATTTTAATTTTACTCTGTTTAAATCACAACATAACATACATTCCGAAAGATCCGGACGCGTTGCAGTGAGGAGAATTTCAGCAGAAAATGCAATGAAATACAAAAATAATTAATTCCTATTTTGAAATTACTATTTGAGCAAGGTAGGGAATACTATTATCTTTCTTATGATATTTTTTTATATTACTAAATTACATGTTTTCTATTTAAAATCATTACTGCCATGGTACCACATTGTTTACAATGTACCACATTTCTGGTGAGCACAAGGGAGAAATGTAACATTGTTTAGAACAGAGATACACAACCCTTCAAAAGTTAGGGGTCACTTAAAAATGTCCTTGTTTTTGAAAGAAAAGTATTAATATCCATGAATTTAGGAATGAGATGTTCTAGGAATCCAACTCAGAATTTCAGCTCGGGAACTGTGGCCTCATTCTAGCGCGCCGATTTTCCGACATGAAGATCACTGATGTTATGATTTGATCCCGTATTTTTCCAAGTTCCCAGTTGTTCTGAACACAGCATAAGACTCAAATAAACAAAGTCAAAGTCAAAGATGGCTGCGCCTATTTCCCTAAAAAGATAACTTAGTTTGACCACTTTTCAGCATATTCGAACGCTGCAATGTGCTTGTTAAAGTCTATACAAAAAACAGATCACATGTCAAATCAAATTGTGTTGGTCACCTACCCATGGTTAGCAGATATTAATGTGAGTGTAGCGAAGTGCTTGTGCTTCTAGTTCTGACAATGCAGTATTATCTAAAAAGTAATCTAACAAATTCACAACAACTACCTTACACACACAAATGAAAAGGGATGAGTAAGAATATGTACATATAAGTATATGGATGAGCGATGGCAGTGTGGCAAAGGCAAGATGCAGTAGATGGAATAGAATAGAAGTATATACAGTTGAAGTCGGAAGTTTACATACACTTAGGTTGGAGTCATTTAAACTTGTTTTTCAACCACTCCACAAATATCTATAGTTTTGGCAAGTCGGTTAAGGCATGACATGACACAAGTCATTTTTCAAACAATTATTTACAGACAGATTATTTCACTTATAATTCACTGTATCACAATTCCAGTGGGTCAGAGGTTTACGTAAACAAAGTTGACTGTGCCTTTAAACAGCTTGGAAAATTCCAGAAAATCATGTCATGGCTTCAGAAGCTTCTGATAGGCTAATTAACATATTTTGAGTCAATTGGAGGTGTACCTGTGGATGTATTTCAAGGCCTACCTTCAAACTCAGTGCCTCTTTGCTTGACATTGGGGGAAAATCTAAAGAAATCAGCCAATTGTAGACCTCCACAAGTCTGGTTCATCCTTGGGAGAAATTTCCATACGCCTGAAGGTACCACTTTCATCTGTACAAACAATAGTACGCAAGTATAAACACCATGGGACCACGCAGCCATCACACCGCTCAGGAAGGAGACGAGTTCTGTCTCCTAGAGATGAACATACTTTGGTGTGGAAAGTGCAAATCAATCCCAGAACAACAGCGAAAAACCTTGTAAAGATGCTGGAGGAAAACAGGTACAAAAATATATATATATATATATCCACAGTAAAACGAGTCCTATATCGACATAACCTGAAAAGCCGCTCAGCAACGAAGAAGCCACTGCTCCAAAACCACTATAAAAAAAGCCTGACTACGGTTTGCAACTGCACATGGGGATAAAGATCGTAATTTTTGGAGAAATGTCTTCTGGTCTGATGAAACAACCTGTTTGGCCATTATGACCATCGTTATGTTTGGAGGAAAAAGGGGGAGGCTTGCATGCCGAAGAACACCATCCCAACCGTGAAGCACGAGGGTGGCAGCATCATGTTGTGGGGGTGCTTTGCTGCAGGAGGGACTGGTGCACTTCACAAAATAGATGGCATCATGAGGTAGGAAAATTCTGTGGATATTTTGAAGCAACATCTCAAGACATCAGTCAGGAAGTTAAATCTTGGTCGCAAATGGGTCTTACAAATGGACAATGGACCCCAAGCATACTTCCAAAGTTGTGGCAAAATGGCTTAAGGACAACAAAGTCAAGGTATTGGAGTGGTCATCATAAAGCCCTGACCTCAATCCTGTAGAAAATTTGTAGGCAGAACTGAAATGCGTGTGATCAAGGAGGCCTACAAACCTGACTCAGTTACACCAGCTCTGTCAGGAGGAACGGGCCAAAAGCTTGTGGGAAGCTTGTGGAAGGCTACCAGAAAAGTTTGACCCAAGTTAAACAATGTAAAGGCAATGCTACCAAATACTAATTGGTGTATGAAAACTTCTGACCCACTGGGAATGTGATGAAAGACATAAAGCTGAATTAAATCATTCTCTCTACTATTATTCTGACATTTCACATTCTTAAAATGAAGTGGTGATCCTAACTGACCTTAAACAGGGAATTTTTACTATGATTAAATGCCAGTAATTGTGAAAAACTGAGTTTAAATGTATTTGGCTAAGGTGTATGTATACTTCCGACTTCAACTGTACAATTGGGATGAGTAGTGTAGGATATGTACATTTTATTAAAGTGTTGTTATTTAAAGTGTCTATTGATACCTTTATTATGTCCATTTATTAAAGTGGACAGAGATTTGAGTCTGTATGTTGGCATCAGCCTCTCTATGTTAGTGATGGCTGTTTAACAGTCTGATGACCTTGAGATAGAAGCTGTTTTTTAGTTTCTCGGTCCCAGCTTTGTTGCACCTGTACTGACCTCACCTTCTGGATGAAAGTGGGGTGAACAGGCAGTAGCTCGGGTGGTTGTTGTCCTTGATGATCTTTTTGGCCTTCCTGTGACATCGGGGCTGTAGATGTCCTGGAGGGCAGGTAGTTTGCCCCCCCCCAGTGATGCGTGTGCAGACCGCCTTGCGGTTAAGGGCAGTGCGGTTGCCCTACCAGGCGGTGATACAGTCCGACAGGATGCTCTCGATTGTGCATCTGTAAAAGTTTGTGTGATTTTAGATTTCTTCAGCCTCCTGAGGTTGAAAAGCCGCTGAAGAGGAGCTGCTGAAGAGGCGCTGTTGTGCCTTCATCACCACGCTGTCTGTGTGAGTGGGGGGGGGGGTGCTCCCGCTGCTGTTTCCTGAAGTCCACGATCATCTCCTTTGTTTTGTTGACCTTGAGTGAGAGGTTATTTTCCTGACACCACACTCTGAGTTGGATCAATCAAATAGTGACTAGGAATATCTGCCCCCCCCATCCTTCTGGACTGTGAGGGTGAGATGTCTGAGAACAATGGAGCCGACCCCAACCTTACAGCTAATGCACTTCCCTTACCTTCCCAAGATGCGGGTGCCGCTACCAATCAATTAAACTGTGACGGAGAAGCGGTTAAAATTGAGTCCCCAATGCTGGAGATCCTGTCACTTCACACCATCAGAGACAATAATTCAATGACACCCTTTCTGGCGTACAAAGCACCCTTCCTACCCCTTCAGAGGCAGAGTGTTTTCAACTTTTCCTTGATGAGGAATTGGTGGAGAGTGTGGTGCAAGAAACCAACAGGTATTTCCGTTACCATATTACAGAAAAACCCAAGGCATTCTTCAAATGTCTCAATATTCAGAAATCATTTATCCTACTAAATATGCATATTTGTTTGCAGGTATTCTCATGAACTGAAAGAGAAGACTGGCCTTTGCATAAATTGGAAGCTCTTACCATCAGTGAAATGTATACCTTCCTGCTCACGGTGCTGCTGATGGGGCTAGTGAAGAAGGGCTCTGTGAGGGACTACTGGACCACTGACCCCATGCTACAGACCACTTTTTTTCCCAGCGCTTTTCTCCCAGTACCGCTTCCTTGTCTTGCTGAGAGCGCTCCACTTTGTGAACAATGCCACTGCCAACCTCGCCAACCCCATTCACAAAATGAGGAATGTCCTGGACAGCTTGACCGGGGCATTTGGAAGACTGTGCATCACAAGGACTTTGATAAGCATTGATAAGCCTCTCATTTCTTGGAAAGGGAGGCTTGCATTCTGCCGATACATCCCTTCAAAGCACCACAGATTTGGAGTCAAGTTCTTTGTTTTACGTGACTGTCTGACAGGATGTGTACAGGACCTGATCATCTACACCGGCACCAGCACAGATATGAGGCATGTTGAGGGTCTTGGCATACCTGGATCAATTGTGATCATCATGCTGCAGCCTTATATATATATTAGCATCCAACACCAACCACTGCCACACTATATATATATATACACACATACATACAGTGGGGCAAAAAAGTATTTGTGGGTACAAGGCTGTTTTAGCCTCAACTTCCTCCCAACCCCATCTTCAAAAATATGTTAATTCTTATCAAGTTAAAGCATTCCTAAAGGTTAACCTAGTGTGCACTTCTGCCTTTTAATCAACAAGAAGAGACTTGTCTGTTGGTTTATGGGTGGTAGTGGCAGTGGTTGGTGTGTGTGTACATTACTAGTGTACATTTCTTTGTGTTGGTTTTATTCACACATACTGATTGGTTGGATGCTAATTAATCCTAAACTATTCTGAGTGGGATATGCATTTCGTTCTTCAGTGAAATTTAAAATAATTAAATATCTCTAGTGACCAGGCACTGCAGTGAACAGTGGCTGTTTGACCACTCAAAAAAGGAGAAGAAGAAAGAAGAAGAAGGAAGTCATTGAAAACCAGTTCGGTTGCAATCACCAGATTTGCATCAGAGATAAATAATTATATTTTTGAATATCTGCTAGACGGTTAGCAGTTGTTTCCTTCCTGAGAATATATTTTTAACTACTCTTTAGTTTCAGTGCTTTTGAACATATTGTAAACTGTTAAAAATAATTCAGAAGTTTGAGACTGAGTCTACCTATTATGATAGTATTATTATATTATTATCATTATTATTATTCTATATTATTATAATTATATGTTTACGTGTTGTGTGCAGTATGTAAAGAATTGATACTTTTATAATATTTTTTATTTAACCTTTATTTAGCCAGAAAGTCCCATTTGGGTTCAGAAAAGGGAGACCTGGCCAGAAGGCTAGCAGTAAATACAAAAGAACACATAGAATTCAAAAGTACAGTGCATACACAGCAAAAACATGACTCCCTCACATTACTCTGTTCCCCGGAGATGGGGAGTTTCCCTTTGGAATGTGTAACCAGTGACAGAGGGGTGATACAGAGAGATTGATGAAAACAAAAAACTGTAAAAAGAACTATCAAAACTATCAAGAGATAACAGACATTGAAGCTCTTTTTCTAAAATAAGTCACTGTTTACAAGCCTTCTACACCAGATTCTGGACTGAATGCTAGTAGCTAAGCCTCTGGCCAAGTTCCTACATTTAGTAATATGCTGTTACTCTGAGCTCTAAGTCCATTATTAGAATCAATGCAAAGGAGCATTGAAGCTGACCTGGCAGGACATGGTGGCCTAACAGCCTGTTAAGATACTCTATATACAGTTGAAGTTTACATACACCTTAGCCAAGTACATTTAAACTCAGTTTTTCAAAATTCCTGACATTTAATCCTAGCAAACATTTCCCTGTCTTTGGTCAGTTAGGATCACCACTTTATTTTAAGAATGTGAAATGTCAGAATAATAGTAGACAGAATTATTTATTTCAGCTTTTATTTATTCCATCACATTCCCAGTGGGTCAGAAGTTTACATACACTCAATTAGTATTTGGTAGCATTGCCTTGAAATTGTTTAACTTGGGTCAAACGGTTCGGGTAGCCTTCCACAAGCTTCCCACAATAAATTGGGGGAATATTGGCCCATTCCCCCTGACAGAGCTAGTGTAAATTAGTCAGGTTTGTAAGGCCTCCTTGCTCGCACACACTTTTGCAGTTCTGCCTACACATTTTCTATGGGTTTGAGGTCAGGGCTTTGTGATGGCCACTCCAATACCTTGACTTTGTTATCCTTAAGCCATTTTGCCACAACTTTGGAAGTATGCTTGGGGTCATTGTCCATTTGAAGACCCATTTGCGACCAAGCTTTAACTTCCTGACTGATGTCTTGAGATGTTGCTTCAATATATCCACAACATTTTCCTGCTAAACGATGCCATCTATTTTGTGAAGTGCACCGGTCCCTCCTGCTGCCACCCCCATTCTTCATGGTTTGGATGGTGTTCTTCGGCTTTTATGCCTCCCCCTTTTTCTTCCAAACATAACGATGGTCATTATGGCTAAACAGTTCTAGTTATGTTTCATCAGACCAGAGGACATTTCTCCAAAAAGTGTGATCTTCGTCCCCAGGTGCAGTTGCAAACCGTAGTCTGGCTTTTATATGGTGGTTTTGGAGCAGTGGCTTCCCTGTTGCTGAGTGGCCTTTCAGGTTATGTCGATATAGGACTCGTTTTACTGTGGATATTGATACTTTTGTACCTGTTTCCTCCAGAATCTTCACAAGGTCCTTTGCTGTTGTTCTGGGATTGATTTGCACTTTTCGCAACGAAAGTACGTTCATCTCTAGGAGACAGAACACGTCTGCTTCCTGAGCGGTGTGACATCTGCTAGGTCCCATGGTGTTTATACTTGCACCCTATTGTTTGTACGGATGAACGTGGTACTTTCAGGCGTTTGGAAATTGCTCCCAAGGATGAACCAGACTTGTGGAGGTCTACAATATATTAGGTCTTGGCTGATTTCTTTTGAGTTTCCCATGATGTAAAGCAAAGAGGTGCTGAGTTTGAAGGTATGCCTTGAATTACATCCACAGGTACACCTCCAATTGACTCAAATGATGGCAATTAGCCTATCAGAAGCTTCTACAGCAATGGCATAAACTGTTTAACCTTTTTGGGATAGGGGGCAGCATTTTCACTTTTGGATGAATAGCGTGCCCAGAGTGAACTGCCTCCAACTCTATCCCAGATGCTAATATATTATTATTAGTATTGGATAGAAACCACTCTGAAGTTTCTGAAACTGTTTGAATGATGTCTGTGAGTATAACAGAACTCATATGGCAGGCGAAAACCTGAGAAAAATCCAACAGGAAGTGGGATATCTGAGGTTTGTCGTTTTTCAAAGCTTGGCCTACCGAATACACATTGAGATATGGATAAAGTTGCACTTCCTACGGCTTCCACTAGATGGCATCCGTCTTTAGAAACTTCAATGATGAATCTACTATAAAGGAGGGGCTCATGAGACCACTTTGAGTCAGTTGTCTGGCAGAGAGCCTTGGTCTGATGACGCGCACTCCCGACAGAGTTACCTCGTGTTCTCGTGTTCTGAAGACAAAGGAAATCTCCGGTTGGAACATTAATTATGTTTTATGTTAAAAACATCCTAAAGATTGATTACATACATCGTTTGACATGTTTCTAAAGGACTTTAAAGGAACTTTTCGAGTTTTTGTCTGGATGAAGTGCCTGAGCCTCATGAAGATAGATTACTTGGCTGAACACGCTAACAACAAGTGGCTATTTGCACATAAATGATGGACTTTATGGAACTTTATGGAACAAATCAGTCATTTATTGTCGACCTGGGATTCCTGGGAGTGCCTTCTGATGAAGATTATCAAAAGTAAGTGAATATTTATGGTGTTGTTTCTAACTTTGTTGACTCCAAAATGGTGGATATTCCTCTGGCTGTTTTGGGCTCTGAGTGCCATTCTCAGATTATGCTTTTTCCTTAAAGTGTTTTTGAAATCTAACACAGCGGTTGCATTAATAACTCATTTTTCAACCCCTCTACAACTTTCTTGTAAACAAACTGTAGTTTTGGCAAGACAGTTAGGACATCTAATTTGTACATGACACAAGTCATTTTCCCAGCAATTGTTTACAGACAGATTATTTCACAATTCCAGTGGGTCAGAAGTTTACATACACTAAGGACTGTGCCCTTAACCTTTCTAGCGCAGGCGGAACACCTCGACAAAATTCTGCTGAAAAGGCAGCGGCAAAATTCTGAAATATTTTTTTTAAATATGTAACTTTCACACATTAACAAGTACAATACAGCAAATGAAAGATAAACATCTTGTTAATCTACCCATCGTGTCCGATTTCAAAAATGCTTTACAGCGAAGGCACCACATATGATTATGTTAGGTCATAGCCAAGTCGAAAAAACACAGCCATTTTTCCAGCCAAAGATAGGAGTCACAAAAAGCAGAAATACAGATAAAATGAATCATCAACCTTTGATGATCTTCATCAGATGACACTCATAGGACATCATGTTACACAATACATGTATGCTTTGTTCGATAATGTGCATATTTATTGGCGCCTTACGTGCAGTAATGTTTTGGTTCCAAAACATCCGGTGATTTTGCAGAAATACTCATAATAAACATTGATAAAAGATACAAGTGTTATTCACAGAATTAAAGATAGACTTCTCCTTAAAAACCTGTTAACGGTACAGGTTCCCCAGGGGGTACCCCCCCCCCCCCCCGCTCAACTGAAACGGTGGCGCACAGAATGCAAAAATATTCTTAGAAATATTTAACCTCCACACATTAACAAGTCCAATAGCTCAAATGGAAGATAAAACACCTTGTTCATCTACCCAGCGTGTCAGATTTCTAGCATATATTTATGTCAAACCACCACAAAGACAGACGATATACAGCCATTTTGTCGAACAAAAGATGCAATCACAAACGCAGGATTAAAAGAAAAATAATTCACTAACCTTTTGAAAATCTTCATCAGATGACAGTAATAGGACATGTTACACAGTACATTTATGTTTTTTTCAATAATATGCCATTTATATCCATAAATCTCTGTTTAAATTGACGCCATGTTCAGAAAATGCTCAAAAATGTCTGGAGAAAATACACATCATAAACGTTGACTAAATATACATGTTCTACATATAGTTAGAAAGATACACTGCTTCTTAATGCAACCGCTGTGTTACATTTATTTTTAACATTACAGAATTAGTTCACTATGCAATAATCTGAGACGGCGCTCAGACGTAAGCAATATTTCTCCGCTATGTTGGAGTCAACAGAAATACAAAATTACAACATAAATATTCCCTTACCTTTGATGGTCTTCGATCAGAATGTAGTGGAAGGCGTCATACTTACCCAATACATCATTTTGTTTCAGTTCGTGTGTCCTTATAGTAGCATCTGCTAGCACTTTCAGCTGAAATGCACCCAAAATGACTTCTGGTCCCGAACAGTTGCGCATCAAAACTTCAAAATTACATATTATATGTCGACTAAACTGGTCAAACTAAGTGCAGAATCAAGCTTTAGGATGTTATAAACGTACAAAACAATTCGCAATTCAACCGGACAATCATACTTCTTCTCAGGCAAGCTGGAGCAGAGGAAGGTCTGTGTACTATTCGTGCCCTAATGCACATGTATTTTCTCGCGACACTCACTCTTTCGCCTCCCAAAGGGTCAAAACTCGCGGGATTTGCACAATTAAACGCTCTACTGAATGAGGACATCTAGTGAAAGACATAGAAAGTGTCTCCAGATCCATAGCTGGTTGGGAAGGGTGGGGGCGATGACGTCAAAGTTGCCCCAACTTTCATGATTCCAAAACTAGTTTGGGAGATTGCCTGCCCTGTGAGTTCTGCTATACTTACAGACATAATTCAAACGGTTTTAGAAGCTTTAGAGTGTTTTCTATCCAATAATTATTATTATATGCATATATTAGCAATTTTGGACAGATTTTTTTTCAGTTTACTATGGGCACGCAATTCATCCAAAGGGGGCAGTATTATGCCCAACCCTAACTTCTTGTGACTAGCAATCCCGGATCCGGGAGCGTAATCACAGCCTCAAACAAATTAGCATAACGCAACGGACATAAATACCCCTAGAAACTTTTCCTATTCATGAAAATCACAAATGAAATATATTGAGACACAGCTTAGCCTTTTGTTAATCACACTGTCATCTCAGATTTTCAAAATATGCGTTACAGCCAACGCTAGACAAGCATTTGTGTAAGTTTATCATGGCATAATGCTATGCTAGGCTCTGCTGTCAGCAGGCAACATTTTCACGAAAATAAGAAAAGCAATCAAATTAAATAATTTACCTTTGAAGAACTTCGGATGTTTTCACTCAGGAGACTCCCAGTTAGAAGCAAATGTTCCTTTTTTCCAAAAAGATTATTTTTGTAGGCGAAATAGCTCCCGTTTGTTCATCATGCTTGGCTGAGAAATCAACCGGAAAATGCTATCACTACAACGCCAAACGTTTTTTCCAAATTAGCTCCATTATATTGACAGAAACATGGCAAACGTTGTTTAGAATCAATCCTCAAGGTGTTTTTAACATATATATTCGATAATATATCCGTCGAGGCAATTGGTTTCTCATAAGAAGCGATTGGAAAAATGGTTACCTCAGTATTTTACGCAAGATTTTCTGCGGGAGACATCATGTGACCACTTGCTAAATGTGGTCTCTTACGGCTATTCTTCAACAGAAATGCGTAAAAAGACGTCAACATGCTGTAGACACCTTGGGGAATACGTAGAAAACGTAAGCTCATTCGTAGCTCATTCACAGCCATATAAGGAGTCATTGGCATGAGGCGGTTTCAAAAAATGCGGCACTTCTGGATTTTTATCTGGGTGTCGCCTGTAACATCAGTTCTGTTGCACTCACAGACAATATCTTTGCAGTTTTGGAAACGTCCGAGTGTTTTCTATCCAAAGCTGTCAATTTTATGCATAGTCGAGCATCTTTTCGTGACAAAATATCTTGTTTAAAACGGGAACGTTTTTTATCCAAAAATTAAAATATCGCCCCCTAGTCTCCAACCTAAGTGTATGTAAACTTCCGACTTCAACTGTACTATCGTAAAAGCCTGATTGGTGGAGTGCTGCAGAGATGGTTGTCCTTCTGGAAGGCTCTCCCATCTCAACAGAGGAACTCTGGAGCACTGTCAGAGTAACCATCAGGGTCTTGGTCACCTCCCTGAGGCCCTTCTCCATTGCTCAGTTTGACCGGACAGCCAGCTTTAGAAATGGTCATGGTGGTTCCAATCTTCTTCCGTTTAAGAATGATGGAGGCCACTGTGTTCAAAGGAACCTATAGAGATCTGTGCCTCGACACAATCCTGTCTTGGAGCACTGTGGACAATTCCTTTGACTTCATGGCTTGGTTTATGCGCTGACGTGCACTGTCAACTGTGGGACCTTTATATAGATAGGTGTGAGCCTTGCCAAATCATGTCCAATCTATTTATTTTACCACAGCTGGACTCCAATCAAATTGAAGAAACATAAATGACGATCAAAGGAAGCAGGATGCACCTGAGCTCAAGTTCGAGTTGCATAGCAAAGAGTCTGAATCTTTATGTAAATAAGGTATTTCAGTGTTTTATTTTTAATACATTTGCAAAAATGGCAAAAAACGTTTCGTTTTTCCATTATGGGGTATTGTGTGTAGATTTAAAAGGAAAAATAACAATTGTATCTATTTTATAATAAGGCTGTAACGTAACAACAAAATTTGGAAAAGTCAAGGGGTCAGAATACTTTCTGTGTGTTCATACTTCTCTAGTGCTCCTCTCTCATCTTTCCATTCCTCTCTTCTGCTCCCCTCTCTTCTCTCCCCTACAGGAGAGCAATGCCCAGTCTCATGATCACACTGCCTGAAGACAACAATGCCAGCAGAGTCAATACTCAAAAGACTCAACTCAGCCTATGGACAGATTCTAATCAAACAAGATAATCAAAATCAGTTAGTTTTTAACATGCAACAAGAGCAAAGTATTGTGAAAGACAACAATCAAACATTTGATCCTTCACAAGATTAAACTTCATGTTTTCTTATTAAGCGTGTTACAACAGTTCCACAACATTTACGATTTGTTGTATATCTGCGGTTAATAACATAGGCCAGTATTCAATTACAGTGCCTTGCGAAAGTATTCGGCCCCCTTGAACTTTGCGACCTTTTGCCACATTTCAGGCTTCAAACATAAAGATATAAAACTGTCTTTTTTTGTGAAGAATCAACAACAAGTGGGACACAATCATGAAGTGGAACGACATTTATTGGATATTTCAAACTTTTTTAACAAATCAAAAACTGAAAAATTGGGCGTGCAAAATTATTCAGCCCCCTTAAGTTAATACTTTGTAGTGCCACCTTTTGCTGCGATTACAGCTGTAAGTCGCTTGGGGTATGTCTCTATCAGTTTTGCACATCGAGAGACTGAAATTTTTTCCCATTCCTCCTTGCAAAACAGCTCGAGCTCAGTGAGGTTGGATGGAGAGCATTTGTGAACAGCAGTTTTCAGTTCTTTCCACAGATTCGCGATTGGATTCAGGTCTGGACTTTGACTTGGCCATTCTAACACCTGGATATGTTTATTTTTGAACCATTCCATTGTAGATTTTGCTTTATGTTTTGGATCATTGTCTTGTTAGAAGACAAATCTCCGTCCCAGTCTCAGGTCTTTTGCAGACTCCATCAGGTTCTTCCAGAATGGTCCTGTATTTGGCTCCATCCATCTTCCCATCAATTTTAACCATCTTCCCTGTCCCTGCTGAAGAAAAGCAGGCCCAAACCATGATGCTGCCACCACCATGTTTGACAGTGGGGATGGTGTGTTCAGGGTGATGAGCTGCGTTGCTTTTACGCCAAACATAACGTTTTGCATTGTTGCCAAAAATTTCACTTTTGGTTTCATCTGACCAGAGCACCTTCTTCCACATGTTTGGTGTGTCTCCCAGGTGGCTTGTGGCAAACTTTAAACAACACTTTTTATGGATATCTTTAAGAAATGGCTTTCTTCTTGCCACTCTTCCATAAAGGCCAGATTTGTGCAATATACGACTGATTGTTGTCCTATGGACAGAGTCTCCCACCTCAGCTGTAGATCTCTGCAGTTCATCCAGAGTGATCATGGGCCTCTTGGCTGCATCTCTGATCAGTCTTCTCCTTGTATGAGCTGAAAGTTTAGAGGGACGGCCAGGTCTTGGTAGATTTGCAGTGGTCTGATACTCCTTCCATTTCAATATTATCGCTTGCACAGTGCTCCTTGGGATGTTTAAAGCTTGGGAAATCTTTTTGTATCCAAATCCGGTTTTAAACTTCTTCACAACAGTATCTCGGACCTGCCTGGTGTGTTCCTTGTTCTTTTTATTTAATTATTTTTTATTTTACCTTTATTTAACCAGGTAGGCAAGTTGAGAACAAGTTCTCATTTACAATTGCGACCTGGCCAAGATAAAGCAAAGCAGTTCGACAGATACAACAACACAGAGTTACACATGGAGTAAAACAAACATACAGTCAATAATAAAGTATAAACAAGTCTATATACAATGTGAGCAAATGAGGTGAGAAGGGAGGTAAAGGCAAAAAAAGGCCTTGGTGGCAAGGTAAATACAATATAGCAAGTAAAACACTGGAATGGTAGTTTTGCAATGGAAGAATGTGCAAAGTAGAAATAAAAATAATTGGGTGCAAAGGAGCAAAATAAATAAATAAATTAAATACAGTTGGGAAAGAGGTAGTTGATAGGGCTAAATTATATGTGGGCTATGTACAGGTGCAGTAATCTGTGAGCTGCTCTGACAGTTGGTGCTTAAAGCTAGTGAGGGAGATAAGTGTTTCCAGTTTCAGAGATTTTTGTAGTTCGTTCCAGTCATTGGCAGCAGAGAACTGGAAAGAGAGGCGGCCAAAGAAAGAATTGGTTTTGGGGGTGACTAGAGAGATATACCTGCTGGAGCGTGTGCTACAGGTGGGAGATGCTATGGTGACCAGCGAGCTGAGATAAGGGGGGACTTTACCTAGCAGGGTCTTGTAGATGACATGGAGCCAGTGGGTTTGGCGACGAGTATGAAGCGAGGGCCAGCCAACGAGAGCGTACAGGTCGCAATGGTGGGTAGTGTATGGGGCTTTGGTGACAAAACGGATTGCACTGTGATAGACTGCATCCAGTTTGTTGAGTAGGGTATTGGAGGCTATTTTGTAAATTACATCGCCAAAGTCGAGGATTGGTAGGATGGTCAGTTTTACAAGGGTATGTTTGGCAGCATGAGTGAAGGATGCTTTGTTGCGAAATAGGAAGCCAATTCTAGATTTAACTTTGGATTGGAGATGTTTGATATGGGTCTGGAAGGAGAGTTTACAGTCTAACCAGACACCTAAGTATTTGTAGTTGTCCACGTATTCTAAGTCAGAGCCGTCCAGAGTAGTGATGTTGGACAGGCGGGTAGGTGCAGGTAGTGATCGGTTGAAGAGCATGCATTTAGTTTTACTTGTATTTAAGAGCAGTTGGAGGCCACAGAAGGAGAGTTGTATGGCATTGAAGCTTGCCTGGAGGGTTGTTAACACAGTGTCCAAAGAAGGGCCGGAAGTATACAGAATGGTGTCGTCTGCGTAGAGGTGGATCAGAGACTCACCAGCAGCAAGAGCGACATCATTGATGTATACAGAGAAGAGAGTCGGTCCAAGAATTGAACCCTGTGGCACCCCCATAGAGACTGCCAGAGGTCCGGACAACAGACCCTCAGATTTGACACACTGAACTCTATCAGAGAAGTAGTTGGTGAACCAGGCGAGGCAATCATTTGAGAAACCAAGGCTGTTGAGTCTGCCGATGAGGATGTGGTGATTGACAGAGTCGAAAGCCTTGGCCAGATCAATGAATACGGCTGCACAGTAATGTTTCTTATCGATGGCGGTTAAGATATCGTTTAGGACCTTGAGCGTGGCTGAGG
Source organism: Oncorhynchus mykiss (assembly GCF_013265735.2). Lineage (NCBI taxonomy): Eukaryota > Metazoa > Chordata > Actinopteri > Salmoniformes > Salmonidae > Oncorhynchus > Oncorhynchus mykiss. The sequence goes on from NC_048567.1 coordinate 67,807,028, forward strand.
TGCACCCATGACCAGCTCTGAAACCAGATTGCATAGCAGAGAAGGTATGGTGAGATTCAAAATGGTCGGTAATCTGTTTGTTGACTTGGCTTTCGAAGACCTTAGAAAGGCATGGTAGGATAGATATAGGTCTGTAGCAGTTTGGGTCAAGAGTGTCCCCCCCTTTGAAGAGGGGGATGACCGCAGCTGCTTTCCAATCTTTGGGAATCTCAGACGACACGAAAGAGAGGTTGAACAGGCTAGTAATAGGGGTGGCAACAATTTCGGCAGATAATTTTAGAAAGAAAGGGTCCAGATTGTCCTTCATGATGCTCTCTGCGCTTTTGACGGACCTCTGAGACTATCACAGTGCAGGTGCATTCATACAGAGACTTGGTTACACACAGGTGGATTGTATTTATCATCATTAGTCATTTAGGTCAACATTGGATCATTCAGAGATCCTCACTGAACTGTTGTTGATTATTCACAAAAAAATACAGTTTTATATCTTTATGTTTGAAGCCTGAAATGTGGCAAAAGGTCGCAAAGTTCAAGGGGGCCGAATACTTTCGCAAGGCACTGTATAGCTTACCTAGAGTAAATAGCTGCATGTAGGCTAAATCCCCTCCTGAGAAAATAACATGAAATCATTGGACTGCAAGTTATGTCTAAGTTATGTTTGCATTGATTGTGATAAACATTCGACAGCGGTGTCACAGAGTGAGTGAGCACTGAGTAGGAACTGAAAGGACTCGGAGGGGGAGGGCGCAGCAGATCCTGCACATGCGCAGAAGTCTTTAGTCCAAAACTTCTGGGCTCCAGACATCCATCCATAACTGCAGCCTCTCCGTTTTTTACAGTAATCTTTGGTACTGTTGTTTTACCCATGTTGTTTTACAGTACCTTACAGGTAAATGCACTGTTAAAAATGCCCTATAATTTTACGCTACTGGGTGTTACTGTGTTTTTACTGCTAAATCAAGGTGTTTTTGCTGTATGCTGCTGACTGTTGGCACAAATACACACATATTAGACCACACACCCAAATATGCTAATGTTCCTCACCAGTACATTGTCCCTACCTACATTTCAGAGCACAGTGGTGATTGTACCTTATATTCAAAATGTTGGGTCCAACATTTTACCATGAAAATAGATTATCCGCACAACCAGTTCCATGTGAGTTCTTATGTGTGTACCTTTGACCATTTTTTGGCTACCACAACCCCCGGCCAACAGCTCCACACCCCCTGCAGCTACTTGCCCAAGCCTCCCCAGCTCCTCCTTCACCGAAATCCAAACAGCAGATTTTCTGAAAGAGCTGTAAAACCTGGAGCCGTATAAATCAGCTGGGCTAGACAATCTGGACCCTCTCTTTCTAAAATTATCTGCCGCCATTGTTGCAATTCCTATTACCAGTCTGTTCAACCTCTCTTTGTATCGTCCGAGATTCCTAAAGATTGGAATGCTGCCTCGGTCATCCCCCTCTTTAAAGGTGGTGACACCCTAGACCCAAACTGTTACAGACCTATATCCATCCTGCCGTGCCTTTCAAAAATCTTCGAAAGCCAAGTTAACAAACATATCACTGACCATTAAGAATCCCACCATACCTTCTCCGCTGTGCAATCCGGTTTCCGAGCTGGTCACAGGTGCACCTCAGCCACGCTCAAGGTACTAAGTGATATCATAACCGCCATCAATAAAAGACAGTACTGTGCAGCCGTCTTCATCGACCTGGCCAAGGCTTTCGACTCTGTCAGTCTCCGTATTCGTATCGGCAGACTCAACAGCCTTGGTGTCTCAAATGAATGTCTCGCCTGGTTCACCAACTACTTCTCAGATAGAGTTCAGTGTGTCAAATCGGAGGGCTTGTTGTCTGGACCTCTGGCAGTCTCTATGGGGTACCACAGGGTTCAATTGTCAGGCCGACTCTTTTCTCTGTAAATACTTTAAGTTACAAGACACAGACTTAGGAAAGGCTAATCCTGGAGATCCCTTCAAACTCCACTGAGTTTGGTAAATTTGCTTTTAATTTGTCTGTGCCTCTCATGGAATGATCTCCAAAAATCCTTAAAGTTAGTGGATTTGGTGCCTCTAGGGCAATTCAGACGGATGTTAGAGGTCCTTTTTACTGAAGAATGTGTTTGTTTCATATGACTGTGTTTTGCTTTTTATGTACTGTGTGATTAATGTGTGCTGTAGAAATGTATAGTGTAATTGTTGCTAGTTATGACTCCCTTCTAATACATTTGTGGACGTGAGAGAGATTGCCAAAAGATTTATTGACAAGAATACATTTCTGCACTTTCTCCCAAAATGTTTTGCATGTCAGCAATCAAGTTTTAAAGATATATAACTTTCAAAATAAAGAAATCCATTTAGCATCATACCAGCTGTATTTCTGTATTTTGAAGTTACATATCTTGAACCCTTGACTGCTGACATGCAAACATTTTTGGACTATATCAACAATTAACTAATGAAACAAATACCAACATATCGTTTTTGGGTGGAATTTTCATTTATCAATGAGGTAAGGTATGTGGGAAGTTTTTGCAAAGGGAATTTGTAGACAAAAAGAGCACAATGCAACGATCTACGAAACTTTAAAGATGGACAATACAGTGTATTTTCTAATACAAAAGGCAATGATATGTACTGAGCCTATCACCCGTGATATAGTGCCAGGTGCTATGATAAACTGCATCCAATGGCTTCAATACAGTGGCAGCTGCATTCATGAAGATAATATTGCCATTGTGTAAGCAGAGTGAGCGGTAAGCTGGATCAAAGACAGGAGGAGAAATGGAAGTGAATGAGGGTTAGGTGTCGGAGTTGGTAGGTGTGCTGAAGTTCTCAGAGCTTGAGGCTTGCGCCGTGGGTCAGGATATAGATGAGTCTGATGGTAGGAGTGCATTTTTTGAAAAAGGGGACCCTTGCCTTTTGGTTGATCCATTTGCGGTTTCAGGGTGGGTGAAAACAGAGTTGGGTGCTGTGAAATCAGTGAAGGTAGTAACCAAAAGTGGTCTCTAAATTATTGTTTGTGTTTCTGCTGGTCAGAGGAGGCAGGTGCTCTGTGTTACACAAAGGTGGACAAGATATATAAATTGTTTTGCTCTCAAGAAAAGGGCACCATTGAAAGGATTGATTACTGGGGAAGCGGTAAATGTGACTGAAGGGGAAGATTCCAGGTGTTTGTGATGCTCATCGTTTGGTGCGACGTAGACAGGGTGGAGTGAGTAGTGAAACAGAAGAGTCATTGTCTGTTCTTTTGAGTTTTGATGTTGAGTCTTTGCCCAACAAAGTGATGGTAGGATATACAGTATAAGTTATCCAGTAGAAGATTTTGTGCCAAATACATTATGTTGATACAGGTGTTAAGCTTATGCGCATGTGGCTGCAGTTTGTAAGAGGGAGGTTCCAAGGTATGAGAAATGTGCAGAAGGGCATGAGGAAAAGGAATGTGTAGCATTGGATTAAGTAATGGTATGTGTTAATTGTAGGGGTGCCCATGGGGCTGGGGATCAGAAATGTCCAGTGTAAGAGAGGCAGGTTGAAGTTTCCAGGGTTAGAGTAGTGCAGAAGTTGTCATATGCTGAGGCAGTGAAAAAGTAGAGGAAGATGGGTCAAGGGGTATGGATCCTGAGAAGAGTGGTGTGAATAGCAGTACTAGTACAGAGGGATAGATGATTTGTTTCAGTAATATTGGATTTGTTTCATTTATAGCAATAGTTATCATCTGTACTGCAAGGATTGAACATAAGTCGCATAAAATTGATGTTGTGGTGGCAGCTGCAGAGAGGAATTTGGGATTGCGAGACTACAGGGTGTGATGAAGCCAGAGAAGATGGCTGCCGTTTTATGGGCTCCTAACCAATTGTGCTACTGTGTGTTTTTTGTTGTTGCGTTATTCGTAACTTATTTTGTACATAATGTTTCTGCCACCGTCTCTTGTGACCAAAAAGAGATTCTAGATATCAGGACAGCGATGACTAAACTCGTACTGGAAAAAGATTGTTCCTTTCATGAGTCGAACATGAAGGATTTCCTTCAAACACCCAACAGTGCCCAAATCCTTGTTATTTGCATGAAGAAGAGCCAGAGATATCGGGACGTAGTTCGGGGTGCCTTGTAAGGATCCGACGGCAACTGAGTAAACCGCCTTTACCATCAGTCTAGGACAAAAAAACAGTTTTTATCCCCAAGCCATAAGACTCCTGAACAGGTAACTAAATGGTTACCCAGACTATTTGCATTGTGTGCGCCGCTCCCCAAACCCTCTTTTACGCTGCTGCTCTTTGTTTATCTAACCGGTGTCTGTATATAGCCTTGCTACTGTTATTTTCAAATGTCTTTTTACTGTTGTTTTATTTCTTTACTTACCTACCTACACACACACACACACACACACACACACACACACACACACACACACACACACACACACACACACACACACACACACACACACACACACACACACACACATACCTTTTTTTACACTATTGGTTAGAGCCTGTAAGTAAATCAAAATCAAATCAAATGTATTTATATAGCCCTTCTTACATCAGTTGATATACAGTGCCTTGCGAAAGTATGCTGCCCCCTTGAACTTTGCGACCTTTTGCCACATTTCAGGCTTCAAACATAAAGATATAAAACTGTCTTTTTTTGTGAAGAATCAACAACAAGTGGGACACAATCATGAAGTGGAACGACATTTATAGGATATTTCAAACTTTTTCAACAAATCAAAAACTGAAAAATTGGGCGTGCAAAATTATTCAGCCCCTTTACTTTCAGTGCAGCAAACTCTCTCCAGAAGTTCAGTGAGGATCTCTGAATGATCCAATGTTGACCTAAATGACTAATGATGATAAATACAATCCACCTGTGTGTAATCAAGTCTCCGTATAAATGCACCTGCACTGTGATTGTCTCAGAGGTCCGTTAAAAGCGCAGAGAGCATCATGAAGAACAAGGAACACACCAGGCAGGTCCGAGATACTGTTGTGAAGAAGTTTAAAGCCGGATTTGGATACAAAAAGATTTCCCAAGCTTTAAACATCCCAAGGAGCACTGTGCAAGCGATAATATTGAAATGGAAGGAGTATCAGACCACTGCAAATCTACCAAGACCTGGCCATCCCTCTAAACTTTCAGCTCATACAAGGAGAAGACTGATCAGAGATGCAGCCAAGAGGCCCATGATCACTCTGGATGAACTGCAGAGATCTACAGCTGAGGTGGGAGACTCTGTCCATAGGACAACAATCAGTCGTATATTGCACAAATCTGGTCTTTATGGAAGAGTGGCAAGAAGAAAGCCATTTCTTAAAGATATCCATAAAAAGTGTCGTTTAAAGTTTGCCACAAGCCACCTGGGAGACACACCAAACATGTGGAAGAAGGTGCTCTGGTCAGATGAAACCAAAATTGAACTTTTTGGCAACAATGCAAAACGTTATGTTTGGCGTAAAAGCAACACAGCTGAACACACCATCCCCACTGTCAAACATGGTGGTGGCAGCATCATGGTTTGGGCCTGCTTTTCTTCAGCAGGGACAGGGAAGATGGTTAAAATTGATGGGAAGATGGATGGAGCCAAATACAGGACCATTCTGGAAGAACCTGATGGAGTCTGCAAAAGACCTGAGACTGGGACGGAGATTTGTCTTCTAACAAGACAATGATCCAAAACATAAAGCAAAATCTACAATGGAATGGTTCAAAAATAAACATATCCAGGTGTTAGAATGGCCAAGTCAAAGTCCAGACCTGAATCCAATCGCGAATCTGTGGAAAGAACTGAAAACTGCTGTTCACAAATGCTCTCCATCCAACCTCACTGAGCTCGAGCTGTTTTGCAAGGAGGAATGGGAAAACATTTCAGTCTCTCGATGTGCAAAACTGATAGAGACATACCCCAAGCGACTTACAGCTGTAATCGCAGCAAAAGGTGGCACTACAAAGTATTAACTTAAGGGGGCTGAATAATTTTGCACGCCCAATTCTTCAGTTTTTGATTTGTTACAAAAGTTTGAAATATCCAATAAATGTCGTTCCACTTCATGATTGTGTCCCACTTGTTGTTGATTCTTCACAAAAAATACAGTTTTATATCTTTATGTTTGAAGCCTGAAATGTGGCAAAAGGTTGCAAAGTTCAATGGGGCCGAATACTTTCGCAAGGCACTGTAATTGTATAGTGGGTTTCTAGATAGACGTGAGTTTGATTTGCGCAGCATGTCCTGGATAGAGGGAAATTACATGTCCTTGATTTAGAAATGTGTCTGTGGTTGGGTTCATTGGATGACTTCAGCAGCATAACACCCTGCATCCCACTTCTGGCTTGCATCTGAAGCTAAGCAGAGTTGGTCCTGCTCAGTTCCTGGACGGAAGACCATATGCTGCTGGAAGTGGTGTTGGCGGGCCAGTAGGAGGCACTCTTTCTTCAGGGGATATTGCCCTGTGTAGGGTGCTGTCTTTTGGATGGGACGTTAAACGGGTGTCCTAACTCTCTAAGGTCATTAAAGATCACATTACTTATTGTAAGAGTAGGAGTGTTAACCCCGGTTTCCTGGCTAAATTCCCAAGCTGTCTGTCATACCATCATGGTCACCTAATCATCCCCAGCTTACAATTGCCTTATTCATCCCCATCCTCTCCCCTGTAACTATTCCCCAGGTCATTGCTGTAAACGAGAATGTGTTCTCAGTCAACTTACCTGGTAAAATAACGGTAAAATAAAAATAAAATAAAACTTCACAGCCAGGTTTGTTATTAGAACTGAACGGGTTACTCCAGGGGATTACCAATATTATAATAATAACTAACCTTCATGTGAATTTACCTACCTCATACAGACCTTACTTTGTGGATGTTAATGAGGAGTTTGTATATAAACCTACTCTCTCCTCTGGCCAATGAATCAGACTCAAAAGTACACTAACAATGAAACAAAAACATAGTTGCATGCAGCCATGGCGGGGTTCAAGTCCTATGGCCCCACAGCGCCACAACCAGAAAAGAATTGACTCATTACCCTTGGATAAGCTACGTCTGTACTACTTAACACGCCTGCGAAATATCAAAAGTCAAGAAAAAAGATCCCGCATACTTGCATGCTTTGTTTTGTTAACATTTGAAAATGTGCTGTCATAAAAATAAAGAATATAAAACATGTACTCGCATAAAGAGGTTGGATGGAAACCTGGTTATTGTCTTTCTAATGATGTAATATACTTTCATGCATTAAACACTGTCACAAATTGGTGGTGGTACATGTCATGAAAATGTTATTATATTGTATTAAAGGTTCATGATTAACCTTTTGCGTGTAAGGGGGCGGTATTTTTGTTTTTGGTTAAAAAAAACATACCCATTTGAAACTGCCTATTTCTCAGCCCCAGAAACTAGAATTAGATTAGGATAGAAAACACTCTAAAGTTTCCAAAACTGTCAAAATATTGTTTGTGGGTATAACAGAACTGATATTGCAGGCAAAAACCTGAGGAAAATCCAATCAGGAAGTGCCTCTTATTTTGAAACCTCTCTGTTCCTATGCATGCCTATCCTCCATTTAAAGGGATATCAACCAGATTCCTTTATCTATGGCTTCCCTAAGGTGTCAACAGTCTTTAGACATAGTTTCAGGCTTTTATTTTGAAAAATGAGCGAGACAGATCACATTGCGTAAGTGGATAGGTGGGGGCTCTCAGAGTGAGTTTTGCGCAAGAGTAAAGCGGCCTTTGTTTCTCCCTGTCCTATTGAAAAACCTACACTCCCGGTTGTTTCTTTCTCTCTCTCGGAGGACTTGAGCCCTAGGACCATGCCTCGGGACTACCTGCCATGATGACTCCTTGTTGTCCCCAGTCCACCTGGCCGTGCTGCTGCTCCAGTTTCAACTGTTCTGCCTGCGGCTATGGAACCCTGACCTGTTCACTGTGATTGATATTATTTGACCATGCTGGTCATTTATGAACATTTTAACATCTTGACCATGGTCTGTTATAATCTCCACCTGGAACAGCCAGAAGAGGACTGGCCACCCCTCATAGCCTGGTTCCTCTCTAGGTTTCTTCCTAGGTTTTGGCCTTTCTAGGGAGTTTTTCCTAGCCACCATGCTTCTACACCTGCATTGCTTGCTGTTTGGGGTTTTAGGCTGGGTTTCTGTACAGCACTATGATATATCAGCTGATGTAAGAAGGGCTATATAAATACATTTGATTTGATTACGCACACCTGCACATCCTTATGAGACTCACCTGAACTCAATCACTTCACTGAATAACTTCACTGAATACTTCCCCAATATCTGATCATTCCCCAGGCAGTATTCATTGTGTTTCGTGTCAAGTTGCTACTCCTGTTTTGTACCGGTCAATGTTCATTGTTTTATTAAACACCTGCTTCTCGACTCCCAGCAACTTCGTTACAAAAATTGTTTTTTTGCTTCAGCATTTCCACTGAAAAGTATTCACAGCCCAGTGATTATTCCGTTGGATTGTATATGTGTTCCAATCAGAGGGTGAATGGGCAAGACAAAATATACGTGCCTTTGAATGGGGTATGGTAGTAAGTGAAAGGTGCACCGTTTTGTGTCAAGTACTGCAATGCTGCTGGGTTCTTCATGTGTTTCTCAACAGTTTCCCATGTGTATCAAGAATTGTCGACCACCCAAAGGACATCCAGACAACTTAACACAAACTGTGGGAAGCATTGGAGTCAACATGGGCCAGCATCCATGTGGAACGCTTTTGAAACCTTGTAGAGTACATGCCCTGACAAATTGAGGCTTTTCTGAAAGCAAAAGGGGGAGGGTGCAACTCTATTAGGAAGGTGTTCCTAATTTTTTGAATACTCAGTTGTGGATAAAAGTAGCCAAATCAAATCAAATCAAATGTATTTGTCACATACACATGGTTAGCAGATGTTAATGCGAGTGTAGTGAAATGCTTGTGCTTCTAGTTCCGACTATGCAGTAATAACCAACGAGTAATCTAACCTAACAATTCCAAAACTACTACCTTATACACACAAGTGTAAAGGGATAAAGAATATGAACATAAAGATATATGAATGAGTGATGGTACAGAACGGCATAGGCAAGATGCAGTAGATGGTATCGAGTACAGTACATACATATGAGATGAGTAATGTAGGGTATGTAAACAAAGTGGCATAGTTTAAAGTGGCTAGTGATACATGTATTACATAAAGATGCAGTAGATGATATAGAGTACAGTATATACGTATACATATGAGATGAGTAATGTAGGGTATGTAAACATTATATTAAGTAGCATTGTTTAAAGTGGCTAGTGATATATTTTACATCAATTTCCATCAATTCCCATTATTAAAGTGGCTGGAATTGAGTCAGTGTGTTGGCAGCAGCCACTCAATGTTAGTGGTAGCTGTTTACCAGTCTGATGGCCTTGAGATAGAAGCTGTTTTTCAGTCTCTCGCTCCCTGCTTTGATGCATCTGTACTGGCCTCACCTTCTGGATGATAGTGGGGTGAACAGGCAGTGGCTCGGGTGGTTGTTATCCTTGATGAGCTTTATGTTACCTACCCTCACCACCTGGGGGCGGCCCATCAGGAATTCCAGGACCCAGTTGCACAGGGCGGGGTCGAGACCCAGGGTCTCGAGCTTGATGACGAATTTGGAAGGTCCTATGGTCTTACATGCTGAGCTGTAGTCGATGAACAGCATTCTCACATAGGTATTCCTCTTGTCCAGATGGGTTAGGGCAGTGTGCAGTGTGGTTGAAATTGCGTCGTCTGTGGACCTATTTGGGCGGTAAGCAAATTGGAGTGGGTCTAGTGTGTCAGGTAGGGTGGAGGTGATATGGTCCTTGACTAGTCTCTCAAAGCACTTCATGATGACGGAAGTGAGTGCTACGGGGCAGTAGTCGTTTAGCTCAGTTACCTTAGCTTTCTTGGGAACAGGGACAATGGTGGCCCTCTTGAAGCATGTGGGAACAGCAGACTGGGATAAGGATTGATTGAATATGTCCGTAAACACACCAGCCAGCTGGTCTGCACATGCTCTGAGGACACACAAAAAGTTATTTAGTCTGTCTGGGAGCAAGACACCCTGGTCTGTGACGGGGATGGTTTCTTTGTCATGTCATACTTGAGTAAAAATAAAGATGCACTTTTTTTTGTGTATCTAGAACCTTGAAGGGTTCTTTGGCTGACCCCATAAAATAAACTTTTGAAGAACCCGTTTTGGTTCCATGTAGTACCCTTTGCACACAGGGTTCTATATGCAACTCAAAATTATTCTACCTGGAAACAAAAATGGTTCTCCTATGGGGATACCCGATGAACCTGTCACACCAGCCTTCGCTTTGGCTCCCACTTCTGTCCATCTCAGGCAGTTGGAGTCATTGTCCTTCTAGTTGCTGCCGAACCTGCTGCTGGCAAAAACCCTTCACTAATCAACCACGGACTTGTTTCGTCATCATTGCACACACCTAGTTCCAATCCCCACTCAATACACTCCCTCTGTCATTTGTCTTTGTCGGTCACTGTAAATGTTGCTTGTTTTCCTTAGAGGAATCTACTATTTCCTGAGTACTTTATTATTGTGTACTTTGGGTTTCGTCCTGCTTTTATATATGGTGCTTTAAAACCTCTCAGAGCAGAAATCCCGTTACCGGGATCAAATTCGACAACATCCGGTGAAATCGGAGTGCGCCAAATTGAAAGTACTAAATCGTCATTTTAAACATTCATGAAAATACAAGTGTCTTACAATGTTTAAAAAATGTACTTCTTGTTAATCCACCCGCTTTGTCAGATTTCAAAAAGGCTTTACGGTGAAAGCATACCATGCGATTATCTGAGGACAGCGCCCCGCATACAAAAGCGTTACAAACATTTTCCAAACAAGCAGAGGCATCACGGTCAGAAATAGTGACGAAATAAATAATTTACCTTTGAAGATCTTCCTCTTTTTGCAATTCCAAGGGTCCCAGCTACATAACAAATGGTCCTTTTGTTCGATAAAGTCCTTCTTTATATCCCCCAAAAAAAGTACGTTTAGTTGGCGCGCTTGATTCAGTAATCCACCGGTTTCCCTCATTCAAAATGCATACAAATGAATCACAAAGGTTACAAATAAACTTCCTCCAAACAAGTCAAACAATGTTTCATATCAATCCTCAGGTACCCTAATATGTAAATAAACAATTAAATTTAAAAACATAGTAAACATACTGAGTTAAAAACATAGTAAACATACTGAGTTAAAAACATAGTAAACATACTGAGTTAAAAACATAGTAAACATACTGAGTTAAAAACATAGTAAACTTACTGAGTTAAAAACATAGTAAACATACTGAGTTAAAAACATAGTAAACATACTGAGTTAAAAACATAGTAAACATACTGAGTTAAAAACATAGTAAACTTACTGAGTTAAAAACATAGTAAACATACTGAGTTAAAAACATAGTAAACATACTGAGTTAAAAACATAGTAAACATACTGAGTTAAAAACATAGTAAAAATATTGAGTTAAAAACATAGTAAACATACTGAGTTAAAAACATAGTAAACATACTGAGTTAAAAACATAGTAAACATACTGAGTTAAAAACATAGTAAACATACTGAGTTAAAAACATAGTAAACATACTGAGTTAAAAACATAGTAAACTTACTGAGTTAAAAACATAGTAAACATACTGAGTTAAAAACATAGTAAACATACTGAGTTAAAAACATAGTAAACATACTGAGTTAAAAACATAGTAAAAATATTGAGTTAAAAACATAGTAAACATACTGAGTTAAAAACATAGTAAACATACTGAGTTAAAAACATAGTAAACATACTGAGTTAAAAACATAGTAAACATACTGAGTTAAAAACATAGTAAACATACTGAGTTAAAAACATATTGAGTTAAACTTAGTAAACGTACTGAGTTGAAAACGTAGTAAAGATACTGAGCTGATGTGTGTGACTTATCGTACCCTAAAAGGACAAGGACTACAGTTGAATGGTGGGATTGTGTGTTTGGTGGGTGTTACTGTCTTGCCTTGTGTCAATAAGAAGAAAGAGACAAACATGATCTCAATAGTATGACAATTGGAAACCTACTTTCTGTATCCCTCTGGATGATGAGTAGAATCACACAGCTCAGCTTCAGTAACATGCTTTGCTCTTCTCATTGCTAGGATCAGAGGGGAAATGTAATTATGTAATTATATTACTTTTTAAAATTGGTGATTTGTAATAATGAGGACCTATTAATTGTTCATGCAATACATTTATGTAGGCTAAGCTACATGTAAAATAATGTTGAATGCAATCATCAATCTTTGATGGAAACTATGCACATCCTTCAATGAAGACAAAACCTTTTAACAAAAATTAACAAACAGTCCTACATTGGTCAGTAATAATGGATCTAAACATTTGTATCTGCACATTTAAGAGACCACTAACCTTTGAATTGAAGTTCCTCTGCTGGAATAGCCGAGACGTGTTTTATTTGAGGTTTGTGCTGACAGAAATGTCCTCAGTAAGCCACAGCAGCTATAGCACAAAGGGTGGACATGGTTGACACAGTTTAGTCTCCACCCCACTCGACTCCTGGCTTTTCATAGACTGTGTGCTACATACTTGAAAGCCTTATAACCTTATACTGGTTATGAAACATACACATTGGCCTCATTACACACAAACAAGAATGATGGGACAAAATTATTTATTTTATTTTAGAAAAACAGGCCAGCATCTGTATGACTTGGGACCCCTCTCTCTGATGATACACTTTATATACAAAAGTATGTGGACACCGATTCAAATTAGTGGATTCAGTTATTTCAGCCACACCCGTTGGTGACATGTGTATAAAATCAAGCACACCGCCAAACATTGGCAGTAGAATGGCCTTACTGAAGAGCTTAGCGACTTTCAATGTGGCCCCGTCGTACGATGCCACTTTTCTAACAAGTCAGTCTGTCAAATTTCTGCCCTGCTACAGCTGTGCCAGTCAACTGTAAACGCTGTTTTTGTGTGGAAACATATAGGTGAAACAACGGCTCAGCTGCGAAGTGGTAGGCGACTCAAGCTCACAGAACGAGACCGCTGAGTGCTGAAGCAGGTAGCAACACTCACAATCGAGTTCCAAACTGAAGCAACGTCAGCACAAGAACTGTTCTTTGGGAGCTTCATGAAATGGCTTTCCATGGCCAAGCAGCAGGACAAGCAGCAGGAGCCTAAAATCACCTTACGCAATGCCATGTGTCGACTGGAGTGGTGTCAAGCTCAGTGAAAATGCTTTCTCTAGAGCAGTGGTTCCCAAACTTGTTATAGTCCTGTACACTTAACACTCAACCTCCAGCTGCGTTCCCCCTCTAGTACCAGGGTCAGCGCACTCTCAAATGTTGTTTTTTGCCACCATTGTAAGCCTGTCACACACACACTATACGATACATTTATTAAACGTAAGAATGAGTGTGTTTTTGTCACAACCTGGCTCGTGGGAGGTGACAAAGAGCTCTTATAGTACCAGGACACATATAATAATAATCAATACTTTTGCTCTTTATTTAGCCATCTTACAAATAAATCCTTATTTGTTCATCAAAAATGGTGAATAACTCACAACAGGTTCATGAGAAGGGTGTGTTTGAAAGGATCCACATAACTCTGTCATGTAGGGTTGTATTGGAGAGAGTCTTAAATCATTTTCCACACAGTCTGTGCCTGTATTTAGTTTTCATGCTAGCGAGGGCCGAGAATCCACTCTCACATAGGTACTGTACGTGGTTGCAAAGGGCATCAGTGTCTTAACAGTAAGATTTTCCAAGGCAGGATGCTCTGAATGCAGCCCTATCCAGTAATCTGTCAGTGGCTTCTGATGAAATTACATTTTCACAAAACCGCTTGTTGCAATTTTGACGAGGCTCTCTTGTTCAGATATCGGTAAGTGGACTGGAGGCAGGGCACAAAGGGAATAATGAATCCAGTTGTTTGTGCCGTCCGTTACGGGAAAGTACCTGCATAATTGCATACCCAGGTCAGCCAGGTGCTTCGCTATATCACATTTGACATTGTCTGTAAGCTTGAGTTCATTTGCAGACAAAGAAATCATACAGGGATGGAAAGACCTGTGCATTCTCCTGGTTAATGCAGACACAGAAGAGCTCCAACCTCAATTTTGTCCGCACATTGAATATAGTTGCAGAGAGTCCATGTAATCCTAGATTCAGATCATTTAATTTTTACATTTTTTATTTCACCTTTATTTAACCAGGTAGGCTAGTTGAGAACAAGTTCTCATTTACAACTGGGACCTGGCCAAAGTTAAGCAAAGCAGTGCAACACAAACAACAACACAGAGTTACACATGGAATAAACAAACATACAGTCAATAATACAATAGAAAAGGTCTACATACAGTGTGTGCAAATGAGTTAGGATAACAGAGGGTAGGTATTAAATAGGCCATAGTGGCAAAATAAGTACAAATAGCAATTAAACACTGGAGTGATAGATGTGCAGAAGATGAGTGTACAAGTAGAGATACTGGGGTGCAAAGGAGCAAAATAAATAAAACAGAACAGTATGGGGATGAGGTAGTTGAATGGGCTAATTACAGGTGGGCTATGTACAGGTGCAGTGATCTATGAGTTGCTCTGACAGCTGGTGCTTAAAGCTAATGTGGGAGATATGAGTCTCCAGCTTCAGTGATTTTTGTAGTATGTTCCAATCATTGGCAGCAGAGAACTGGAAGGAAAGGCAGCAGAAGGAGGAAATGGCTTTGGGGGTGACCAGTGAAATATACCTGCTGGTGGGTGCTGCTATGGTGACCAGTGAGCTGAGATAAGGCGGGGCTTTACCTAGCAAAGACTTATAGATGACCTGGAGCCAGTGGGTTTGGCGACGAATATGAAGCGAGGGCCAGCCAACGAGAGCATACAGGTCGCATTGGTGGGTAGTATATTGGTGACAAAACGGATGGCACTGTGATAGACTGCACCCAATTTGCTGAGTAGAGTGTTGGAGGCTATTTTGTAAGTGACATCACTGAAGTCAAGGATTGGATAGTCAGTTTAGGATAGTCAGTTTTGCGAGTGTATGTTTGGCAGCATGAGAGAAGGATGCTCTGTTGCGAAATAGAAAGCTGATACTAGATGTAATTTTGAATTGGAGATGCTTAATGTGAGTCTGGAAGGAGAGTTAACAGTCTAACCAGATACCTAGGTATTTGTGGTTGTCCACATATTCTAAGTCAGAACCGTCCAGAGTAGTGATGCTGGGCGGGCGGGCAGGTGTGGGCAGCGATCGGTTGAAGAGCATGCATTTAGTTTTACTTGCATTTCAGAGCATTTGGAGGCCACGGAAGGAGAGTTGCATGGCATTGAAGCTCGTCTGGAAGTTAGTTAACACAGTGTCTAAAGAGGGGCCAGATGTACTCAGAATGGTGTCTGCGTAGAGGTGGATCAGAGAGTCACCAGCAGCAAGAGCGACATCATTGATGTATACAGAGAAAAGATTTGGCCCGACAACTGAACCCTGTGGCACCCCATAGAGACTGCCAGAGGTCCGCACAACAGGCCCTCCGATTTGACACACTGAACTCTGTCTGAGAAGTAGTTGGTGAACCAGGCGAGGCAGTCATTTGAGTAACCAAGGCTGTTGAGTCTGCCGATAAGAATGTGTTGATTGACAGAGTGTTGATTGACAGAGTCAGGAAGCTGATTTGTAGGGGTCCAGATTTTGTAGCTCTTTCAGAACATCAGCTATCTGTATTTGGGTGAAGGAAAAATGGGGGAGGATTGGGCAAGTTGTTGTGTGGTGTGCAGGGCTGTTAACCGGGTTAGGGGTAGCCAGATGGAAAGCATGTCCAGCTATAGAAGAATGCTTATTGAAATTCTCAATGATTGTGGATTTATCGGTGGTGACAGTGTTTCCTAGCCTCAGTGCAGTGGGCAGCTGGAAAGAGGTGCTCTTATTCTCCATGGACTTTACAGTGTCCCAGAACTTTTGGAGTTTGTGCTACAGGATGCAAATTTCTTTTTGAAAAATATAGACTTTTCTTTCCTAACTGCCTGTATATATTGGTTCCTAACTTCCCTGTAAAGTTTCATATCGCGGGGGCTATTTGATGCTAATACGCCACAGGATGTTTTTGTGCTGGTCAAGGGCAGTCAGGTCTGGAGTGAACCAAGGGCTATATCTGTTCCTGGTTCTAAATTTTTTAAACGCGGCATGCTTATTTAAGATGGTGAGAAAAGCACTTTTAAAGAATAACCAGGCATCCTCTACTGACGGGATGAGGTCAATGTCCTTCCAGGATACCCAGGCCAGGTCGATTAGAAAGGCCTGCTCTCTGAAGTGTTTTAGGGAGCGTTTGACAGTGATCAGGGGTGGTCGTTTGACCGCAGACCCGTTACAGACGCAGGCAATGAGGTAGTGATCGCTGAGATCCTGGTTGAAGACAACAGAGGTATATTTGGAGGGCAGGTTGGTTAGGATAATATCTATGAGGGTTCCCATGTTTACGGATTTGGGGTTTACCTGGTAGGTTCATTGATAATTGAGAGATTGAGGGCATCAAGCTTAGATTGTAGGATGGCTGGGGTGTGAAGCATGTCCCAGTTTAGGTCAACTAACATCACGAGCTCTGAAGAAAGATTGGGGGGCAATCAGTTCACATATGGTGTCCAGGGCACAGCTGGGGGCAGAAGGTGGTCTAAAGCAAGTGGCAGAGGTGAGAAACTTGTTTGTGGAAAGGTGGATTTTTAAAAGTAGGAGCTCAAATTTTGGGGGCACAGTTCTGGATAGTAAGACAGAACTCTGCAGGCTATATCTGCAGTAGATAGCAACTTCGCCCCCTTTGGCAGTTCTATCTTGTTGGATGTTATAAATGTTATAAATGTTATAGTTAGGGATGAAATTTCAGGGGTTTTGGTGGTCTTCCTGGGCCAGGAGTCAGACACAGCTAGGACATCAGGGTTGGCAGAGTGTGCTAAGGCAGTGAATAAAACAAACTTAGGGAGGAAGCTTCTAATGTTAACATGCATGAAACCAAGGCTTTTACGGTTACAGAAGTCAACAAATGAGAGCGCCTGGGGAATGGGAGTGGAGCTAGGCATTGCAGGGCCTGGATTAACCTCTACATCACCAGAGGAACAGAGGAGGAGGAGGATAAGGGTACGGCTAAAGGCCGTAATTGGTTCTTGCTTCGGGACAGAGACGTTAGCCAGGAGTGGCAACTCGGATAGCAGCTAGCTAGCTGCGATGATCCAGGTGAAAAGGTTCAGAGCTTGCGGTAGGAATTCGGAGATTTGGAGAAGAAAAATAAATCAGATTTGCTCTTTGAGTCGCGCTGTGCAGACTGGCGAGAGTTGTATCGGTTAAAGGTAGCTGATGACCGCTAGCAGTTGCTAGCTGGCTACTAGTTAGTAGCTAGTTTGCTGGCTAGCTTCCGTTGAGGGTTCCGGTTCAGAGGTAAAGAAATAGCAGACCCATACCACATTGGGTGAGGCGGTTTGCAGGAGAGTATGTTGTAGTTGAAAAAAAAATATGTGAATAAAAAAAAGATATATACATGGGACACGACAAGACGTTCAGGCAGGAAAAAACATCAACCATATAGGCCAGTCGTGGGAGAAACTCATCATCATGCAAGCAGTCAGACAAGTGAAGATTACGGTCAGTAAAGAAAACTTTAAGCTCATCTCGCAATTCAAAAAACATGTCAATACTTTACCCCATGATAACCAGCGCCTTTCTTTATGTCGCTGCCCATATCATTGCATAATGCAGAAAATACACAAGATTTCAGGGGCCTTGCTTTAACAAAGTTAACCATTTTCACTGCAGTGTCCAAAACATCTTTCAAGCTGTCAGGCATTTCCTTGGCAGCAAGAGCCTCTCGGTGGATGCTGCAGTGTACCCAAGTAGTGTTGGGAGCAAATGCTTGCACTCGCGTTTCCACTCCACTGTGTCTCCCTGTCATGGCTTTTGCGCCATCAGTACAGATACCAACACATCTTGACCACCAAAATATCCTCTCCTGTTGTCCTGGTTTACAGTGGTTAGCAGAAAAGGATGTCTTCCTTAATAGACACCCCATAAACATAACGGACATACACCAGGAGCTGTGCCTGGCCCACCACATCTGTTGACTCATCCAGCTGTAACGCATAGAATTAACTGGCTTGAATGCGAAGCAGTAATTGTTTCAAAACATCTCCTGCGATCTCACTGACGCGTTGTGAAACAGTGTTGTTTGATGAAGGCATTATCTGTATTCATTTTTTGGCCTTTTCCCCCAGCATTGTCCCAGCCATATCCGCGGCAGCAGGAAGAATTAAGTCCCCCACAATAGTATGGGGCTTGCCTGTCCTAGCCACTCGGTAGCTCACCATATAAGACGCTTCTAGCCCCTTCTTATTAATGGTATCTGTTGCTTTTATACATGTCTTACTACTCAAAAGTCCTCTAAATTCTCACTCAAAAAACTAATGTGGCTTATTTTTCAAATTGGCATGTTTTGTTTCTAAATGTCTGCACAAGAGTGAAGGTTTCATTGGGAGTTTCATTGTGAGAGTACTCTTGCACATACAACAAACTGTGGCTGAGGAAAGGCACTACTCCCAATATAAGTAAAACCCAGATCAATGTAGTTCTCATCATATTCGCACCTTTTCGATGGACCAACGTCCCTGTCTGTTGTTTGGTGCTTTCCCGGCTAATGGGGCAGTAGCTCTTCGGCTGCATCAGATTCAGAACTGTCAGTGTCCATGTTAAATCAAATTTATTTATATAGCCCTTCGTACATCAGCTGATATCTCAAAGTGCTGTACAGAAACCCAGCCTAAAACCACAAACAGCAAGCAATGCAGGTGTAGAAGCACGGTGGCTAGGAAAAACTCCCTAGAAAGGCCGAAATCGAGAAAGGAACCAGGCTATGAGGGGTGGCCAGTCCTCTTCTGGCTGTGTCTGGCTGTGTCAGGTGGAGATTATAACAGAACATGGCCAAGATGTTCAAATGTTCATAAATGACCAGCATGGTCAACTAATAATAATCACAGTAGTTGTCGAGGGTGCAGCAAGTCAGCACCTCAGGAGTAAATGTCAGTTGGCTTTTCATAGCCAATCATTAAGAGTATCTCTACCACTCCTGCTTTCTCTAGAGAGTTGAAAACATCAGGTCTGGGACAGGTAGCTCGTTCAAATGTTGAATCCTGAACAGGTCAGGATTCCATAGCCGCAAGCAGAACAGTTGAAACTGGAGCAGCAGCAGGGCCAGGTGGACTGGGGACAGCAAGGAGTTATCATGCCAGGTAGTCCTGAGGCATGGTCCTAGGGCTCAGGTCCTCCGAGAGAGAGAAAGAAAGAGAGAAAGAGAGAATTAGAGAGAGCATACTTAAATTCACACAGGACACCGGATAAGACGGGAGAAGTACTCCAGACATAACAAACTGACCCTAGCCCCCGACACATAAACTACTGCAGGGTAAATACTGAAGGCTGAGAGAGGAGGGGTCAGGAGACACTGTGGCCCCATCCGATGATACCCCCGGACAGGGCCAAACAGGAAGGATATAACCCCACCCACTTTGCCAAAGCACAGCTTCCACACCACTAGAGGGATATCTTCAACCACCAACTTACCATCCCGAGACAAGGCCCAGTATAGCCCACAAAGATCTCCGCCACGGCACAACCCAAGTGGGGACAGGAAGATCACGTCAGTGACTCAACCCACTCAAGTGACGCACCCCTCCTAGGGACGGCATGAAAGAGCACCAGTAAGCCAGTGACTCAGCCCCTGTAATAGGGTTAGAGGCAGAGAAAGAGGGGAACCGACTAGGCATAGACAGCAAAGGCAGTTCGTTGCTCCAGAGCCTTTCGGTTCACCTTCACACTCCTGGGCCAGACTACACTCAATCATATGACCCACTGAAGAGATGAGTCTTCAGTAAAGACTTAAAGGTTGAGACCGAGTCTGCGTTTCTCACATGGGTAGGCAGACCATTCCATAAAAATGGAGCTCTATAGGTGAAAGCCCTGCCTGCAGCTGTTTGCTTAGAAATTCTAGGGACAATTAGGAGGCCTGCATCTTGTGACCGAAACATACGTGGAGGTATGTACGGCATGACCAAATCAGAAAGATAGGTAGGAGCAAGCCCATGTAATGCTTTGTAGGTTAGCAGTACAACCTTGAAATCAGCCCTTGCCTTAACAGGAAGCCAGTTTAGGGAGGCTAGCACTGGAGTAATATGATAAAAAATGTTGGTTCTAGTCATGATTCTAGCAGCCGTATTTAGCACTAACTGAAGTTTATTTAGTGCTTTATCCGGGTAGCCGGAAAGTAGAGCATTACAGTAGTCTAACCTAGAAGTAAATAAAGCATGGATACATTTTTCTGCATCATTTTTGGACAGAAAGTTTCTGATTTTTGCAATGTTACGTAGATGGAAAAAAGCTGTCCTTGAAACAGTCTTGATATGTTCGTCAAAAGAGAGATCAGGATCCAGAGTAACGCCGAGGTCCTTCACAGTTTTATTTGTTAACTGGGCTATCAACAAATGTAGAATTACTGATGCTAGCATTAGACGTGCTCATGGAAACATGGAAGCAGACAACTTCTATCGTCTTCTGGTGCAGATGTAGTATTGCTGGTAGTAGCTCCCAAGAGGCGCAGCAGGCTGAGACACTGCATCTCAGTGCTACAAGCGTCACTACAGACACACTGGTTCGAATCCAGACTTTATCACAATTGGTCCAGCGTCATCCGAGTTTGGCCTGTGTAGGCTGTCATTGTGAATTTGTTCTTAACCGACTTGTCTAGTTAAATAAAGCAGCAGTACTACCAGTAGAGCTGGTATGTGTCTCTACAGAGGCAGGCCTTACTTTTTTAACCATTTATCCATTTTCGAACTAACGGAATGAGCAGCAAATATATTTGGCTACAAATATTTGAAATTCCTACAAGAGAGTAATGGTTAATGTGTTTGAATGTTAATTATTTGACTAGGCTACCTACACTTGACATTGTGTTGTTATTTTGCTGAACACTAGATGGCTGAATTTTGGGGGAGTTCAGTGAAACGAGGCTACTCAGTCGAGAAAGAAACATCATCCAAATGTATAGCCCTGTTGAAAATCTAAATGGACTGCTGGAAAATGTGAATCACATTTTTATTTTTATTTGGCGTACCCTGGAGGCATTGCGCGTACCCCAGTTTGGGAGTACGCACATGTAGCCAAGCTGGCTGACCAGGTGAAAAACCTGTAGATATGTCCTTGAGCATGGCACCTAACCCTAATTTGCTCCAGGTGCTGACCCTGTAGGTAGGCCGTCATTGTAAATAACAATTTGTTCTTAACTGATTTGCCTAGTTAAATGAAGGTAAAAAAAATGGTAGTTTGTGCATGTCAATATTGTCTCAAGAAGGCAAAATGTACTGCCACAGATCATTGCAGATAAAGTTAAGAATTACATCTACAGTACAGACCTGCACCATGATAACGATAACTTTGCAGCTTGTAAAAGTACATATTTCTGTGTTTTTGGAGCCTTTATTACTATTTCCATATCAGCAAGACAAGTTACTTAAAAAAAAGAACAAGTGTCTTCACCCTTCTATAACATGTAAACTTACAGTGGGGCAAAAAAGTATTTAGTCAGCCACCAATTATGCAAGTTCTCCCAATTAAAAAGATGAGAGAGGCCTGTAATTTTCATCATAGGTACACTTCAACTATGACAGACAAAATCTACATTGTAGATTTTTAATGAATTTATTTGCAAATTATGGTGGAAAATAAGTATTTGGTCACCTACAAACAAGCAAGATTTCTGGCTCTCACATACCTGTAACTTCTTCTTTAAGAGGCTCCTCTGTCCTCTACTCGTTATCTGTATTAATGGCACCTGTTTGAACTTGTTATTAGTATAAAAGACACCAGTACCATAAAAGTACAGGAGCAGCAGCAACAGACATAGAATGACAAAGTGTAGAAAACAACAGGCAGCAGATGTCTCTGTGAGGAGAGAGGGAATACAGTTATTATAAGCAATCAGTTAAGCAACATTGTGTGTGTGTGGGGGGGTGGGTGAGATTATATCTCTGAGTATGTGTGTGTGTGTGTGTGTGTGTGTGTGTGTGTGTGTGTGTGTGTGTGTGTGTGTGTGTGTGTGTGTCAGGTGCACCTCACTAGAGGCTGTGTGTACACAGAGGGAGCCAGTTGCTCGTCCGTTGGGGTTGGATGCCTCACAGGCATAGAGACCATTCAGCTCAGAGCTGAGACTGAGGAGGTGCAGTATGTCTCCCTCTGCTCTCAACTGACAACAACCCTGTTTGTAGGCTTTTAAATAATATCAATGTCAACTATTATATTTTCCAGTGACATGAACATGCATGTCTCATGGTATGGTGGGGTGAAAAAAAAATAGGTCAACTTTGAGCACCTTCTGAATGTTTTGGCATTCAGATCCAAAAAGTAACTTTCTGAGCATTTCTACAATGGGCAAATGCTGTAAGTATGGAAGGTTTTGATCAAACCAGGTGGTACTGTCAAAGCGATTGAATTCAAATGGTTTTACCCTTGAACTAGTTTACATAGAAGTGAGGTCAAGCTCCAGGTGTAGTTGGGTTGTGGGTTACCATCTGCTACACATAGGACTGAGGTTTGAGAGGTCTCACTAAGAGTAATGTTCACTGTCTGAGGTGGATCTATGAGAGACAGACAGACAGAGAGAGAGACCCAAACTAGCATGCTATTTGGCCTTAAACAGAGAATACACAGTGTCAGAATACCTGACCACTGTGACTGACCCAAAATGAAGGACATCTTTGACTATGTACAGACTCAGTGAGCATGTCCTTGCTATTGAGAAAGGCTGCCGTAGGCATGACGTGGAAACTGAGCTGCACTTCCTAACTTCCTGCCAAATGTATGACCATACCTCTGATTAGACAGACCCACAAAGTTTTTGCAAACAAATCCAATTTGGATAAACTCCCATATGTATTTGGTGAAATACCACAGTGTGCAATCACAGCAGTAAGAGAACCAGTGAAGAACAATCACCAATGTAAATACAACCTATATTTTTTATGTTTCTCTATTTTCCTTTTTGTATTTGAACTATTAGCACATCATTATAACACCCGATATAGACATATGACATTTGAAATGTCTTAATTCTTTTGAGTCTTGCACTCTGTGTCTCAGAACTATATTTAAACTGAAGACAATAACAGTTGCCACAGGCTAAATCAAAAGGACAGGCATAGCAGTGGACAGGGAAGAAGCCATAGAACAGTCTCCACATTTAGAGCAGGACCTACTATAGACAGACAGAGACAGGTTAGAGGGACTACCAGGCTACAGCCCGTGAAGGCAGAGAGAGTCTATACGTACACTGGATGTTTATAGTGTAGGACAGTGATAGTAGAATATACGTACAGTAGATGTTTATAGTGTAGGACAGTGGTAGTAGAATATATTTACAGTGGATGTCTATAGTGTAGTACAGTTCTAGTAGAATATACGTACAGTGGATGTTTATAGTGTAGGACAGTGGTAGTAGAATATACGTACAGTGGATGTTTATAGTGTAGTACAGTTCTAGTAGAATATACTTACAGTGGATGTCTATGGTGTAGGACAGTGGTAGTAGAATATACTTACAGTGGATGTTTATAGTGTATCACAGTGGTAGTAGAATATACTTACAGTGGATGCCTATAGTGTAGGACAGTGGTGGTAGAATATACTTACAGTGGATGTCTATAGTGTAGGATAGTGGTAGTAGAATATACTTACAGTGGATGTTTATAGTGTAGAATATATTTACAGTGGATGTCTATAGTGTAGGACAGTGGTAGTAGAATATATTTACAGTGGATGTTTATAGTGTAGGACAGTGGTAGTAGAATATATTTACAGTGGATGTTTATAGTGTAGGATAGTGGTAGTAGAATATATTTACAGTGGATGTTTATAGTGTAGGACAGTGGTAGTAGAATATACTTACAGTGGATGTTTATAGTGTAGGACAGTGGTAGTAGAATATATTTACAGTGGATGTCTATAGTGTAGTACAGTTCTAGTAGAATATATTTACAGTGGATGTCTATAGTCTAGGCCAGTGGTAGTAGAATATATTTACAGTGAATGTTTATAGTGTAGGACAGTGGTAGTAGAATATATTTACAGTGGATGTCTATAGTGTAGGACAGTGGTAGTAGAATATATTTACAGTGGATGTTTATAGTGTAGTACAGTTCTAGTAGAATATACTTACAGTGGATGTCTATGGTGTAGGACAGTGGTAGTAGAATATACTTACAGTGGATGTTTATAGTGTATCACAGTGGTAGTAGAATATACTTACAGTGGATGCCTATAGTGTAGGACAGTGGTGGTAGAATATACTTACAGTGGATGTCTATAGTGTAGGATAGTGGTAGTAGAATATACTTACAGTGGATGTTTATAGTGTAGAATATATTTACAGTGGATGTCTATAGTGTAGGACAGTGGTAGTAGAATATATTTACAGTGGATGTTTATAGTGTAGGACAGTGGTAGTAGAATATATTTACAGTGGATGTCTATAGTCTAGGCCAGTGGTAGTAGAATATATTTACAGTGGATGTCTATAGTGTAGGACAGTGGTAGTAGAATATATTTACAGTGGATGTCTATAGTCTAGGCCAGTGGTAGTAGAATATATTTACAGTGGATGTCTATAGTGTAGGACAGTGGTAGTAGAATATATTTACAGTGAATGTCTATAGTGTAGGACAGTGGTAGTAGAATATACTTACAGTGGATGTCTATAGTGTAGGACAGTGGTAGTAGAATATATTTACAGTGGATGTTTATAGTGTAGGATAGTGGTAGTAGAATATATTTACAGTGGATGTCTATGGTGTAGTACAGTTCTAGTAGAATATATTTACAGTGGATGTCTATAGTGTAGTACAGTTCTAGTAGAATATATTTACAGTGGATGTCTATGGTGTAGTACAGTTCTAGTAGAATATATTTACAGTGGATGTCTATAGTGTAGTACAGTTCTAGTAGAATATATTTACAGTGGATGTCTATAGTGTAGTACAGTTCTAGTAGAATATATTTACAGTGGATGTCTATGGTGTAGTACAGTTCTAGTAGAATATATTTACAGTGGATGTCTATAGTGTAGTACAGTTCTAGTAGAATATATTTACAGTGGATGTTTATAGTGTAGTACAGTGGTAGTAGAATATATTTACAGTGGATGTCTATAGTGTAGGACAGTGGTAGTAGAATATATTTACAGTGGATGTCTATAGTGTAGGACAGTGGTAGTAGAATATATTTACAGTGGATGTTTATAGTGTAGGACAGTGGTAGTAGAATATATTTACAGTGGATGTCTATAGTCTAGGCCAGTGGTAGTAGAATATACTTACAGTGGATGTCTATAGTGTAGTACAGTTCTAGTAGAATATACTTACAGTGGATGTCTATGGTGTAGTACAGTTCTAGTAGAATATACGTACAGTGGATGTCTATAGTCTAGGACAGTGGTAGTAGAATATATTTACAGTGGATGTTTATAGTGTAGGACAGTGGTAGTAGAATATATTTACAGTGGATGTCTATAGTGTAGGATAGTGGTAGTAGAATATATTTACAGTGGATGTTTATAGTGTAGGATAGTGGTAGTAGAATATATTTACAGTGGATGTCTATGGTGTAGTACAGTTCTAGTAGAATATATTTACAGTGGATGTCTATAGTGTAGGACAGTGGTAGTATAATATATTTACAGTGAATGTCTGTAGTGTAGGACAGTGGTAGTAGAATATACTTACAGTGGATGTCTATAGTGTAGGACAGTGGTAGTAGAATATATTTACAGTGAATGTCTATAGTGTAGGACAGTGGTAGTAGAATATATTTACAGTGGATGTTTATAGTGTAGGATAGTGGTAGTAGAATATATTTACAGTGGATGTTTATAGTGTAGGATAGTGGTAGTAGAATATATTTACAGTGGATGTCTATAGTGTAGGACAGTGGTAGTAGAATATATTTACAGTGGATGTTTATAGTGTAGGACAGTGGTAGTAGAATATATTTACAGTGGATGTCTATAGTGTAGGACAGTGGTAGTAGAATATATTTACAGTGGATGTTTATAGTGTAGGATAGTGGTAGTAGAATATATTTACAGTGGATGTTTATAGTGTAGGACAGTGGTAGTAGAATATATTTACAGTGGATGTCTATAGTGTAGGACAGTGGTAGTAGAATATATTTACAGTGGATGTTTATAGTGTAGGATAGTGGTAGTAGAATATATTTACAGTGGATGTTTATAGTGTAGGACAGTGGTAGTAGAATATATTTACAGTGGATGTTTATAGTGTAGGATAGTGGTAGTAGAATATATTTACAGTGGATGTTTATAGTGTAGGACAGTGGTAGTAGAATATACTTACAGTGGATGTTTATAGTGTAGGACAGTGGTAGTAGAATATATTTACAGTGGATGTCTATAGTGTAGTACAGTTCTAGTAGAATATATTTACAGTGGATGTCTATAGTCTAGGCCAGTGGTAGTAGAATATATTTACAGTGAATGTTTATAGTGTAGGACAGTGGTAGTAGAATATATTTACAGTGGATGTCTATAGTGTAGGACAGTGGTAGTAGAATATATTTACAGTGGATGTCTATAGTGTAGGACAGTGGTAGTAGAATATATTTACAGTGGATGTCTATAGTGTAGGATAGTGGTAGTAGAATATACTTACAGTGGATGTTTATAGTGTAGAATATATTTACAGTGTGTTGTAATAATGAGGACCTATTGATGTTTATGTAAGACGGTTTTGTAGGCTAAGCTGTATGTAAAATCATTTTGAATGAAATGCAATTTATTCAAGCAATGTTCTGCAATCATCACTCTTTGTTGGAGACTATGCACATCTTGCAATTTAGCCCAAACCTTTTCACAAAAATAAACAACCAGACTTATATTGGTCAGTAATAATGTAACAAAACATTTGCATCTTTCAATTTAATAGACCACCAAACCTTTTATGAATGGAAGTTCCCCTGCTGAAATAGCCGAGACATTTGTTTGTTGCCGTTTGTGCTACTGTTGGAAAACACTAATTCAGTAAGCCACAGCACCTATCGCACAATGGGGTGGATCATGAATGAGAGTCTAGTCTCCACCCCACTCACAGACTCCTGGCTTTTCATAGGCTGTGTGCTACCTCTTTGAAAGCCCGTACCACCATTTACAGTTTATGAAACATACCCATAGGCCTCATTACAAACAAACAAGAATGATGGGACAAAGTCATTTACTTTATTTAAGAAAAAACATCTCCAATACAACAACAGGCCAGAATCTGTATGACTTGGGACCCCTAAACCAGTCTAAGCAACAGGCCAGAATCTGTATGACTTGGGACCCCTAAACCAGTCTAAGCAACAGGCCAGAATCTGTATGGCTTTGCAGCCTTTCAGGTTATATCGATATAGGACTCAGCTTTTTGGGGCTGCTTTGCTGCCTCAGGGCCTGGCCAACTTGAGTCAACCATGAATTCTATATTGTACCAGAGCATACTTGAGGAGAATGTGACAACATCTGTCAAAAAGCTGAAGCTGAACCGAACATGTATCTTGCAACATGACAATGATACAAAAGCAAAGCTACAACAGAATGGCTAAAGAAGAAGAAATGGAGGGTTATGGAATGACCAAGTGAAAGCCCAGATCTCAATCCTATCGAAATGGTCTGTGGGGGGGAACTTGAAGCAGGCCATGCATGCAAGAAAGCCCTCGAACATGACACAGTTGAAGCAGTACTGTAAGGAAGAGTGGGCAAAAATGTATCCCAGTCTATGTAAGAGACTGACACAGTTACAAGAAATGTCTATATTAAGTTATTTCAGCCAAAGAGGGCAACACAAGCTATTGAAGCTTGGGGTGTACATATTTTTTTTATACACTATGCAATTGCATTTCTGTTGATTTTTGATGAATAAATTATTTCAAAGTATACTCTTTCAGTGTCATTTGTTAAATTAGGTTACCTCTATCTGTCAAAAGAGTTGAAGTGAAGATTACATATCCATCTGTCCAAATATGTACAAAAAAAAAAAGACAACTTTCCAGGGGTTGTACTTACTTTTTCACATGACTGTACCTCATGAATAGACAATAGCTCAAAATATATATATATGTTTTATATGTATATATGTATACTGTTCAAAAGTTTGGGGTCACTTAGAAATGTCCTTGTCTTTGAAAGAAAAGCCATTTTTTTGTCCATTAAAATAACATCAAATTGATCAGAAATACAGTGTAGACATTATTAATGTTGTAAATGATTATTGTAGCTGGAAACAGCAGTTTATTTTATGGAATATCTACATAGGCGTACAGAGGCCCATTATCAGCAACCATCACTCCTCTGTTCCAATGGCACGTTGTGTTAGCTTATCCAAGTTTATCATTTTAAAAGGCTAATTGATCATTAGAAAACCCTTTTGCAATTATGTTAGCACAGCTGAAAACTTTGCTGATTATAGGTGAGTACATGATCCAGTCCAAAAACATGTGAGAATGCCAACCAACTATTAATCAACTGTTTACTATCATTCACACCTGTGTCAAGGATTAGAATCTCATTTTCAGTTTTGAAATATCCAATTCTAACATTTAATCCAATCCAATTGCCAAAATTATTTTATTAAGCAAGTAAGTTAAGAACAAATTCTAATTTTCTATGACAGCCTAGGAACAGTGGGTTAACTGCCTTGTTCTGGGGCAGAATGACAGATTTTTACCTTGTCAGCTCAGGGATTCAATCTTGCAACCTTTTGGTTTCTAGTCCAACGCTCTAACCGCTAGGCTACCTGCCACCCTGATCTGATTAGAAAAGTTTTGAAAAACTTGGTCCCGTTGATTACTACCATGCACGCCTGTGTCTCACTCTAGATAACTGATGTCTGAAACCAGACATACGCTGAGAAGGTCGACAGCTAAATGTTTGTGTTAGTTTATTCCCTTGCCTGCTGAAAAAAACAAAAGAGGAAGTTTTGTATATTCTGCGTGCAAACCACCTTCATTCGTTGTATATTGGTTTAATACACCAACATTTTGAGTTTGAGTGCTGCTTTTTTGGCTGGTGTAGCATCATTGGTTAGAAAGTAAGTAAAGAATATTTGTATTAATCTGTATCCATCCCCTTATAGCAATTTATTGGGGTATTCCCTTATGGAGTCATATGATGTTTTTAAAATGCTATGTTCTCATTGCAATGTGACATTATGTTGAATAGACACTATGTTGAGTGTACAAAACATTAAGAACACCTTCCTAATACTGAATTGCACTTGGGCTATGGACTCTAAAAGGTGTGGAAAGCGTTCCACAGGGATGCTGGCCCATGTTGACTCCAATGCTTCCCAAATTTGTGTCAAGTTGGCTGGATGCCCTTTGGGTGGTGGACCATTCTTGAAACACACGAGAAACTGTTGTGAAAAACCCAACAGCGATGCAGTTCTTGACACACTCAAGGTGCGCCTGGCACCTACTACCATACCCTGTTCAAAGGCACTTAAATATTTTGTATTGCCCATTCACCCTATGAATGGAACACATACACAATCCATGTCTCAATTGTTTAAAGGGTAAAAATGTCTTCATATTTAACAAGTCACATCAATAAGGGATCATAGTTTTCACCTGGTCAGTCTATGTCATGGAAGGAGCAGGTGTTCATAGTGTTTTGTACACTCAGTGTATATCAATCAAGTATACTTACAGTAGAGTAACTTCTCAAACACAACTCTAAGGGCAACGTGAGCCACCGTCTCCTCCTCTGACAGCTCCCTAGAGGTGGTGAGGACCTGGGCTTTTAACTCCCCAGTCTTCTTCTTTTTCCCCAGAAGCAGTATGGGGACGGATCCTACTTCCTTTAGACTGTAATGCTGAAACCACAAAGTATGTTACGGTCCTTATTTCTGTACAATGTCAAAGGAAAGTCATACAAGTCTCTTTGCACATTCTAAGGGTTACATTTTTTTTAACTAGGCAAGATGGCCTACACCAGCCAAACTCAGACAACATTGGGCTAGTTGTGCACCGCCCAATCAAAGCCATTTGTGATACAGTCTGGATTTGAACCAGGTTGTCCTTAGTGACACCTCTAGCACTGAGATGCAGTGTCTTAGACCACTGCCTCACTTGGGAGCCCCAATAAAAATATATTGTCTTAAAAAAAGATTTCCAGTCTGCCTCAACAAACAAAATATACTTGTGACGACAATATTTTCACTCACATGGACGTATGCATTAACCACAGTCTTTGACGAATTCAGTGTCAGTCCTGGACACCCTTGTTCAATTTTTCCCCTATTTTTTCCAGACTTTCTTTCTTTGTAGGGCTGTGGGGCCCCACAGATCTTACATTCTTTAGCCCTCACCACAAGGTTTTGGGCACAGTTTGGACACATTTTTTTGTAGATCCTGACCTTTCTGAAATTGAGGACAATGTGCATCTTTATAATGTCAATATGAACACAAAATCATATGCTCATGGTTTAATATCATAATAATTCCAGAATGAGGTAGTAAATAGAGGGTTATTTTAGATATTAAATTGTCCACATTAGGATCAAGATCAATAAATTGATTAAGAAAGCTAATTCAGTTATTGGAGTTAGTTATTGGCCTGACTCCAGACTCTCTAGAGGTCATGACAGAGCAGAGAACCAGACAGAAATTGGATATCTGTATAGTTCTTCCAATGGCCCTAGGAGTACTTTTAACAACTGACTTGTAATGCCGAAGTGCTCAACAGAAATTTTTAGGAGGTCCGTTTTATCTAATGCAATAGTTTTTAAAGTATTATTTCTATGGCCGTACTTGAGGGGTAGCCTACTTAGACTGGGTTGCTCCATGATTGTAAAAGGTTGTAGGCCTATATTTAATTGTATAGTTGCTATCTATTGATAGTAAGATATGAATATTAGGCTCCCACTTCTGCCCTACACATGTTAAATGCAGGAACTTAAAATGTACTTTACTGCAAAATCGGACTTTATTTTTCTGTCTAGACAGACTGCAATTTCTGGTAATCCGTGATATATTCTGATCAACTGGCTTGTTCTTGTGGCAGGAAACCATTACAGCAGATCAAATATGTTTTAGCAAATTTATAAAGGCATTTTGCCTCTGTAGGGCAGTCTTGCCAAAGTAGTATAGTTTTATTGGTTGCACTATTGCCGGGTCAAATCCCTGGTGTCCCTGTAGACTTTGACAATAAGCCTTCCCAGTCTAGTCCACTGATGCTGCCTACTGATGCTGTCCGAGTGCACAAACTTAGGCTACAACAGTCATGCTCTGTTTAACCTAATTGTCAATATCGACAGTGAGCTATGTGACAATAAATATTCTAAACTCTCAGAAAGAAAGCATTTTATCTGATCTTAAACGGTTTGATCTGGAACCTTTTTTTTATTTAGAGGGTTGCGCTACATGCACAAATGGTGCCCCAAAGCACTCTTATTTTTCTGAGTGTTCTGTGAATAACATCTCAATATACTGTCAACAATGTTTCATTGAGCATCTACTAAGGCTCAAAGGATTTTCTTATTTTTTCTCTATGATATATTTTAATGGTTGTACAGACAGGATATACCAGTTTATTTTCCATTGGAGACAGACAGGCCAATAAATGAACTAGCTACACTATCACAGATCTAATTCAAATGCAAAATACAATTGTTTCTTCTATTATTATATATTATATGCATAGTAATTGTTTTTTCTTAAGTTTGGTGCACCATCATTAAATTTGCCAATGACACAACAGTGGTAGGCCTGATCGCCAACAACAACGAGATATAGGGAGGAGGTCAGAGACCTGGCCGTGTGGTGCCAGGTTAACAACCTCTCCCTCAACGTGATCAAGACAAAGGAGATAATTGAGGACAACAGGAAAAAGAGAACCGAGGACGCCCCCATTCTCATCTACGGGGCTGCAGTGGAGAAGGTTGAGAGCTTCAAGTTCCTTGGCGTCCACATCACCAACAAGCTAACATGGTCCAAGCACACCAAGACAGTCATGAAGAGGGCACAACAAAACCTATTCCCCCTCAGGAGAATGAAAAGATTTAGCATAGGTCCTCAGATCCTCAAAAGGTTCTACAGCTGCACCATCGACTGGTTGCATCACTGCCTGGTATGGCAACTGCTCAGCCTCCGACCGCAAGGGACTACAGAGTGTAGTGCGAACGGCCCAGTACATCACTGGGGCCAAGCTTCCTGCCATCCAGGACTATACCAGGCGGTGTCAGAGGAAGACCCTACATATTGTCAAAGACTCCAGCCACCCTAGTCATAGACTGTTCTCTCCACTAGCGCACGTCAAGCGGTACCGGAGCAACAAGTCTATGTCCAAGAGCCTTCTAAATAGTTTCTACCCCCAAGCCATAAGACTCCTGAGCATCTAGTCAAATGGCTACCCAGACTATTTGCGTTGCCCCCCTCCCCCCTCTACACCACTGCCACCCTCTGTTGTCATCTATGCATCTATGTCACATTAACTCTACCTACATGTACATACTACCTCAACTAACCGGTGCCCCCGCACATTGACACTGTACCAGCACCCCTCTGTATATATTGTCATTATTTACTGCTGCTCTTTAATCACTTGTTACT
The DNA here is from genome assembly GCF_013265735.2 of Oncorhynchus mykiss. Classification (NCBI taxonomy): domain Eukaryota; kingdom Metazoa; phylum Chordata; class Actinopteri; order Salmoniformes; family Salmonidae; genus Oncorhynchus; species Oncorhynchus mykiss. The sequence goes on from NC_048567.1 coordinate 67,839,753, forward strand.
TTTATCTCTTATTCTTATCTGTATTTTTTTTAAACTGCACTGTTGGTTAGGGGCTCGTAAGTAAGCATTTCACTGTAAGGTCTACTACACCTGTTGTATCAGGCGCATGTTGGCCAGAACAAATAAAGATCACTTCCAGTAATATACAAGATGATGAAGCAATACACATAACGGATTCAAATGCAATAATAGTCTAGAATTATATGGGCCGAAATACAGAAACTACTAGACTATTGGTCATTTCTTATCCGATAATTTACCTCGCTTTCACTTTAAAATAGCCAGCTAGCTACGTCCAAATAAGCAGTTATATTTATTTGTACTAATAGCACAAACTCAGAGAGCATCGAGTTAAGGATTCAGAAGGGGCGTGGCATTGATGAAGTTTGATGCCTTGAGAGTTTTGCTATTAGTACATAAAAACATTGTGCTAATTTGTACAAATAGTACATAATAAATGAGAGACTGGATGACACCAATCTAGCCAAATTGCACACGCTGACTTTCCTTCCGACTGCAAGCAATGAGATTTAAAACAATCCACAGCTTTTTTTTAAAGAAGCTAATGATCCGGTGGCCAAAACATGCTTTTCTAGACTGTTTTGTACTATTTTATTTATTTCTGTATAGACAGGAGGAAGCTAATTAGGCTAATTATAGCTAAACAGTAATTCAATATACTGTAGGGAAAGCTTAGCTTCCCCTAACCTTACTGTTATAAATGGAACACACACTATTCGAGTGCAGGCTACGGATTACATGTTTTTTTTTGTGTGGGACATTCTAAATAAACAATTATTCCACACTTATATTAGTAGGCTATGTGTAAAGACCACGTTAAATTAAGAAGAGTGATTGGTGATAATTGTATCAAGTGCTTGTCAAATTGTGAATAAGAGAAACAGAGCAGAAGAAACACAGCAGAGTTTAGGCCTTTCAAGCTACTTTTTTCAAATCATCATTAGAGTCGCATCACGCTGCCTTAGAATGTATTACCAATCTAAACATATAGCCTAATGTTTGTACCATAAGTAAAGTTGCATAAATAACATAAATTACGCAGATACTGTAGGAGGACCTGTTTCTTGGTTAATTGCTCAACACAGATTAGCCGCATGTACGCACTCCCCCAGAAATCATGTGGGGATAATATCCTTTATATTTTATGTTGAATTCTATTCTTCATATTTTAAAATAATATAAAATAATACCACGGACTTCTAAACAAATCTTGTCTGCTAAATGAACTAGTGTAGCCCACAGTCATACATACATATAGCCAGATCAGGGCGTAACATAAGGACAACTCAGAATATGCTATTCTGTTCTTCTGAAATAGGCTACGTTTTCTTCATATCATGTTTCTTAATACCTGTCGAAATTAAATCATGGATGTATTGTGATAGTGTGGGCTATATTAAATGGATTTATTATACTTAGGTCTGCATCAGTGGCTTGTAGGATATGCGTGGAAGCCAGGAGACGCTAAACATGTTTATTTTAATTAACGGTCAATTACAGTGAGGCCAGCAGTTATTTGCATGACAATCATGGGCTGACAAAATTTCACCACCTGACTCTGTTCCATGGATATGGGGGGATTCCTCTCTGGGATGTGTTAACAGTGACAGAGGTGTGATACTGAGAGGCTGAGAAAGTATTATCAAAATATCACTAGAAAAATACAGTACATCAGACACTGTAATAACAACAACAACGAAAATCTGTTTACTGTTTACATCCTCCACCCTCTACATCAGATGTAGAACACTGCCTCTGCGAAGCTTGATTGCTATCCTATTACACTGGAAAGTACCAAGGCATGATCCTTTTGGGAGTGGCTGAAATTGGAGTGCTTCAACCCAACCCACAGAGCTTTATGGCTGTGAAGTATTCCTCTGTGTAATTCCTCAGTTCAGTAATTTTATTTAAACACAAGGACAACTCAGAATATGCTATTCTGTTCTTCTGAAATAGGCTACATTTTCTTCATACCATGTTTCTTTAGACCTGGCTCTGTTCAATGGAGATGTTTCCCTCTCTGGGAAGTGCAACCCGTGACAAAGGCGTGATACTGAGAGGCTGAGGAATGTTTTACCAAATATCACAAGAAAAACATCAGACATTGTAATAATAAACAAAGAAGTTACTGTTTGCATCCTCTGCCCTCTACATCAGATGTAGAACACTGCCTCTGCCCAGACTCCTAACATGATTACTATGCAGTTACACTGAGAACAGACAATGTAACTATAGACTAGTGGCCGAGAGGCTGTCACTGGAAAGTACCCAGGCATGATCCCTATGGGAACTGCTGAAATTGGAGTTCTTCAACCCACACGTCTTTATTGTCACGTCTGCTCCCACTCTTCTCCCCCCTTGGCGCTTGAGGACGCCAGGTTGCCCTGCATCACGTACTCCTGCCATCCATTACGCACACCTGCCTTCCCTCATCACGCGCATCAGTGATATTGGACTCACCTGGACTCACTCATCACCTGTTCATTTCCTCCCCTATATTTGTCAGTTCCCTGCTCTGTTCCCCACTGCTGCATACATTTTTTTTGTCTGCATTATTACTTTGCTGACGCTGTTCCTGTCTCCTTCCATGTCCGTTATTTATTAAATGTTTGACTCCCCGTACCTGCTTCATCTCTCCAGCGTCATTCCATTTGAAATGTATGTCTGTGAAGTGTTCAGCCGTTTCATTCCTCAGTTCAGTAATTGTTTTCAACACGAAGGAGAAAGAATGCAAGAGCAGTTGCACTACTGGAAAAAATAGATAACAGCTGATGTTTATTACAGGGTTGGGGAGTAACTGGGGCTGCACATTTCAGTACATTTTTTGGCTGACTAACCAACCCCAACCCCAACCCCAACTAGCATCACCACCCTGGATGGTTCCAACATAGAATATGTGGACAAGTATAAATACATAGGTGTCTGGCTAGACTGCAAACTCTCCTTCCAGACTCATATTAAACATCTCCAATCAAAAATCAAATCTAGAATCGGCTTTCTATTTCGCAACAAAGCCTCCTTCACTCACGCCCTCAAACTTACCCTAGTAAAACTAACTATCCTACCAATCTTCGACTTTGGCGATGTCATCTACAAAATAGCTTCCAACACTCTACTCAGCAAACTGGATGCAATCTGTCACAGTGCCATCCTTTTAGTTACCAAATCACCTTATATCACCCACCACTGTGACCTGTATGCTCTAGTCGGCTGGCCCTCGCTACATATTCGTCGCCAGACCTACTGGCTCCAGGTCATCTATAAGTCTATGCTAGGTAAAGCTCAGCCTTATCTCAGTTCACTGGTCACAATAACAACACCCACCCGTAGCACATGTTCCAGCAGGTATATCTCACTGATCATCCCCAAAGCTAACACCTCATTTGGCCGCCTTTCCTTCGAGCTCTCTGCTGCCAATGACTGGAACGAATTGCAAAGTGGGGAGTGGTAGTCCAAAGGTGTTTTGGTACTTTCCTTATGCACTACAACATTTTACTATACCTCAGCTCAATATAATCTACCAGTCTAGCTGCCTATCCTGCCCTCTATCCACCATTCATAGTGGCAATAGTGGTAGGTGGATAATTTGTCCAGATCTGCAACCTAAACTATCAATCATACCACACAAAGCATTCAAAACGACATCAATTCTCAAAATGAATCCACAAGAACAAATACGATTAGCTGATAGGAAGTGGGGAGGCCAGGTCAAAAAGCTCCCGTATTGATCTTGTTTAGGTACAATACAATTATAGACTAGACTACCCTACAACACCACAATGAAATGAATAATTGCATTATTGTTTTCAAGTGAGTTCAAAATTCTACTCCGAGCTGCAGTGAAAATGTTATTTGAATAATAGTGCAAAAGCCCTGTGACTTGAAGGTTTCATTCCATTAGGATCAGTTCTGGGTCTAAAAGGGCACAGTAGCAGTGCGGTCTGGCTTTATTTCAAATCTAATACAGAATGTGCTGTTTTATGTAGATCATCATTCTCCCAAGTCTCCCTATAATGTGGCCAAATATGCTCCCGGCTTTCCCAGTTATTCAGGAGTTTAACACGCGTTCTACCTCCTCTCCAATCCAAGCGGCTATTCCTCATGCACCTAGGACCTAACGCTTCAGTATAGTCTTCATATTTATCATTTAACAAATATATTACCTTTCATATGTGGCATTAAAACAACCAGTCACAATAGTTAAATCTGTTTAGGCTACTTCATAAGTCTCCTGTAGGCTTGCATACGTTCAACCACATTAACCAGGTTTCCAATCAACATTTTTATGCAAGTAAAGCATTTTTTTGTGACAAAACCATCTGTAGGCCTTGAGTAAAAGATGCGATGGAAATGTCACTTTTCTTTTCTTGGTAAATGGGATTTTAACTGCAAGTTATTTTTATTTACGCACAGACTTTTATCCGCAACAAGTCAATTTGATGCAAACGTAACTGATGGGAAAATGCACCATTGCTTTCTTTAGTAGGTAAAGGAGGTGTTTTTTTCCAACTTGACGGTGATCTAACATAATCATATGTTGTGCTTTAGCTGTAAAGCATTTTTTAAATCGGACATGGCGGGTAGATTAACGAGATGTTTATCTTTCATTTGCTGTATTGGACTTGTTAATGTGTGAAAGTGACATATTTCAAAAAAAAATTGTTGAATTCCGCCTTTTCAGCGGAATGTTGTCGAGGTGTTCCGCTAGCTAGAAAGGTTAACCCTGATGTATCGCCATCAGACGTTGGCATCAGTCCAATAGCACAGTGCACAGCTGAAGCACTAGTAAGAAATGGTTGATCTGAAGGAACAGTTGGAGAGAACCGGGAAACTATTGACAAAAGCAGATGAGGAAAACATTCTGTTAACCAATGAATTGCGGTCGAAAACTGAACAATTTAAAGTAATTGCAAAAACTTATGACGATGAACGAGTACAAACTCTTCAACAAAATCGTCTTCTACAGGAACAACTCGATTTAGCCAAACTAAAAACGACGAAGTCCACACTAAACTAGCTAAATCTGAGGTTTTGGTACAGTTTGGACACATTTTTTGTAGATCCTGACCTTTCTGAAATTGAGGACAATGTGCATCTTTATTATGTCAATATGAACACAAAATCATATGCTCATGGTTTAATATCATAATAATTCCAGAATGAGGTAGTAAATAGAGGGTTATTTTAGATATTAAATTGTCCACATTAGGATCAAGATCAATAAATTGATTAAGAAAGCTAATTCAGTTATTGGAGTTAGTTATTGGCCTGACTCCAGACTCTCTAGAGGTCATGACAGAGCAGAGAACCAGACAGAAATTGGATATCTGTATAGTTCTTCCAATGGCCCTAGGAGTACTTTTAACAACTGACTTGTAATTCCGAAGTGCTCAACAGAAATATTTAGGAGGTCCGTTTTATCTAATGCAATAGTTTTTAAAGTATTATTTCTATGGCCGTACTTGAGGGGTAGCCTACTTAGACTGGGTTGCTCCATGATTGTAAAAGGTTGTAGGCCTATATTTAATTGTATAGTTGCTATCTATTGATAGTAAGATATGAATATTAGGCTCCCACTTCTGCCCTACACATGTTAAATGCAGGAACTTAAAATATACTTTACTGCAAAATCTGACTTTATTTTTCTGTCTAGACAGACTGCAATTTCTGGTAATCCGTGATATATTCTGATCAACTGGCTTGTTCTTGTGGCAGGAAACCATTACAGCAGATCAAATATGTTTTAGCAAATTTATAAAGGCATTTTGCCTCTGTAGGGCAGTCTTGCCAAAGTAGTATAGTTTTATTGGTTGCACTATTGCCGGGTCAAATCCCTGGTGTCCCTGTAGACTTTGACAATAAGCCTTCCCAGTCTAGTCCACTGATGCTGCCTACTGATGCTGTCCGAGTGCACAAACTTAGGCTACAACAGTCATGCTCTGTTTAACCTAATTGTCAATATCGACAGTGAGCTATGTGACAATAAATATTCACTGTAAGGTCTACTACACCTGTTGTATCAGGCGCATATGACTAATACAATTTTATTTTATTTGAATACAACATAAATTGATTAATTATATGGTCAGTTAAGGTACTACGGAATCATGGGAGATAGAGTTTCACAGTCCGTCACTCACAGCGAGCCACTTAAATCATGAGTCTGAAATAAATAAATAAATTGCTAAAAAGTAGTTCCATGTGCTTACACAATTGATATTATGTATTGTCTTTTTACATAAATGATAACAACAGCGAGTAGATTTTAAAAAGGCGTCATTTTACACGCTCCGGGAACCAAAAAGCTAACGTGTTACAACAACAACAATGTTGGCCAGAACAAATAAAGATCACTTCCAGTAATATACAAGATGATGAAGCAATACACATAACGGATTCAAATGCAATAATAGTCTAGAATTATATGGGCCGAAATACAGAAACTACTAGACTATTGGTCATTTCTTATCCGATAATTTACCTCGCTTTCACTTTAAAATAGCCAGCTAGCTACGTCCAAATAAGCAGTTATATTTATTTGTACTAATAGCACAAACTCAGAGAGCATCGAGTTAAGGATTCAGAAGGGGCGTGGCATTGATGAAGTTTGATGCCTTGAGAGTTTTGCTATTAGTACATAAAAACATTGTGCTAATTTGTACAAATAGTACATAATAAATGAGAGACTGGATGACACCAATCTAGCCAAATTGCACACGCTGACTTTCCTTCCGACTGCAAGCAATGAGATTTAAAACAATCCACAGCTTTTTTTTAAAGAAGCTAATGATCCGGTGGCCAAAACATGCTTTTCTAGACTGTTTTGTACTATTTTATTTATTTCTGTATAGACAGGAGGAAGCTAATTAGGCTAATTATAGCTAAACAGTAATTCAATATACTGTAGGGAAAGCTTAGCTTCCCCTAACCTTACTGTTATAAATGGAACACACACTATTCAAGTGCAGGCTACGGATTACATGTTTTTTTTTGTGTGGGACATTCTAAATAAACAATTATTCCACACTTATATTAGTAGGCTATGTGTAAAGACCACGTTAAATTAAGAAGAGTGATTGGTGATAATTGTATCAAGTGCTTGTCAAATTGTGAATAAGAGAAACAGAGCAGAAGAAACACAGCAGAGTTTAGGCCTTTCAAGCTACTTTTTTCAAATCATCATTAGAGTCGCATCACGCTGCCTTAGAATGTATTACCAATCTAAACATATAGCCTAATGTTTGTACCATAAGTAAAGTTGCATAAATAACATAAATTACGCAGATACTGTAGGAGGACCTGTTTCTTGGTTAATTGCTCAACACAGATTAGCCGCATGTACGCACTCCCCCAGAAATCATGTGGGGATAATATCCTTTATATTTTATGTTGAATTCTATTCTTCATATTTTAAAATAATATAAAATAATACCACGGACTTCTAAACAAATCTTGTCTGCTAAATGAACTAGTGTAGCCCACAGTCATACATACATATAGCCAGATCAGGGCGTAACATAAGGACAACTCAGAATATGCTATTCTGTTCTTCTGAAATAGGCTACGTTTTCTTCATATCATGTTTCTTAATACCTGTCGAAATTAAATCATGGATGTATTGTGATAGTGTGGGCTATATTAAATGGATTTATTATACTTAGGTCTGCATCAGTGGCTTGTAGGATATGCGTGGAAGCCAGGAGACGCTAAACATGTTTATTTTAATTAACGGTCAATTACAGTGAGGCCAGCAGTTATTTGCATGACAATCATGGGCTGACAAAATTTCACCACCTGACTCTGTTCCATGGATATGGGGGGATTCCTCTCTGGGATGTGTTAACAGTGACAGAGGTGTGATACTGAGAGGCTGAGAAAGTATTATCAAAATATCACTAGAAAAATACAGTACATCAGACACTGTAATAACAACAACAACGAAAATCTGTTTACTGTTTACATCCTCCACCCTCTACATCAGATGTAGAACACTGCCTCTGCGAAGCTTGATTGCTATCCTATTACACTGGAAAGTACCAAGGCATGATCCTTTTGGGAGTGGCTGAAATTGGAGTGCTTCAACCCAACCCACAGAGCTTTATGGCTGTGAAGTATTCCTCTGTGTAATTCCTCAGTTCAGTAATTTTATTTAAACACAAGGACAACTCAGAATATGCTATTCTGTTCTTCTGAAATAGGCTACATTTTCTTCATACCATGTTTCTTTAGACCTGGCTCTGTTCAATGGAGATGTTTCCCTCTCTGGGAAGTGCAACCCGTGACAAAGGCGTGATACTGAGAGGCTGAGGAATGTTTTACCAAATATCACAAGAAAAACATCAGACATTGTAATAATAAACAAAGAAGTTACTGTTTGCATCCTCTGCCCTCTACATCAGATGTAGAACACTGCCTCTGCCCAGACTCCTAACATGATTACTATGCAGTTACACTGAGAACAGACAATGTAACTATAGACTAGTGGCCGAGAGGCTGTCACTGGAAAGTACCCAGGCATGATCCCTATGGGAACTGCTGAAATTGGAGTTCTTCAACCCACACGTCTTTATTGTCACGTCTGCTCCCACTCTTCTCCCCCCTTGGCGCTTGAGGACGCCAGGTTGCCCTGCATCACGTACTCCTGCCATCCATTACGCACACCTGCCTTCCCTCATCACGCGCATCAGTGATATTGGACTCACCTGGACTCACTCATCACCTGTTCATTTCCTCCCCTATATTTGTCAGTTCCCTGCTCTGTTCCCCACTGCTGCATACATTTTTTTTGTCTGCATTATTACTTTGCTGACGCTGTTCCTGTCTCCTTCCATGTCCGTTATTTATTAAATGTTTGACTCCCCGTACCTGCTTCATCTCTCCAGCGTCATTCCATTTGAAATGTATGTCTGTGAAGTGTTCAGCCGTTTCATTCCTCAGTTCAGTAATAGTTTTCAACACGAAGGAGAAAGAATGCAAGAGCAGTTGCACTACTGGAAAAAATAGATAACAGCTGATGTTTATTACAGGGTTGGGGAGTAACTGGGGCTGCACATTTCAGTACATTTTTTGGCTGACTAACCAACCCCAACCCCAACCCCAACTAGCATCACCACCCTGGATGGTTCCAACATAGAATATGTGGACAACTATAAATACATAGGTGTCTGGCTAGACTGCAAACTCTCCTTCCAGACTCATATTAAACATCTCCAATCAAAAATCAAATCTAGAATCGGCTTTCTATTTCGCAACAAAGCCTCCTTCACTCACGCCCTCAAACTTACCCTAGTAAAACTAACTATCCTACCAATCTTCGACTTTGGCGATGTCATCTACAAAATAGCTTCCAACACTCTACTCAGCAAACTGGATGCAATCTGTCACAGTGCCATCCTTTTAGTTACCAAATCACCTTATATCACCCACCACTGTGACCTGTATGCTCTAGTCGGCTGGCCCTCGCTACATATTCGTCGCCAGACCTACTGGCTCCAGGTCATCTATAAGTCTATGCTAGGTAAAGCTCAGCCTTATCTCAGTTCACTGGTCACAATAACAACACCCACCCGTAGCACATGTTCCAGCAGGTATATCTCACTGATCATCCCCAAAGCTAACACCTCATTTGGCCGCCTTTCCTTCGAGCTCTCTGCTGCCAATGACTGGAACGAATTGCAAAGTGGGGAGTGGTAGTCCAAAGGTGTTTTGGTACTTTCCTTATGCACTACAACATTTTACTATACCTCAGCTCAATATAATCTACCAGTCTAGCTGCCTATCCTGCCCTCTATCCACCATTCATAGTGGCAATAGTGGTAGGTGGATAATTTGTCCAGATCTGCAACCTAAACTATCAATCATACCACACAAAGCATTCAAAACGACATCAATTCTCAAAATGAATCCACAAGAACAAATACGATTAGCTGATAGGAAGTGGGGAGGCCAGGTCAAAAAGCTCCCGTATTGATCTTGTTTAGGTACAATACAATTATAGACTAGACTACCCTACAACACCACAATGAAATGAATAATTGCATTATTGTTTTCAAGTGAGTTCAAAATTCTACTCCGAGCTGCAGTGAAAATGTTATTTGAATAATAGTGCAAAAGCCCTGTGACTTGAAGGTTTCATTCCATTAGGATCAGTTCTGGGTCTAAAAGGGCACAGTAGCAGTGCGGTCTGGCTTTATTTCAAATCTAATACAGAATGTGCTGTTTTATGTAGATCATCATTCTCCCAAGTCTCCCTATAATGTGGCCAAATATGCTCCCGGCTTTCCCAGTTATTCAGGAGTTTAACACGCGTTCTACCTCCTCTCCAATCCAAGCGGCTATTCCTCATGCACCTAGGACCTAACGCTTCAGTATAGTCTTCATATTTATCATTTAACAAATATATTACCTTTCATATGTGGCATTAAAACAACCAGTCACAATAGTTAAATCTGTTTAGGCTACTTCATAAGTCTCCTGTAGGCTTGCATACGTTCAACCACATTAACCAGGTTTCCAATCAACATTTTTATGCAAGTAAAGCATTTTTTTGTGACAAAACAATCTGTAGGCCTTGAGTAAAAGATGCGATGGAAATGTCACTTTTCTTTTCTTGGTAAATGGGATTTTAACTGCAAGTTATTTTTATTTACGCACAGACTTTTATCCGCAACAAGTCAATTTGATGCAAACGTAACTGATGGGAAAATGCACCATTGCTTTCTTTAGTAGGTAAAGGAGGTGTTTTTTTCCAACTTGACGGTGATCTAACATAATCATATGTTGTGCTTTAGCTGTAAAGCATTTTTTAAATCGGACATGGCGGGTAGATTAACGAGATGTTTATCTTTCATTTGCTGTATTGGACTTGTTAATGTGTGAAAGTGACATATTTCAAAAAAAAATTGTTGAATTCCGCCTTTTCAGCGGAATGTTGTCGAGGTGTTCCGCTAGCTAGAAAGGTTAACCCTGATGTATCGCCATCAGACGTTGGCATCAGTCCAATAGCACAGTGCACAGCTGAAGCACTAGTAAGAAATGGTTGATCTGAAGGAACAGTTGGAGAGAACCGGGAAACTATTGACAAAAGCAGATGAGGAAAACATTCTGTTAACCAATGAATTGCGGTCGAAAACTGAACAATTTAAAGTAATTGCAAAAACTTATGACGATGAACGAGTACAAACTCTTCAACAAAATCGTCTTCTACAGGAACAACTCGATTTAGCCAAACTAAAAACGACGAAGTCCACACTAAACTAGCTAAATCTGAGGTTTTGGTACAGTTTGGACACATTTTTTGTAGATCCTGACCTTTCTGAAATTGAGGACAATGTGCATCTTTATTATGTCAATATGAACACAAAATCATATGCTCATGGTTTAATATCATAATAATTCCAGAATGAGGTAGTAAATAGAGGGTTATTTTAGATATTAAATTGTCCACATTAGGATCAAGATCAATAAATTGATTAAGAAAGCTAATTCAGTTATTGGAGTTAGTTATTGGCCTGACTCCAGACTCTCTAGAGGTCATGACAGAGCAGAGAACCAGACAGAAATTGGATATCTGTATAGTTCTTCCAATGGCCCTAGGAGTACTTTTAACAACTGACTTGTAATTCCGAAGTGCTCAACAGAAATATTTAGGAGGTCCGTTTTATCTAATGCAATAGTTTTTTAAGTATTATTTCTATGGCCGTACTTGAGGGGTAGCCTACTTAGACTGGGTTGCTCCATGATTGTAAAAGGTTGTAGGCCTATATTTAATTGTATAGTTGCTATCTATTGATAGTAAGATATGAATATTAGGCTCCCACTTCTGCCCTACACATGTTAAATGCAGGAACTTAAAATATACTTTACTGCAAAATCTGACTTTATTTTTCTGTCTAGACAGACTGCAATTTCTGGTAATCCGTGATATATTCTGATCAACTGGCTTGTTCTTGTGGCAGGAAACCATTACAGCAGATCAAATATGTTTTAGCAAATTTATAGAGGCATTTTGCCTCTGTAGGGCAGTCTTGCCAAAGTAGTATAGTTTTATTGGTTGCACTATTGCCGGGTCAAATCCCTGGTGTCCCTGTAGACTTTGACAATAAGCCTTCCCAGTCTAGTCCACTGATGCTGCCTACTGATGCTGTCCGAGTGCACAAACTTAGGCTACAACAGTCATGCTCTGTTTAACCTAATTGTCAATATCGACAGTGAGCTATGTGACAATAAATATTCACTGTAAGGTCTACTACACCTGTTGTATCAGGCGCATATGACTAATACAATTTTTTTTTATTTGAATACAACATAAATTGATTAATTATATGGTCAGTTAAGGTACTACGGAATCATGGGAGATAGAGTTTCACAGTCCGTCACTCACAGCGAGCCACTTAAATCATGAGTCTGAAATAAATAAATAAATTGCTAAAAAGTAGTTCCATGTGCTTACACAATTGATATTATGTATTGTCTTTTTACATAAATGATAACAACAGCGAGTAGATTTTAAAAAGGCGTCATTTTACACGCTCCGGGAACCAAAAAGCTAACGTGTTACAACAACAACAATGTTGGCCAGAACAAATAAAGATCACTTCCAGTAATATACAAGATGATGAAGCAATACACATAACGGATTCAAATGCAATAATAGTCTAGAATTATATGGGCCGAAATACAGAAACTACTAGACTATTGGTCATTTCTTATCCGATAATTTACCTCGCTTTCACTTTAAAATAGCCAGCTAGCTACGTCCAAATAAGCAGTTATATTTATTTGTACTAATAGCACAAACTCAGAGAGCATCGAGTTAAGGATTCAGAAGGGGCGTGGCATTGATGAAGTTTGATGCCTTGAGAGTTTTGCTATTAGTACATAAAAACATTGTGCTAATTTGTACAAATAGTACATAATAAATGAGAGACTGGATGACACCAATCTAGCCAAATTGCACACGCTGACTTTCCTTCCGACTGCAAGCAATGAGATTTAAAACAATCCACAGCTTTTTTTTAAAGAAGCTAATGATCCGGTGGCCAAAACATGCTTTTCTAGACTGTTTTGTACTATTTTATTTATTTCTGTATAGACAGGAGGAAGCTAATTAGGCTAATTATAGCTAAACAGTAATTCAATATACTGTAGGGAAAGCTTAGCTTCCCCTAACCTTACTGTTATAAATGGAACACACACTATTCAAGTGCAGGCTACGGATTACATGTTTTTTTTTGTGTGGGACATTCTAAATAAACAATTATTCCACACTTATATTAGTAGGCTATGTGTAAAGACCACGTTAAATTAAGAAGAGTGATTGGTGATAATTGTATCAAGTGCTTGTCAAATTGTGAATAAGAGAAACAGAGCAGAAGAAACACAGCAGAGCTTAGGCCTTTCAAGCTACTTTTTCAAATCATCATTAGAGTCGCATCACGCTGCCTTAGAATGTATTACCAATCTAAACATATAGCCTAATGTTTGTACCATAAGTAAAGTTGCATAAATAACATAAATTACGCAGATACTGTAGGAGGACCTGTTTCTTGGTTAATTGCTCAACACAGATTAGCCGCATGTACGCACTCCCCCAGAAATCATGTGGGGATAATATCCTTTATATTTTATGTTGAATTCTATTCTTCATATTTTAAAATAATATAAAATAATACCACGGACTTCTAAACAAATCTTGTCTGCTAAATGAACTAGTGTAGCCCACAGTCATACATACATATAGCCAGATCAGGGCGTAACATAAGGACAACTCAGAATATGCTATTCTGTTCTTCTGAAATAGGCTACGTTTTCTTCATATCATGTTTCTTAATACCTGTCGAAATTAAATCATGGATGTATTGTGATAGTGTGGGCTATATTAAATGGATTTATTATACTTAGGTCTGCATCAGTGGCTTGTAGGATATGCGTGGACGCCAGGAGACGCTAAACATGTTTATTTTAATTAACGGTCAATTACAGTGAGGCCAGCAGTTATTTGCATGACATTCATGGGCTGACAAAATTTCACCACCTGACTCTGTTCCATGGATATGGGGGGATTCCCTCTCTGGGATGTGCTAACAGTGACAGAGGTGTGATACTGAGAGGCTGAGAAAGTATTATCAAAATATCACTAGAAAAATACAGTACATCAGACACTGTAATAACAACAACAACGAAAATCTGTTTACTGTTTACATCCTCCACCCTCTACATCAGATGTAGAACACTGCCTCTGCGAAGACTCCTAACTTGATTGCTATCCTATTACACTGGAAAGTACCAAGGCATGATCCTTTTGGGAGTGGCTGAAATTGGAGTGCTTCAACCCAACCCACACAGCTTTATGGCTGTGAAGTATTCCTCTGTGTAATTCCTCAGTTCAGTAATTTTATTTAAACACAAGGACAACTCAGAATATGCTATTCTGTTCTTCTGAAATAGGCTACCTTTTCTTCTTACCATGTTTCTTTAGACCTGGCTCTGTTCAATGGAGATGTTTCCCTCTCTGGGAAGTGCAACCAGTGACAAAGGCGTGATACTGAGAGGCTGAGGAATGTTTTACCAAATATCACAAGAAAAACATCAGACATTGTAATAATAAACAAAGAAGTTACTGTTTGCATCCTCTGCCCTCTACATCATATGTAGAACACTGCCTCTGCCCAGACTCCTAACATGATTACTATGCAGTTACACTGAGAACAGACAATGTAACTATAGACTAGTGGCCAAGAGGCTGTCACTGGAAAGTACCCAGGCATGATCCCTATGGGAACTGCTGAAATTGGAGTTCTTCAACCCACACGTCTTTATTGTCACGTCTGCTCCCACTCTTCTCCCCCCTTGGCGCTTGAGGACGCCAGGTTGCCCTGCATCACGTACTCCTGCCATCCATTATGCACACCTGCCTTCCCTCATCACGCGCATCAGTGATATTGGACTCACCTGGACTCACTCATCACCTGTTCATTTCCTCCCCTATATTTGTCAGTTCCCTGCTCTGTTCCCCACTGCTGCATACATTTTTTTGTCTGCATTATTACTTTGCTGACGCTGTTCCTGTCTCCTTCCATGTCCGTTATTTATTAAATGTTTGACTCCCCGTACCTGCTTCATCTCTCCAGCGTCATTCCATTTGAAATATATGTCTGTGAAGTGTTCAGCCGTTTCATTCCTCAGTTCAGCAATTGTTTTCAACACGAAGGAGAAAGAATGCAAGAGCAGTTGCACTACTGGAAAAAATAGATAACAGCTGATGTTTATTACAGGGTTGGGGAGTAACTGGGGCTGCACATTTCAGTACATTTTTTGGCTGACTAACCAACCCCAACCCCAACCCCAACTAGCATCACCACCCTGGATGGTTCCAACATAGAATATGTGGACAAGTATAAATACATAGGTGTCTGGCTAGACTGCAAACTCTCCTTCCAGACTCATATTAAACATCTCCAATCAAAAATCAAATCTAGAATCGGCTTTCTATTTCGCAAACAAAGCCTCCTTCACTCACGCCCTCAAACTTACCCTAGTGAAACTAACTATCCTACCAATCTTCGACTTTGGCGATGTCATCTACAAAATAGCTTCCAACACTCTACTCAGCAAACTCGATGCAATCTGTCACAGTGCCATCATTTTAGTTACCAAATCACCTTATATCACCCACCACTGTGACCTGTATGCTCTAGTCGGCTGGCCCTCGCTACATATTCGTCGCCAGACCTACTGGCTCCAGGTCATCTATAAGTCTATGCTAGGTAAAGCTCAGCCTTATCTCAGTTCACTGGTCACAATAACAACACCCACCCGTAGCACATGTTCCAGCAGGTATATCTCACTGATCATCCCCAAAGCTAACACCTCATTTGGCCGCCTTTCCTTCGAGCTCTCTGCTGCCAATGACTGGAACGAATTGCAAAGTGGGGAGTGGTAGTCCAAAGGTGTTTTGGTACTTTCCTTATGCACTACAACATTTTACTATACCTCAGCTCAATATAGTCTACCAGTCTAGCTGCCTATCCTGCCCTCTATCCACCATTCATAGTGGCATTAGTGGTAGGTGGATAATTTGTCCAGATCTGCAACCTAAACTAGCAATCATACCACACAAAGCATTCAAAACGACATCAATTCTCAAAATGAATCCACAAGAACAAATACGATTAGCTGATAGGAAGTGGGGAGGCCAGGTCAAAAAGCTCCCGTATTGATCTTGTTTAGGTACAATACAATTATAGACTAGACTACCCTACAACACCACAATGAAATGAATAATTGCATTATTGTTTTCAAGTGAGTTCAAAATTCTACTCCGAGCTGCAGTGAAAATGTTATTTGAATAATAGTGCAAAAGCCCTGTGACTTGAAGGTTTCATTCCATTAGGATCAGTTCTGGGTCTAAAAAGGCACAGTAGCAGTGCGGTCTGGCTGTATTTCAAATCTAATACTGAATGTGCTGTTTTATGTAGATCATCATTCTCCCAAGTCTCCCTATAATGTGGCCAAATATGCTCCCGGCTTTCCCAGTTATTCAGGAGTTTAACACGCGTTCTACCTCCTCTCCAATCCAAGCGGCTATTCCTCATGCACCTAGGACCTAACGCTTCAGTATAGTCTTCATATTTATCATTTAACAAATATATTACCTTTCATATGTGGCATTAAAACAACCAGTCACAATAGTTAAATCTGTTTAGGCTACTTCATAAGTCTCCTGTAGGCTTGCATACGTTCAACCACATTAACCAGGTTTCCAATCAACATTTTTATGCAAGTAAAGCATTTTTTTGTGACCAAACCATCTGTAGGCCTTGAGTAAAAGATGCGATGGAAATGTCACTTTTTTTTCTTGGTACATGGGATTTTAACTGCAAGTTATTTTTATTTACGCACAGACTTTTATCCGCAACAAGTCAATTTGATGCAAACGTAAGTAACTCTGATGGGAAAATGCACCATTGCTTTCTTTAGTAGGTAAAGGAGGTGTTTTTTTCCAACTTGACAGTGATCTAACATAATCTAGGTATATGTTGTGCTTTAGCTGTAAAGCATTTTTTTAAATCGGACATGATGGGTAGATTAACGAGATGTTTATCTTTAATTTGCTGTATTAGACTTGTTAATGTGTGAAAGTGACATATTTCAAAAAAATATTGTTGAATTTTGCGAGCTGCCTTTTCAGCGGAATGTTGTTGAGGTGTTCCGCTAGCTAGAAAGGTTAACCCTGATGTATCGCCATCAGACGTTGGCATCAGTCCAATGGCACAGTGCACAGCTGAAGCACTAGTAAGAAATGGTTGATCTGAAGGAACAGTTGGAGAGAACCGGGAAACTATTGACAAAAGCAGATGAGGAAAACATTCTGTTAACCAATGAATTGCGGTCGAAAACTGAACAATTTAAAGTAATTGCAAAAACTTATGAGTACAAACTCTTCAACAAAATCGTCTTCTACAGGAACAACTCGATTTAGCCAAACTAAAAACGACGAAGTCCACACTAAACTAGCTAAATCTGACAAATTATCTACAAATAGGAGCGTGCAAAGTGACAACATGCATGTAGTTGTGTTGAACGTTACTCAAAGTAACAATCTACTCAACATGCTGCAAACCAAAGACGATCAGTTAATGAACACGATGACCAAGTTGGATGACAAATCAGCAGAACTCACTGAATTCGCTGACCAATTAAATGATGAGAGAACTCAGGTGGTGTAGATGGAAATGTTGATTTCTGTCCGAGAAGAGGAAATTTCATCACCAAACCTCTCGCTCCGGACTCGTGTCAGATAGAGTTGAAGTTGGAAGTTTACATACACTTAGGTTGGAGTCATTAAAACTGTTTTTTCAACCACTCTACACATTTCTTGTTAACTTCTTAAGGTATAGGGGACAGCATTTTCACTTTTGGATAAATAGCGTGCCCAATTTCAACTTCCTGCTACTCATGCCAAGAATATAAGAATATAAAAGCTAAGGCTGGTTTACAGAAAAACAACGAGCCAAAGGGATTTTATCTATGGCTCAAATGCAATGTATCTCAGAATGTCACACGTTGTTTCTAGATAGCAGTGCCCTCCCTGCTTTATTTTTCTATTCAGAAGACTATTCAAATAATGTATCCACCCAGTTAATGTGTCCAGGCCCTGAAATAGACATAAAGCAACAAGTAGGTCTGGTAGTTGGGTGTAAGGAACTAGATCGACATAGTAACAGCAATAACAAAAAAATGAAAATCCTGTATATTATGAATAACAACATGAGTGAAGAACAACTACAGTAATGTGTACACATATAGAGAAACATGCTCACTGCAGAATGACAACTTAAGGCCACTGGTCACACCATGATGGGAGAAAGACAGTGGTATAGAGAGGCCTGGGAAAGAGTTGGTGCAGGTGTCAAATTGATAAATAAACATTGTTTTTGAATACATGTTCAAATTGAACATCGTTACATTTCCTGCACTTGGTAAATGGATCACTATTCAAAAAAGCATCAATAGTTATCATTATTTACAGCAGTACAACTGCTCTTGCCTTCTCTCTCCTTTGTTGACAAAGAAAGTAGTGAGCAGAGGGACACAGCTGAATTCTTCACAGAAATAAAACCATGTGAGTGAGGTTGAGGCACTCCCATGATCTACTGATCTCTGCCTTTACCATAGTGATTACATCATGGGACTTTCCATCACAGCCACTAGTCCATATTAGATTGCATGGGTCCAGTTCTCAGAGTAACAGCATAATAATCAAGTTAGGAACCTGGCTGGAGGCTTAGCTATTATCATTCAGTTCTGAATCTGGTGTAGAGGGCAGAGGCTTGTAAACAGTGACTTCTTTGAGAAAAAGAAGACAGCTTCAATGTCGGTTTTCTGATTTATTTTTTGTGATAATTATTTTCATAGTATTTATTAAATATATTTTGTTAAGCCTCTGTATCACCCCTCTGTCACTGGAACTTCTGTCCGCCACCATTTATATTCTGCCAGAATTTCATCTTGCCTAAAAATAAATATATTATTGTGGGCTGAGTGGCCTTCTGATGCTCATGTCATCTTGTTGTTCCAACCACAGCAGAAATCGGTTCAACATGTCACGGAGAACATCGTTAACTGGGCCTGGAACACAGCTGAAGCGTGGGTCAGACCAAATGGTCAGACCAATAACCAGATATTCCTTGTGTCCGCTGGCCATGTTGAAGGCTGTCTTCTACTCGTCCCCTTCCCGTATCCACACCAGATGGTAGGCGTTCCACAGGTCCAACTTGGAGAAAATGGTGGACCCCTGGAGCGGCTCGAAGGCCGAGGCGTTGAGTGGTAGCGGGTAGCCTCAATGATGTCATTGAGGCCCCGGTCGTTGATGCACGGGCGCAGGGTTTTGTCCCTCCTCCACATAGAAGAACACTGCGCTGGCAGTGGAGGAAGAAGGACGGATACACCCTGCAGCCAGACAGTCCTCTATGAAAGTCTCCATAGACTTGGTTTCCGGACACGACAGCGTATACAGTTGTCCCCGGGGTGGTGTGGTGCCCGGAATAAGATTGAGCCCGCAGTCATAGGGTCGATGCGTTGGAAACGAAGTGGCCCTGGCCTTACTGAAAACCTACCGGAGGTTCTGCTACTCCATGGGAATGGCGGAGAAGTCCGAGGATACTTCCGAGCCCACAGGAAGGCATCCCGGGGCAGCCTCCACGACTTCAGGCAATGGGCGTAGCAGAACGGGCTCCAGTCAATGATAGCACCAGCAGTTCAGTCGATGAGGGGATTGTGTAGCTGGAGCCAACAGAATCCCAATACCACAGGAACCTGAGGAGACTTAATCAGCATGAACGGTGTAGCCTAGCTGTGGTTCCCTGACACTCGCAGGTTGACGGAGTGGTATTGTGGGTGACCCTGCCAATAGAGCGTCATTCCAGCACTCTGTCATCTATGGGAATGGAGAGGGGCTGAGTGGGGATGTCCAGTTCTGACACAAGGGTAGTGTCCATAAAACTCTCATTGGCCCCAGGGGTACGGAATTGGACTTCCTCCCCTTCCTATGTTCCCGTATCCGCCCATCAATCAGGATGGTCAAGGTGATGAGCTCGTCCTTAACTTCCTCCGATAACCGTGCAGGAACGTGTCAAACAGGGATTCCGGGTTCCAGGTCTGCCACACTGCGGGAGTGGAGTAACTTCCGAGCAACCTCTCTACCGGACAACGGAGCATTGTAAACATTCTTCACCTCTGCCACAAATTCCTCCAAACTGAAGCACATGGTAGACTGTTGTTTCCACAGTGTCCTAGCCCTGCCGAGAGCCCTCCCGGAAATCAGCGTGATGAGGTACGCTAACTTTGAGCGGTCCGAGGGGAAGGAGGAGGGCTGCAGCTCGAAGATGAGAGAAACGCCCAACAGTTTTCGGACCCTCTCACGAAGCATTCAGGGTCAGGTAAACAGAGTTCTCGGAAAGCCAGGGTGGCAGGGAGAGATGAGCTGCTGACAGCCGGGTTACTGAGGGGCTGTGGTCATGGTAGACTGCCTAGTCGACAACCCACGGAATTGCTCCAGCAAAGTATTCAACCTACAGTCATGGCATTCTGCCAGAGTCTGAAAACCTTCCATGACACCAAAAAGCAACTCCTCGTGCCTCCCAATGGTGGCTCCTTGGGAGCAGACAGTGTTGCGGAGCTGGTCTGAGTTTGCTGGGTCTATCATGGCCAGTTCATACTATTACGGCTCAGGAAAAGACCCAGATGCAGACAATTCAGGCAGCTTCATTAAATAGTACCTGCAAAACACCAGTCTCAACGTCAACAGTGAAGAGGCGACTCCGGGATGCTGGCATCCAAGGCAGAGTTGCAAAAAAAAGCCATGTCTCAGACTGGCCAATAAATATAAAAGATGAAGATGGGCAGAACACAGGCACTGGACAGAGTAACTCTGCCTTGTAAGCCAGCATCACGCAGTCACCTCTTTACTGTTGACATTGAGACCGGTGTTTTGCGGGTACTATTTAATGAAGCTGCCAGTTGAGGACGTGTGAGGCATCTGTTTCTCAAACTAGACACTAATGTACTTGTCCTCTTGCTCAGTTGTGTACAGGGGCCTCCCACTCCTCTTTCTATTCAAGTTAGAGAGAGTTTGAGCTGTTCTGTGAAGGGAGTAGTACACAGCGTTGTACGTGATCTTTAGTTTCTTGACAATTTCTCGCATGGAATAGCCTTAATTTCTCAGAACAAGAACAGACTGATGAGTTTCAGCAGAAACTGGGTCTATCCGACAGAGATGGCCGCCTCGCTTCGCGTTCCTAGGAAACTATGCAGTTTTTTGTTTTTTTTACGTGTTATTTCTTACATTGGTACCCCAGGTCATCTTAGGTTTCATTACATACAGTCGAGAAGAACTACTGAATATAAGAGCAGCGTCAACTCACCATCAGTATGACCAAGAATATGACTTTCGCGAAGCGGATCCTGTGTTCTCCCTCTCACCCAGGACAACGGAATGGATCCCAGCCGGCGACCCAAAAAAACGACTTCGTAAAAGATGGAAACGTACCGGTCTTCTGGTCAGACTCCGGAGACGGGCACATCGCGCACCACTCCCTAGCATACTTCTCGCCAATGTTCAGTCTCTTGACAACAAGGTTGATGAAATCCGAGCAAGGGTATCATTCCAGAGGGACATCAGAGACTGTAACGATCTTTGCTTCACAGAAACATGGCTCACTCGAGAGACGCTATTGGAGTCGGTGCAGCCAGCTGGTTTCTCCACGCATCGCGCCGACAGAAACAAACATCTTTCTGGTAAGAAGAGGGGCGGGGGCGTATGCTTTATGGTTAACGAGACGTGGTGTGGTCACAACAACATACAGGAACTCAAGTCCTTCTGTTCACCTGATTTAGAATTCCTCACAATCAAATGTCGACCGCATTATCTACCAAGGGAATTCTCTTCAATTATAATCACAGCCGTATATATTCCCCCCCAAGCAGACACATCGATGGCTCTGAACAAACTTTATTTGACTCTTTGCAAACTGGAATCCACATATCCTGAGGCTGCATTCATTGTAGCTGGGGATTTTAACAAGGCTAATCTGAAAACAAGACTCCCTAAATTGTATCAGCATATCGATTGCGCAACCAGGGCTGGTAAAACCTTGGATCATTGCTATTCTAACTTCCGCGACGCATATAAGGCCCTCCCCCACCCTCCTTTCGGAAAAGCTGACCACGACTGCATTTTGTTGCTCCCTGCCTACAGAGAGAAGCTAAAACAAGAAGCTCCGGCGCTAAGGTCTGTTCAACGCTGGTCCGACCAATCTGATGCCATGCTCCAAGACTGCTTCCATCACGTGGACTGGGATAGGTTTCGTATTGCGTCAAATAACAACATTGACGAATACGTTGATTCGGTGAGCGAGTTCATTAGAACGTGCGTTGAAGATGTCGTTCCCATAGCAACGATTAAAACATTCCCAAACCTGAAACCGTGGATTGATGGCAGCATTCCCGTGAAACTGAAAGCGCGAACCACTGCTTTTAATCAGGGCAAGGTGACCGGAAACATGACCGAATACAAACAGTGTAGCTATTCCCTCCGCAAGGCAATCAAACAAGCTAACCGTCAGTATAGAGGCAAAGTAGAATCGCAATTCAACGGCTCAGACACAAGAGGTATGTGGCAGGGTCTACAGTCAATCACGGATTACAAAAAGAAAACGAGCCCAGTCACGGACCAGGATGTCTTGCTCCCAGGCAGACTAAATAACTTTTTTGCTCGCTTTGAGGACAATACAGTGCCACTGACACAGCCCGCAACCAAAACATGCGGACTCTCCTTCACTGCAGCCGAGGTGAGTAAAACATTTAAACGTGTTAATCCTCGCAAGGCTGCAGGCCCAGACGGCATCCCCAGCCGCGCCCTCAGAGCATGCGCAGACCAGCTGGCTGGTGTGTTTACGGACATATTCAATCAATCCTTATCCCAGTCTGCTGTTCCCACATGCTTCAAGAGGGCCACCATTGTTCCTGTTCCCAAGAAAGCTAAGGTAACTGAGCTAAACGACTACCGCCCCGTAGCACTCACTTCCGTCATCATGAAGTGCTTTGAGAGACTAGTCAAGGACCATATCACCTCCACCCTACCTGACACCCTAGACCCACTCCAATTTGCTTACCGCCCAAATAGGTCCACAGACGATGCAATCTCAACCACACTGCACACTGCCCTAACCCATCTGGACAAGAGGAATACCTATGTGAGAATGCTGTTCATCGACTACAGCTCAGCATTTAACACCATAGTACCCTCCAAACTCGTCATCAAGACCCTGGGTCTCGACCCCGCCCTGTGCAACTGGGTACTGGACTTCCTGACGGGCTGCCCCCAGGTGGTGAGTGTAGGTAACAACATCTCCACCCCGCTGATCCTCAACACTGGGGCCCCACAAGGGTGCGTTCTGAGCCCTCTCCTGTACTCCCTGTTCACCCACGACTGCGTGGCCACGCACACCTCCAACTCAATCATCAAGTTTGCGGACGACACAACAGTGGTAGGCTTGATTACCAACAACGACGAGACGGCCTACAGGGAGGAGGTGAGGGCCCTCGGAGTGTGGTGTCAGGAAAATAACCTCACACTCAACGTCAACAAAACTAAGGAGATGATTGTGGACTTCAGGAAACAGCAGAGGGAACACCCCCCTATCCACATCGATGGAACAGTAGTGGAGAGGGTAGTAAGTTTTAAGTTCCTCGGCGTACACATCACAGACAAACTGAATTGGTCCACCCACACAGACAGCATCGTGAAGAAGGCGCAGCATCACCTCTTCAACCTCAGGAGGCTGAAGAAATTCGGCTTGTCACCAAAAGCACTCACAAACTTCTACAGATGCAC
This sequence comes from Oncorhynchus mykiss, assembly GCF_013265735.2. Lineage (NCBI taxonomy): Eukaryota > Metazoa > Chordata > Actinopteri > Salmoniformes > Salmonidae > Oncorhynchus > Oncorhynchus mykiss. Next base: position 67,863,670 of record NC_048567.1, read on the forward strand.
AATCGAGAGCATCCTGTATGGCTGTATCACCGCCTGGTACGGCAACTGCTCCGCCCACAACCGTAAGGCTCTCCAGAGGGTAGTGAGGTCTGCACAACGCATCACCGGGGGCAAACTACCTGCCCTCCAGGACACCTACACCACCCGATGTCACAGGAAGGCCATAAAGATCATCAAGGACAACAACCACCCGAGCCACTGCCTGTTCAACCCGCTATCATCCAGAAGGCGAGGTCAGTACAGGTGCATCAAAGCTGGGACCAAGAGACTGAAAAACAGCTTCTATCTCAAGGCCATCAGACTGTTAAACAGCCACCACTAACGTTGAGTGGCTGCTGCCAACACACTGACTCAACTCCAGCCACTTTAATAATGGGAATTGATGTAAAATATATCACTAGCCACTTTAAACAATGCTACTTAGTATAATGTTTACATGCCCTACATTATTCATCTCATATGTATACGTATATACTGTACTCTATATCATCTACTGCATCTTTATGTAATACATGTATCACTAGCCACTTTAAACTATGCCACTTTATTTACATACTCATCTCATATGTATATACTGTACTCGATACCATCTACTGCATCTTGCCTATGCCGCACTGTACCATCATTCATTCATATATCTTTGTACATATTCTTTATCCCTTTACACTTGTGTGTATAAGGTAGTAGTTTTGGAATTGTTAGTTAGATTACTCGTTGGTTATTACTGCATTGTCAGAACTAGAAGCACAAGCATTTCGCTACACTCGCATTAACATCTGCTAACCATGTGTATGTGACAAATATATTTGATTTGATTTTAGAAAGTTATTTGATTCTGGCCATTTTGAGCCTGTAATCGAACCTATAAACGCTGATGCTCCAGATACTGAACTTGTCTAAAGAAGGCCTTTTTTATTGCTTCTTTAATCAGCACCACAGTTTCTAATGATCAATTAGCCTTTTAAAATGATAAACTTGGATTAGCTAACACAACTTGCCAATGGAACACAGGAGTGATGGTTGCTGATAATGGGCCTCTGTATGCCTATGTAGATAATCCATTAAAAATGTGCCATTTCCAGCTGCAATTGTCATTTACAACATTAACAATGTCTACACTGTATTTCTGATCACTTTCATGTTATTTTAATGGACAAAAAAATGTGACAAGGATATTTCTAAGTGACCCCAAACTTTTGAACGGTAGTGTATGTTTAATTAGCAACCAAACAATTAACAAAGACATGTACAGACTAGTACTGTACACACACACACACCACCCACCACCCCTAAACCCACACTCCTGTCTCTCATTGATGATTAAAAAAAGGCACTCATTATTGTTTTCAGAAAATGCAGGTGTGCAGACTACGTTCCTCTTTAAGCGTGTTTCAACTTAATAAGAGGCCAACTCCAAGCAACAGCTTGTGTTCCTATTTCCAAGGCTGAAAAACAAGGTCATTACAGTGCACTAACCAAAGCAAGGCCTTGATGTAACGATTCTCGTTGGTGGAAGGAGAGGAGGACCAAAATGCAGCGTGGTAAGTGTTCGTCATATTTTAATTGAAAAACTGAACACGACACAAAATAACAACAAAAAGAAAATGAAACAGTTCTGCCAGGTGAACAGACACTAAACAGAAATTAAACACTCACCACCAAAATGGGGAAAAAAGGCTACCTAAGTATGATTCTCAATCAGAGACAACGATCGACACCTGCCTCTGATTGAGAACCATACTAGGCCAAACACATAGAAATATAACAGAAAAAAGAACATAGACTACCCACCCCAACTCACGCCCTGACCAACCTAACACAGAAACATAAAAAAGGAACTAAGGTCAGAACGTGACACTGACTACTAACGTAGTAAACCACTGGCATTCTACAGTGCCTTGCGAAAGTATTCGGCCCCCTTGAACTTTGCGACCTTTTGACACATTTCAGGCTTCAAACATAAAGATATAAAACTTTATTTTTTTGTGAAGAATCAACAACAAGTGGGACACAATCATGAAGTGGAACCACATTTATTGGATATTTCAAACTTTTTTAACAAATCAAAAACTGAAAACTTGGGCGTGCAAAATTATTCAGCCCCTTTACTTTCAGTGCAGCAAACTCTCTCCAGAAGTTCAGTGAGGATCTCTGAATGATCCAATGTTGACCTAAATGACTAATGATGATAAATACAATCCACCTGTGTGTAATCAAGTCTCCGTATAAATGCACCTGCACTGTGATAGTCTCAGAGGTCCGTTAAAAGCGCAGAGAGCATCATGAAGAACAAGGAACACACCAGGCAGGTCCGAGATACTGTTGTGAAGAAGTTTAAAGCCGGATTTGGATACAAAAAGATTTCCCAAGCTTTAAACATCCCAAGGAGCACTGTGCAAGCGATAATATTGAAATGGAAGGAGTATCAGACCACTGCAAATCTACCAAGACCTGGCCGTCCCTCTAAACTTTCAGCTCATACAAGGAGAAGACTGATCAGAGATGCAGCCAAGAGGCCCATGATCACTCTGGATGAACTGCAGAGATCTACAGCTGAGGTGGAAGACTCTGTCCATAGGACAACAATCAGTCGTATATTGCACAAATCTAGCCTTTATGGAAGAGTGGCAAGAAGAAAGCCATTTCTTAAAGATATCCATAAAAAGTGTTGTTTAAAGTTTGCCACAAGCCACCTGGGAGACACCTGGGATTCCACAACATGTGGAAGAAGGTGCTCTGGTCAGATGAAACCAAAATTGAACTTTTTGGCAACAATGCAAAACGTTATGTTTGGCGTAAAAGCAACACAGCTGAACACACCATCCCCACTGTCAAACATGGTGGTGGCAGCATCATGGTTTGGGCCTGCTTTTCTTCAGCAGGGACAGGGAAGATGGTTAAAATTGATGGGAAGATGGATGGAGCCAAATACAGGACCATTCTGGAAGAAAACCTGATGGAGTCTGCAAAAGACCTGAGACTGGGACGGAGATTTGTCTTCCAACAAGACAATGATCCAAAACATAAAGCAAAATCTACAATGGAATGGTTAAAAAATAAACATATCCAGGTGTTAGAATGGCCAAGTCAAAGTCCAGACCTGAATCCAATCGAGAATCTGTGGAAAGAACTGAAAACTGCTGTTCACAAATGCTCTCCATCCAACCTCACTGAGCTCAAGCTGTTTTGCAAGGAGGAATGGGAAAAAAATTCAGTCTCTCGATGTGCAAAACTGATAGAGACATACCCCAAGCGACTTACAGCTGTAATCGCAGCAAAAGGTGGCGCTACAAAGTATTAACTTAAGGGGGCTGAATAATTTTGCACGCCCAATTTTTCGGTTTTTGATTTGTTAAAAAAGTTTGAAATATCCAATAAATGTCGTTCCACTTCATGATTGTGTCCCACTTGTTGTTGATTCTTCACAAAAAAATACAGTTTTATATCTTTATGTTTGAAGCCTGAAATGTGGCAAAAGGTCACAAAGTTCAAGGGGGCCGAATACTTTTGCAAGGCACTGTATCCACTAATGTAGTGAAAATACTTCCATTGTAACTACTAATGTAGTGAAAATACTTGCATTGTAACTACTAACTACCTACAGTAACTACTGGTGGCCAAAAATGCCATGCTACACTAATACTAATCTAAAACAACAAATAATACAGGGTTCATGAGGGATAGGGTTAATGCGTGGATCATAAGGCAGCTGTTAGTGGAGCTTCTGTTCCCAGTGGATCACTTGGTTTCATGGTTCCTTTTACAGTATAACTGCTCCCTGTACCAAAACAGCATAACCGCATAATATAAAGGAATTCATTTTGGAGCCGCCGCAAGAAGTACCATTAGCCAAAGCTGTGTTTATATTAGCTGTAACTGACAAGGTTCTCAATTTTATACATATGCCATTTAGCTTATACCAGGGCTCCCTTTAGTTGGCTTCAACACTTACAGTACAGTTCATTCAGAAAGTATTCACACCCCTTGACATTTTCTACATTTAGTTGTGTTACAGTCTGAATGTAATATGTATTACATTTAGATGTTGTGTCACTAGAATACACATAATACCCCATAATGTCAAAGTGGATATATGATTTTTAAAAATACATGAAAAGCTGAAATCTCTTGAGTCAATAATTAATCAACTCCTTTGTTTTGGCAAGCCTAAATAAGTTCAGGAGAAGAAAGGTTACTTAACAAGTCACATAAGTTACATGGACTCACTCTGTGTCCAATAATAGTGTTTCAAATGATTGATGATATTTTTAGATTTCAGTGCAGCATTTGATTTAGTGGATCATTAAATTATTTTGACAAAATTAATGCATTATGGTTTTAAGGAGGTAGCATTTAATTGGGTACAGTCATATCTAACTGACAGGAAATAGTCCACCTATATCAATGGTTCATTTTCTTCCCCTAATGTGTTAAACTGTGGAATACCGCAGGGCAGCTGCCTTGGGCCACTCTACTTAATATACACCAACGACCTCCCTATGCCTTGGTTGAAACTCAAGCTACTATATTTGCAGATGATACTACAATTTATGCAGCAAGACAATCGGTTCAACAGGTACAGCAAGCTTTGCAAGGAGATTTGGAGATTATCAGGAAATGGGTTTGCCAACAAACTTGCTTTAAACACCAAGAAAAACAAAGTTATGTTGGTCTGTTCAACTAGGAAAAGGCCAAAACAGCATGGGATACAATTAAGTATGGGAGGAGTACAAATGGAAGAAGTGGCAGAAACCAAACTACTGGGAGTGCAGCTAGACAACTGCTTATCATGGTTGTCTCAAATAACTAATCCATGTAAAAAAAAATATTAAAACAGCATGCATAATCAGAAGGATAGCTAAATATTTACCAGGGAAAATCCTTCAGCAAATAACACAGGCATTGATTGGTTGAGAGTCAAGTGAACTATTGTTCGGTGGTCTGGGGAAATGCATCATCTAGTGAAGTTAGGAGGCTGCAGAATGCACAGAATAAAGCAGCAAGGATTGTTTTAAGGCAGATATATGGTTCTTCTGTTGCAGTCATGCGCAGTGTTCTTGGTTGGTCATCAATCGACAAGATAATTGAAAAAAACATGCTTATCTTATTTGATAATATACATCATTTAAAACGGCCAAGTTCTATTCACAATGGTATTCAGTTGGTAAGAGACCGACATTCCGTAAATACTGGGAATAGATTGTCCACCATCTATGCGTTATCCAGACAGAAAAAAGAAATGGGCAAAAGAACATTTCGATTTAGAGCAATAAAGAAATTGAATAAATTAACTGAGCAAACTAGAAACCTTTCAATATATAAGTTTAAACATTATTTAAAAACAATTTAAATATAGTATATAGAAATGTTGTGGGACTATAGTAGATGAAGAATCAATATTTTTTTAGATTGAGTATTTATTGGGTCATTATGCTAGTGTATTATGTATGTTTGTAATAGTGTGTTATATGTGAAAGTGTGTTTGTATTATAAATTGAATTTTAATGTTAAGGACTCTTGGAAGATTAGTCCAAATGGGGACTAAATAAAATCAAATGACTACCTCATCTCTGTACTCCACACATACAGTTACTATAAGGTCCCTCAGTCTAGCAGTGCATTTCAAACACAGATTGAACCACAAAGACCAAGGAGGTTTTCCAATGCCTTGCAAAGAAGGGCACCTATTGGTGGACTGGTAAAAAAAAGCAGACACATTGAATATCTCTTTGAGCATGGTGAAGTTATTCATTACACTTTGGATGGTGTATCAATACACAGTCACTACAAAGATACAGGCGTCCTTCCTAACTCAGTTGCCGTAGTCGAGGAAGGAAACCGCTCAGGGATTTCATCATTAGACCAATTGTGTTTTTGAAACAGTTACAGAGTTTAGTGGTGTGATAGGAGAAAACTGAGGATGGATCAACAACATTGCAGTGACTCCACAATTCTAACCTAAATGACAGAGTGAAAAGGAGGAAACTTTCTACAGAAAAAAATATTCCAAAACGTGCATCCTAAAGTGAAAAGAACCACACTTCATACTGTATTTTCAAGCATGGTGGTGGCTTCATCATGTTATGGGTATGCTTGTCATCGGCAAGGAGTTTTTTTTGTATAAAAATACATGGAATAGAGCTATGCACAGGCAGTGTCCTAGAGAAAAACCTGGTTCAGTCTGATTTCCAGATACTGGGAGACAAATTCCCATTACAGCAGAACAATAACCTAAAACACAAGACCAAATATACATTGGAGTTACGTACCAAGACGACACTACATGTTCAGGAGTGGCCTACTTTTTACTTAAATTGGCTTGAAAATCTATGGTAAGACTTGAAAATGGCTGTCTATCAATGATCAACAACCAACTTGACAGAGCTTAAAAAATTGTAATAATGTCCAAATATTGTACAATCCAGGTGTGCAAAGCTTTTAGAGACTTACCCAGAAAGACTTACTGCTAAAGGTGATTCTAGCATGTATTGACTTATGTGTGTGATTACTTATGTAAATTAGATATTTAGGTATTTCATTTTCAATAAATGTGCAAACATTTAAAAAAATATGTTTTCACTTTGTCATTATGGGTTATTATGTGTAGATGAGTGTGGAAAAATATTTTTTATCCATTTGAAATTCAGGCTGCAACACATCAAAATATGGAATAAGTCCAGGGGTATGAATACTTTCTGAAAGCACTGTACATACATACTGTACATTCATACTGTACAGGAGAGTTGTTGTTCCCGCTGAAGCAGCAAAGCCCCTCAACCACGGCAAGGCGGAGTCCACGAGAGGGGATCAAAAATCTGAAACGAGGACCAGCACTGGGTGAAGAGGTGATGGAGTCGAGGTTTCCAATGTTCTAGAAGATATTGTTCATTAAATGGTTGGAGAATGTGCTTATTGTGTTTAATATGCTTATTGTGAGAATGTGCTTTATTTTTGTATAATTAAAAAAAACTTTTGACCCCTTTTTCTCCACAATTCCGTGGTATCCAATTGGTAGTTACAGTCTTATCTCATCGCTGCAACTCCCGTACGGACTCGGGAGAGGCAAAGGCCAAGAGCCATGCATCCTCTGAAGCACGACAAAACCAAGCCACACTGCTTCCTGACACAATGCCTGCTTTACCCGGAAGCCAGCCACACCAATGTGTCAGAGGAAACACTGTACACCTGGCGACCGTGTCAGCGTGCATGCTCCCAGCCCGCCACAGGAGTCATTCGAGCGCGAGCCAAACCCTCCCCTAACCCGGCCAATTGTGCGCCACCCAATGGGTCTCCCGGTCGTGACAGAGCCTGTACTCGAACCAGGATCTCTAGTGCCTTAGACCACTGCGCCACTCGGGATAATGTGCCTATTCTTTGCAGATGGTTAGAACATTGGAGAATGAGATTTTTCTGGAATTCACTTAAAACCTGTCCGGCGATTTCTTCGAGCTAACACAATAAATATAAATAATGAACAGACAATCTATCAAACATGAAAAACATTTGGAATAATACAAATTAAAAATAAAATGTTTCCAAAAAACAAATAAGGTATATTGTTCCATACATCATGATACTTCTTCCTCTTCCTCAGGCTCCTTCCTGGTTTGGACAGTTGCAGTCAATGAGACATCTTCACCTTCCTCAACCTTGTCATGTCTCCTCGTCTTGGAAGATACTGATACAGTCTGGAATCAAACAGACATTATTACAGTATCATTACATAGAAACCAGTGGCTAATGAGAAACCTAATTCGTAAGTTTAGTCACAAAACAATGGAGGACAGTGAAATACATATGTAGCAACTTAATTTGATCACCCAGTTGAGGGAACTGGAGAACTTCCCTGCAATGTAGGACATTTAACACTTGTAGTGTATTTGAGGTTTAAAAAATCTTCAAAAGTTTGCAGTTTCCACTTTGAAATTCCAGATTAGATTTTCCTCATGAAAAATGTATCAACCCTTACAAAAATGTCTATGAATTATAGTTTTCATAATAATTCACATTTCCTGTTACTGAACGATTATTTTCCTGCTGTAGCAAACTGACTCAAATTAAGATCCTACATCTGTAACTACTCACTACTCACAGCATACCTGTTCTGGTGCCTTGGCCACGAATGAACTCCTGGAAAATATAATCCAGGAAAAGAAAATATATTAACTTGAGCAAAATCAATATATGATCATCTAATGCAAATGCATTCTTTTCACAATGCAAAATCAGTTCATAATATTACAATAGTTGATATTACCAAGGAAACTGTTCGTATTTGCACCGGTACCATATGAGTGCAGCCGCAGCAACAATCAGACAGAGAATGACTAGAATGAGTAGAACCCAACAGGCAGCAGAGGTCTCTGTGAGGAGAGAGGAGATACAGTTAATATAAGAAACAGTCTTCATTTACAATGACATGTAATCATGTTGCCCAAGCAACCATCATGGCTCCAATGCAAAAACTTTCCTGCAGAAAACAAAGAGATAATACCAGGTTATAAGACATGTACATATACAGTAAGAGATAAGTGTGTATTATGACCATCTTAGTAATATTTATACAGTACCTTTCTGTAGAAAGGGGAATAAGGCCATACATATGATATTAACACATGAAGTGAAAGATAAGTGAACATCTGGCTCAACTTTGTTATCCATGCTACAACACATTTCTCAACCTCATATATGTGTTTTATATGTATGCCAGGAAAGCCAATATTGTTGCCAGGCAAAATTCCCTATGAGACAATAAAGTATTCAATATATCAATCAATCAATCATATAACAATTATAAGCATCTTATAAAACAGCATAAGCAACTAGTTAAGCAACCAGCATGAATAGTGTGTGTGTGTGTCTCACTCTCTCAGGTGCTTCTCACCAGAGGATGTGTGTACATAGAGGGAGCCAGTGGCTCGTCCGTAGGGGTTGGAGGCCAGACAGACATAGAGACCATTCAGCTCAGAGCTGAGACTGAGGAGGTGCAGTTTGTCTCCCTCAGCTCTCACTGAAGACCCAGGCCATGGCTGGACCACTCTGGGAGAGAGAGAGAGAGAGAGAGGAGGAGAAGGGCTTTGTGTGAGTGTGTGTGAGATAGGCAAAGGCATAATTTGACTACCAGCATAATATATGAACATACTGAAGCTGCAAGATAATCTGTTTCATATGTTTAAACAAGTGTACCTAACATTTACATTTAAACTGGTTTGAACTAGTTTACATAGGAGTCAGTACCTGCTCCAGGTGTAGTTGGGGTGTGGGTTGCTGTCTGCTACACATAGGAAGACTATGGCTTTAGAGGCCTCACTAAGGGTAATGTTCACTGACTGAGGTGGATCTGAGAGAGAGAGAAATGGTTACAGATACTGCAGATATAGAATGTAAATAGACCTACACACTCATACCAAGACAGACCCATAACAATGGCACTACAGGCTCTGAGGAGCAGTGGGCAGGAGTGAAACTTTAATCCACAGATGAGGCAACACTAAGAATTTTGTTTGTGAACCTTGTCTTCCTTCATTTCAGTTTGATAGATTACTTACAGTAGAGCAGTACAATGAAAGCGGGTTAAGGTCAATACCATTTGTGTGCCTCAGTGTAGGATAGTGGTAGTGTAGGACAGTGGTAGTAGAATATATTTACAGTGGATGTCTATAGTCTAGGACAGTGGTAGTAGAATATATTTACAGTGGATGTCTATGGTCTAGGACAGTGGTAGTAGAATATATTTACAGTGGATGTTTATAGTGTAGGACAGTGGTAGTAGAATATATTTACAGTGGATGTCTATAGTGTAGGACAGTGGTAGTAGAATATACTCACAGTGGATGTCTATGGTCTAGGACAGTGATAGTAGAATATATTTACAGTGGATGTCTATAGTGTAGGACAGTGGTAGTAGAATATATTTACAGTGGATGTCTATAGTGTAGGACAGTGGTAGTAGAATATATTTACAGTGGATGTCTATGGTGTAGGACAGTGGTAGTAGAATATATTTACAGTGGATGTCTATAGTGTAGGACAGTGGTAGTAGAATATATTTACAGTGGATGTCTATAGTGTAGGACAGTGGTAGTAGAATATACTTACAGTGGATGTCTATAGTCTAGGACAGTGGTAGTAGAATATATTTACAGTGGATGTCTATAGTGTAGGACAGTGGTAGTAGAATATATTTACAGTGGATGTCTATGGTGTAGTACAGTTCTAGTAGAATATACTTACAGTGGATGTCTATAGTCTAGGCCAGTGGTAGTAGAATATATTTACAGTGGATGTCTATGGTCTAGGACAGTGGTAGTAGAATATATTTACAGTGGATGTCTATAGTGTAGGACAGTGGTAGTAGAATATATTTACAGTGGATGTCTATAGTGTAGGACAGTGGTAGTAGAATATATTTACAGTGGATGTCTATGGTCTAGGACAGTGGTAGTAGAATATACTGACAGTGGATGTCTATAGTGTAGGACAGTGGTAGTAGAATATACGTACAGTGGATGTCTATAGTCTAGGCCAGTGGTAGTAGAATATATTTACAGTGGATGTCTATAGTGTAGGACAGTGGTAGTAGAATATATTTACAGTGGATGTCTATAGTCTAGGCCAGTGGTAGTAGAATATATTTACAGTGGATGTCTATGGTCTAGGACAGTGGTAGTATAATATATTTACAGTGGATGTTTATGGTGTAGGACAGTGGTAGTAGAATATATTTACAGTGGATGTCTATGGTCTAGGACAGTGGTAGTAGAATATACTGACAGTGGATGTCTATAGTGTAGGACAGTGGTAGTAGAATATATTTACAGTGGATGTTTATGCTGTAGTTGTAGGTCTTCTCTGTTGCCAGGGCAGACTGGTTGACCACACACTGGACCTGCTGCTGATTGGCTGCCTTGGTTGGTACCCCGAGCAGGTGGCTGAGTACTGTGGTGGTGCCATTGGTGTGCTGGGTGGAGTTGGTCACCGTCCTCAACAAACTGCCAAATTCACCTGTCTTCCATGTCACTTCTGCCTGTGGCTTGGCACCAGCAGCCACGCAGGTTGACAAGACAACCTCATTCTCCCCAATGACAGGAGCAACATCAGCTGTCACACTCACTACTGGAGGAACTATGACCAGAACACAAACCAACAGAGAACAGAAAACATGAACAAGTCAATTATAAATGTGGAATTATACATGATAAAACTACCAAACACACACGCACAGCCCGTCATGTGAAACTTGTTCAAATGCTCATGTCACATGACCAACACACTTTAAATAAACCCTTTCATGTTCTCTATCTGGCCAAATGCAATATACATCATTAGTAGCTATACATTTACTGTATTGTAGGTTTGGTCAAATCCAGTTAATAGGTTTTTAGCTCACCCTGATGAGGTATTAAGTTTCACACATCACTAAAGCTGTTACTCATTTTCAGCAGTTCCACTGAAAAGCAATCACTGCCCGGTGATTATGCCGTTAAGGGATGCTGTATATAGTGGTGTATATATTCCAACATCTGTTCCACCATTAGGTAAACTATTAATGCCTGTGCTCTCCTGGTTACAGCTTGAGTAAGAGGATACACTCTTAGGAAAAAGGCACTAAATACAACAATATAGTGTTCTTTGGTTTGTCCCCATATGGGAACCCTTCTTGGTGCTAGGTAGAACCCTTGGAAGAGGGTTACAACCCTCTATGTAGACTGCTTCCATAGAAGGCTGCTTTCATGTACTGTCATACACCAGATGTGCAGTGAAATGTGTTTTTTATAGGGTCAGCCATAGTAGTACAGCACCACTGGAAATTAGGGTTAAGTGTTTTGCTCAAGCGCACATCAACAGATTTTTCACCTTGTTGGCTCAGGTATTCAAACCAGCTACCTTTTCGGTTACAGGCCCAATGCTCTAACCGCTAGGCTACCTGCCGCCCAAGAAACCTTATATCTTTGAAGGAATCCTTCTAGAACCCTCTATGAACGGTTCCACCAACCTTATTAGCCTTTAAAATTAAACTCTTTATGCCAATGCCTTACATACAGTATATATCATAAAGCCTTTCTTTGAGTGCCTAGTTAAACCCTAAAAAGGAAACTCATGCTTTACAGGCCACATCAGGCCTGCAAGTCACATTATGCTGGCTTGGAAAGTAATGTGTAATTGCTATTGGAGTCCAGCCACTGAGGATGTAAAACAATTGCAACTTTTAATCACCCGCAACTTGCATTCAGAATGACTGCCAGGGTAGACTGATAAATAAGACTACCTAAATCATCTGAACTGGAATAACTTTCTCAGTAATGGGTGCAATAAATCCAACTTGTAACAGATTGGATTCGTTTTGAAAAATACATGTTATTTATCTTAGTGTAGCATAATATTAATTTACTAATCACTGGACTTGCAAAAACACAGATATTGAAATAAACAATAAAAAAATCCACCTCCAATAGAGCACGCTGAGAAATATGATAATGATGGGCGTGGTTGAGTGTTTTACTCTACACCAGAAATAATATATATATATATATATATATATATATATACAGTGCCTTCAGAAAGTGTTAACAAATATAAATATATTTCCTGAGCTTTCTTAAATCTTCCAGATATTCTTTGACTATGTATTTTTTACCATTAGTGAATGTGTTTCTATGGGCTATAGTAGTAAAGGCACAGATTGTATGTACAAATATTGCCATATACTGTACGTACAGTTTAAAACATGTTTTGAAATTCATCAGATTACTGGAACTCTTGATGTTAAAGTTTTTAAAAAATTATAATAATAATAATACAATGAAAGTCTTATAAAAATTCAGTAGGGTTCCATGTCCTTTCTTGCCTTCCAAAGAGTCCTTATTGACTCCCAAGGAATCATTAAAGAACCCTTTCTTCCAAAAACAGTTAAGATAAGGTTAAATGTAGAACCATATCCCTCTGGAAAGAACCCCTTTGGAACTATTATTTCTAAGTGTAGGGAAGATGGATTTTCCATGGCAAGGTAAAACCTGTAGATGAGGTCTCTGACTCTTGTTTCACTTGAATAATGAACCTACCTCTTTAGAATGAAATGGCTGCCATTTTTGTATTTATTTATGTAAAAAGTATACTTGGTAATACCAGACTTTATACAGTGCCTTGCGAAAGTATTCGGCCCCCTTGAACTTTGCGACCTTTTGCCACATTTCAGGCTTCAAACATAAAGATATAAAACTGTATTTTTTTGTGAAGAATCAACAACAAGTGGGACACAATCATGAAGTGGAACGACATTTATTGGATATTTCAAACTTTTTTAACAAATCAAAAACTGAAAAATTGGGCGTGCAAAATTATTCAGCCCCTTTACTTTCAGGGCAGCAAACTCTCTCCAGAAGTTCAGTGAGGATCTCTGAATGATCCAATGTTGACCTAAATGACTAATGATGATAAATACAATCCACCTGTGTGTAATCAAGTCTCCGTATAAATGCACCTGCACTGTGATAGTCTCAGAGGACCGTTAAAAGCGCAGAGAGCATCATGAAGAACAAGGAACACACCAGGCAGGTCCGAGATACTGTTGTGAAGAAGTTTAAAGCCGGATTTGGATACAAAAAGATTTCCCAAGCTTTAAACATCCCAAGGAGCACTGTGCAAGCGATAATATTGAAATGGAAGGAGTTTCAGACCACTGCAAATCTACCAAGACCTGGCCGTCCCTCTAAACTTTCAGCTCATACAAGGAGAAGACTGATCAGAGATGCAGCCAAGAGGTCCATGATCACTCTGGATGAACTGCAGAGATCTACAGCTGAGGTGGGAGACTCTGTCCATAGGACAACAATCAGTCGTATATTGCACAAATCTGGCCTTTATGGAAGAGTGGCATGAAGAAAGCCATTTCTTAAAGATATCCATAAAAGTGTAGTTTAAAGTTTGCCACAAGCCACCTGGGAGACACACCAAACATGTGGAAGAAGGTGCTCTGGTCAGATGAAACCAAAATTGAACTTTTTGGCAACAATGCAAAACGTTATGTTTGGCGTAAAAGCAACACAGCTGAACACACCATCCCCACTGTCAAACATGGTGGTGGCAGCATCATGGTTTGGGCCTGCTTTTCTTCAGCAGGGACAGGGAAGATGGTTAAAATTGATGGGAAGATGGATGGAGCCAAATACAGGACCATTCTGGAAGAAAACCTGATGGAGTCTGCAAAAGACCTGAGACTGGGATGGAGATTTGTCTTCCAACAAGACAATGATCCAAAACATAAAGCAAAATCTACAATGGAATGGTTCAAAAATAAACATATCCAGGTGTTAGAATGGCCAAGTCAAAGTCCAGACCTGAATCCAATCGAGAATCTGTGGAAAGAACTGAAAACTGCTGTTCACAAATGCTCTCCATCCAACCTCACTGAGCTCGAGCTGTTTTGCAAGGAGGAATGGGAAAAAATGTCAGTCTCTCGATGTGAAAAACTGATAGAGACATACCCCAAGCGACTTACAGCTGTAATCGCAGCAAAAGGTGGCGCTACAAAGTATTAACTTAAGGGGGCTGAATAATTTTGCACGCCCAATTTTTCAGTGTTTGATTTGTTAAAAAAGTTTGAAATATCCAATAAATGTCGTTCCACTTCATGATTGTGTCCCACTTGTTGTTGATTCTTCACAAAAAATACAGTTTTATATCTTTATGTTTGAAGCCTGAAATGTGGCAAAAGGTCGCAAAGTTCAAGGGGGCCGAATACTTTCGCAAGGCAAATAACATTGAAGAATAGAAAGGAAAGTTTTACATCTTCCTAAGTCTGAGGGTTGCTTTAACCTTCCAGACTTGGAATTGTATCAGCACGCTAGACAAGGCTTTTACTTGCGACATATAAATGCACTAAAGAGGAACAATGGGTTGACTACATATTGAAGATGCACATGTTCATCAACAGAATCGTTTCATGGGTCTATTTGCAAAGGCTAAAGCTAAGAACATTAACAACTTCATAGTTAAGAATATGAAAAAAATGAAACATTTTACAAGAACCAATATCACTTCCTAAAAACAAACTTATGGAACAATGCTGGATACTGTAAGGGTTTTCCTCCTCCTCTTCATCAAGAACTAGGGTCAGAACGTGACAGATACCTTTTCAGAAACACAATCTTATGGAACAATCCTTGGATAGCTTTTCAGAATTCATCGATAAATAGCCCCACATGGAAAACTAAAGGCATAGAAACCATAAATGACTTGGTAATAGGAAATACATTCATTTCCCATGACCGCATTAAAAAGCAATTTTGGGTTGACCAATGTCGATATTTAAAAATAAATGCAACTTAAAAGTTCTATTTCACAACATTTCAATTGGACATCAGAGCTATTTTGAGGGAATCAATCCTATGAGTCAGAAAAGGATGTTCATATGATTGGTAAGCTTTACAAAACCTTGCAGAGAGCCTTTTCAACAGACAATATAAACTTTTGGAAGATTTAAAATAACGGATATCGGCACAAGATGGAGGGAAGGTTGGAACATAACTAACGAGATTACAGTTAACAAAAATCTATGCTTAATCCAGTATAAATACATTTTTTGAATTTAAATACAGGTCACAAAATTCACAAATTCTACCGCACAACGGCAGTCATGTCTGAAGTGTAAAATTAATAATGACTCAATAATTCATGCTTTCTGGGAATGTTACAAAATTAAAAAGTAATGGGCAGAGTTGGAAAGATGCAGAGGTACTGCAATGTAAAGATACCATTAATTTGTCCATCTGTATATTTCAAGACATGACATATGAGGGTGCAATGAGATACCCGATGGGTTAGGACAATACTCTTCTCATCAATAATCTTAAAAATAAAAAAAACATACACACAAAAGCTGGAAAAAAGACAATCCTCCGTTTTTCACGAAATGGAAAGTTCAAATGCTTTATTAATTTAAAATAATTGAAAGAGCCTGGTTGACGAAAAAACAAAATGGTGCAGTTTGAAGCCATGTGGCAGAAGGTGTTACGTGTGCTGAAAATAGGGGTGGAGGCTAGTGGGTCTGGCGGGTGTGCTGTAGATGTTTGTATGTTTTGTATTGTTGATAAAAGATCAAATAAAATCTTGTAAAAAAAAATAAAAAATATACCAACCAACTTTTTAGCTGTTGAGTGTTGGTTATCACACGCAGTCTTTCTAGAATTTCAAAAGTAGAAACATTGAATCAAAGAGTGAAGGAAGAGTACTTACCTAGCACAGTCAGAGGTATCTCTGTAGTGTATGCTCCACTGGGGAAAACACTGAAGATACATGTGAAGATGCCTTCATCAAGCAGTCTGACAGCAGTTATTCTAATAGATCCAAGGTTTTCTGATGGGTTCCCAATAAACTGGACTCTACCTGTCAATCCATTCTGTGAAATAAATTTAGTAACCCCATTGGGATCAATCAGCATAAAATTATGGTTCTGTGTTTCTTCCCAAGTACTTTTCTGCCATGTTATCTGTTCGAGGTCCTCAGTTGTCTCTATCAGTCTGCAGGATAAGTCCACATCCTCTCCCTGTACCACAGTCCTCCATCCTCCAATCACATGTGTACCTGAAGAGAAAACACAAGCCAAAAATACAGTCCAAAAGATACCTGTAGAATAGATGTTTATGAACTCTAATAAACAGAGATGTTACCTAAACACACAGACAAGACCAATATTAGTATTTAGCTGTGCTATGAACTATGATATCCTATTGATGCTGAAATGTGGCTATTGCAACAACAAATGTGCCAATTACTCAATCTTTGACCCTAACCCCATTTGGACAGCCATAGTCAGAGGAGATGGCTAAAGCACGCACTGATCTGGGTTCAGTCTAGGCTGAAACTACTTAGTGAATATGTTATTAGAATAATAAGCCAAAAGCCCTGACTCTATTCTTACACTTAATCAAGAGTAAGATATTCAAGACATTCCTAGATACTTGTGCATGCTCAGCATGTCTCAAAACATACTGGGTTAAAAACATCGTAAACATAATGAGGTAAAAACAGTAAACATAATGATTTAAAAACATAGTAAACATACTGAGCTAATGTGTGTGCCTTATCGTACCCTAAAAGTACCAGGACTGCAATTTAATGGTGGGGCTTTGTGGTTGTTATTGTCCTTGCATTGTGTCAACATTAAAAGAGAGAAAAAAACATGCACTCAAAAGTATGGCATTTTATGACATCAATCGGACATCAACCTACTTTCTGTATTCCTCTGGACGATGAGTAGAATCACACAGCACAGCTTCCGTAACATGCTTTGTTCTTCTCATTGCTAGGGTCACTACGTAAAATGTGATAATAGCATTACATTACATTTTGAGATTGGCGTTTTGTAATGAGGACCAATTAATTATTTTATGTACGACAGTTATGTAGGCTAAGCTACATCGAATGTTAAAGTATGTTGAATACAATGCTAATTATTTGAGCAATGGTCTGCAATCATTACTCCTTGATGGAGACTATTCACGTCTTGCAAAGTATCCTACACTTTATTACAAAAATCAACAAACAGTCCTACATTGGTCAGTAATAATGGAAGTAAACAGATGCAACAGTAAATGTAATAGGCCACAAACCTTTGTTGAATGTAAGTTCTTCTGCTGAAGCAGCCGACACCGTTTGTGCTGCCAGAAAACGCTCCAGTAGGAAAACGCTTATTCGCTTCGAATCGACTGCGTCATTGCATCTCTGCTGCATCACATTTTGCGCAGCTAGGCAACTATACTGATGCAGGTACCTTTTGCAAATGGTCGCATGCAGTTGGGCACATGGAGGAGAGAATCATTTTTCGCAGTATCCTCAAAACCGTGTCTTTTTGACACAACTGCTGACAGCTACAGGGACATAAACACAAAAATGCTGCTTGGAGACAAGTGTCCACGATAGTAGGATTGCCAGGTCAGTTTACTAGTGATGTTGTGCTAGATGTGGCTAGTTAGCGTTAGCTAGCTAGCTAACCTAGCCAATGAGGTGTGTGTGAAATAAATAGTCAAATAAATTATGCTAGTTACTACCCCTGATAACTTTACCAAATAATCATGTTTGAAAGAGTGAGAGTGTTTATTCTAGATAAATAGCAATAGAAATGGTAGATACTACTGTACCCCTGATAATTTGGTCAGATAACCGTGTGTGTGTGTGTGTGTGTACAGTAGGTGACATGTCCATGATAGCTATCTAATAACTATAGTTATGCTAGGTAATGGTTTGGCTTATCATGTTCATGTCTATGTAGAAGAAGACTGTAGGAGGAAGTGGAGAGGACTCAGGGACCGGTATCAGAGAGAGAGAAGGGCAGAGAAAGAGAAGAAGAGGTCTGGGTCAGCAGCCTTGGCGCTTCTGCCACATTCTTTTCTGGATCCATTTATTGTGCCTAGGACAACGAGTGGCAATTTTACAGCTAGACCCTCTACTACGTCATCCACAAGTGTTGTTGCCACCGGTGCATCAAGACCCTCAACGTCACCTACAAATGCGACCATCGCCTCCACCGGTGGAGTGAGACCCTCTACAACATCTACATCATCCACGAGTATGACCACCACTGGTGCAGCCATGGAAGATGATGAAATGGAGGAATCACCTCTGGATCTAGGACCACCTGAGATTATTATGAACCTCACGGAAGTGACCACTGAGGACCTTGTTGAACAGGATGTGGCCGTGGAGAGAAACGAATAGGAACATCACACCAGGCGTCATCGGAGGTACCAGATCCACTCAACTAATTTCAGCAGAGGCTCCTCCAAGCCGTCGAGAGGGATGCAGCCCAACCTGATGCTCACTGGAAGGAGGATGAAGAGACCCTCTTTGCCATGAGCTTGGTGCCAACACTGAAGAGGCTGCCTCAGAAAAGAAAAGCAACAGTCAAGGTTAAAATGTATCAGCTGATTTTCGAAGCTGAGTTCAATGGTACGTTTTCTTTCTCTCCACATCACAGGTAGTGTCATAAGTGTGCGACAGTGAAGTAAAGTAGGTTATTTTTACAGTATAGTCATGTAGGTTAATTGGTATTTCAGATCAAAGTATTAATATGAGGCAAATGTATAGCTGTTGTTTCTGGGTTAGAAAATTTCCTAAAACAGTTTGCTGTCGAAATATCTGCCTGTCATATTCATCTTTTGATCTGAAATACAAATTCCATGAGTAAACAGCAAGTATTACCAACTTTACCACACTGTTCCTATATTTATGCCACTAACTACACTATGCAAGCAGTATTTAATTAACATAAATCTCACCTTTTATGGTGTCATATTATGTTAAGCTTGTATGTGTTGTTTTTCTCTTCCCTTTCAGAAATGGAGTCAATTTAGCCGACCAGCTCACAGGAAGGACAGGAAGAGGACAGGAGTTGTCTGGCTGTTGTTTTGACCTCCCTCGTTGTACCTTTCTTTTCACACACACGTCAGTTCTGTTTAAATTCAGTCAATTCATAAAGTCATTTGTTTATAAAGTCTTAGGACAGCATTCATTATTAGTGTTACATACATTTCTGAATTGAAACTCATACAGAGTTTTCACAGATGCTCTTGGTCTCTTACGAGACTAAAGGTGAATATTTCTTTCATTTAAAACCACTTGAAAACCAGGGTGTTGAAACTGTTTGTGAAGTTATGTTCCATCGACTGGTCCATGACGTCCAGAGGCCATTTGTTTGTTTAGCTGTGTTATGGCTACATATTATTCCCTTTTTCCCAGAGAATGAGACACACACACACTCTCCTCTCTGTACCTCGGATCTCCAGTGCCCTGCCCTCTCTCTTTATGGCCATGTCTGAAGTTCCCCTACTACGTCTAGGCTTTATGAGTAGTCCCTGTATCGGTCTGCAGTTGTGCCAAAAATACATGCTCTTGCTGTTCTCTTACAGATTACAGGCTACACATTCATAACAAATAAAAATGTACACGCACGCACACACCTCTTTCAATAGTTTTATTTTTTTAAACATTTTTACAACACACATACCTGTCATGTTCCTTCCTGTACTTGAATACTTATTAAATTATAATGTTTTCATAGTCAGTTGTTTATTAATATCTAATTTAGACTTAATCTGCTTATTTCTTCCCTACACCTTTGCTGATCTAAGACAATATGAAAGTAAAAACATCCAGCATAGGGCCTCATGAGGTTGGGTCTTAAAGGGAAGGCCTCATCGCCGACGAAGACGTGGGGAACAGGTCCCAGGTCTTCAGCCCCAGGGAGTGATGCAGGTGGTGGAATATCCAGGGTGCCATCCTGAAGTGCCTGGCCAAAGGCAGAGTCTCGGAGGGTCCCGCCATCACTTCCCTTGCCGTAAGCACCAACATCGACAACACGGAAACAGTAGATGGCATCTACCACAGCCAAGAGTACAACTGAATATGTACCCTTGTAGTTGTAGAATTGCGAACCTGAGCACGGTGGAGCCTGGATTACTACATGTTTCCCGTCAATGGAGCCAAGACAGTTGGGGAAATTCCACCTCTCCAGGAACTCGGCAGCGATGGCCCTCCAGTCTTCCTCCTTAAGGACAGGCATGTATTCACCAGCCAGACACTCCCAAATGGCTTGCGCCACAGAGGGGACAATGCCTGCCACCGTGGACCGTCCAACTCAGAAGCTGAATCCTATGGTCCTGTAGGAGTCCCCTGTTGCCAAGAATCTAAAATATAATTAAAAATAATGATCAATATTGTGTATAACTTTAATTCCACCCACATATTATATCTACTCATATAGCTACCTCATTAATGTTTATTATGCTTTACTAATTATATTGTAATACTCATCAACCATCATTAACAATGCCTTGAAACAGTACAATTCAGTCTATGACTATATCAATAAACTGTAGTCCAGGCCAACTCTACTCTTAGAAAGAATGGTACTATCTACTTACAGGGTTCTCTGGCTGTCCCAATAGGAGATCCCTTTTAGGTTCTAGGTACTACCCCTTTTGGTTCCGAGTAGAACCCTATTGGGTTCCATGTATTAAGTGTTATACCTGGAACCAAAAATGGTTATCATATGGGGAAAGCAGAAGGACACTTTTGGAACCTTTTTCTCTAAGAGTGTATGTGAGTCCAATAAGAATGTAATGAATGACTGTAACTGTCTTGAACAACAATGGGTCCTGGAGAAGACTAGCCTACCTTCATCAGGGCAGAAGGTGTTATGGGTGTAAGATGGCACAGTGATGCCATCTGTTGGTAAATGTTCATTACTGCAACTCTTGTGTTTTACCGGGGTGCTTGAGATACCCGGATGTGTTGTGATGTACTGAACAAGACTGGTTACTCGCATCAATGCCTCTGTCTCGTCATTTAACATTCAAACATGGTGTCAGAGTCGGATAACTAACCATGCTTTCCGCAAATTAGAGTCACCTGCTCTGGTTTACAAACAAATGCTTATTTGTGTAAAATTTCGCCCGGAATTGGCCTTAAGCTAGAGTGAGTTTGCTAGTTAGCTTCAGTGTTGTTAGCACCGGTTAGACATGGCAGCGAACATTCCCCCTCCCGCCGTTATGAAGCTCAGCGGGGATTGGAGCACGAACTGGGATACGTTTAGAGGTGAATGGGAGGACTACGCGCTAGCAACGGGACTTCTGGAAAAGGAAGATGAGGTAGTGGCTGCCACTTTGAGGACTATAATGGGAACTGAATGCCGACACGTATACAAACACAACCTGAACCTAACAGCAGCACAGCAAGGTAACGCTATAGCTATTCTTGATGCTCTTGAACATTACTTTACGCCAGCAAAGAACGTCATCTACGAGCGTTATGTTTTCGGTCGTTGCAAACAGGAGGACGGGGAGTCCATTGACAGCTTTGTCACTAGGTTAAGGGAAAATGCAGCTACATGTGACTATGGTGCTTTAAGAGATGAACTGATCAGAGATACGATTGTGCTTGGCATAACGGATGAAGGCACCCGCAGACGTTTGCTGAGAGAACGTGACCTGAACTGTCTTGAACAACAATGGGTCCTGGAGAAGACTAGCCTACCTTCATCAGGGCAGAAGGCACCGTTCTTTTCATTTGGTAACATTACATAATTGAAAAAGGATTATAAACCAACTTTGGGAAAAGTTATAGTCCCAATGAACATTCTGTAAAAGTACATCTGATGTCAAATAGGGACTATTAACTAGAGCCCTTTAGCTAGCTAGGTTGCACATAAAAACAATGTGTCAAATATCAATCAATTATGGTATCAAAGGCTTTAAAAATGTACTAGAATGTAGCTTACCGAAGACAAATTGGCAGGCGTTCAACTGGGCTGATGGACTCCCGGTAGTTGGTATCCATCCAGTGATCCTGGCTCCAACCATCTGGAGCAGGTGATCGAACTGGCTTCGGTCCAGACGAAAGTAATTTCGGAATTCCTCTCAAAACAGTCGAAGCTCTTGAATTAGACAGTAGAATTCCCCTGCCTGCTTTCGGGACTTTAACCATCTCTGGATCCACACAGACCTGCGCTTTCGGCGGGGCTGGTCCCGGTCCAACAGTGCGATCAAGACCACCTTCCTCAACGTTGATCTCATTGTTGAAAGAGCCTACTCTGCTATCTTGACTATTTATTATTGCATTTCGCTCGAAAATTGCATTTTGGAGGGAAATTATATTATAGGCTCTCACAATTAATTTATGGATGTCATCGAATAAATAATATACTTGGTAAATAAAATAATAATACATTTGAAGAAATTATGCAATCAAATTTTTTATGTAATCGCACATTTTACTGAATATGTGTGCAAAAAAATAATAATCTACATTCATAATTTGCTACGTTCTGTCAAGTCTACGCATACAATTTGACGCATACAATTTTATTCCTGTTCCCCCTTGGGTTGTGCCGTGGGTTATACTCGGCCTTGTCTCAGGATGGTAAATTGGTGGTTAAAGATATCCCTCTAGTGGTGTGGGGGCTGTGCTTGGCAAAGTGGGTGAGGTTATATCCTTCCTGTTTGGCCCTGTCTGGGGGTATCATCGGATAGGGCCACAGTGTCTCCTGACCCCTCCTGTCTCAGCCTCCAGTATTTATGCTCCAGTAGTTCATGTGTCGGGGGGCTAGGGTCAGTTTGTCATATCTGGAGAACTTCTCCTGTCTTATCCGGTGTCCTGTGTGAATTTAAGCATGCTCTCTCTAATTCTCTCTTTCTCTTGGAGGACCTGAGCCCTAGGACCATGACTCAGGACAACCTGGCATGATGACTCCTTGCCGACCCCAGTCCACCTGGCCGTGCTTCTGCTCCAGTTTCAACGGTTCTGCCTGCAGCTATGGAATCCAAGCCTGTTCACCGGACGTGCTACCTGTCCCAGACCTGCTGTTTTCAGCTCTCTAGAGACAGCAGGAGTGGTAGAGATACTCTTAATGATCAGCTATGAAAATCCAACTGACATTTACTCCTGAGGTGCTGACTTGCTGCACCCTCAACAACTACTGTGATTATTATTGTTTGACCATGCTGGACATAAATGAACATTTAAAATCTTGGCCATGTCCTGTTATAATCTCCACCCGGCACAGCCAGAAGAGGACTGGCCACCCCTCATAGCCTGGTTCCTCTCTAGGTTTCTTCCTAGGTTTTGGCCTTTCTAGGGAGTTTTTCCTAGCCACCGTGCTTCTACACTTGCATTGCTTGCTGTTTGGGGTTTTAGGCTGGGTTTCTGTACAGCACTTAGAGATATCAGCTGATGTACGAAGGGCTATATAAATACATTTGATTTGATTTGATTTTGATTTACTTACAGGCTCTAACCAATAGTGTAAAACAAGGTATGTGTGTGTGTGTGTGTGTGTGTGTAGGTAGGTAAGTAAAGAAATAAAACAACAGTAAAAAGACATTTGAAAATAACAGTAGCAAGGCTATATACAGACACCGGTTAGATAAACAAAGAGTAGCAGCAGCGTAAAAGAGGGGTTGGGGAGCGGCGCACACAATGCAAATAGTCTGGGTAACCATTTGGTTACCTGTTCAGGAGTCTTATGGCTTGGGGGTAAAAACTGTTGAGAAGTCTTTTTGTCCTAGACTTGGCACTCCGGTACTGCTTGCCATGCGGTAGTAGAGAGAAGAATCAATGACTGGGATGGCTGGAGTCTTTGACAATTTTTAGGGACACAGCCTGGTGTAGAGGTCCTGGATGGCAGGCAGCTTTGCCCCAGTGATGTACTGGGCTGTACACACTACCCTCTGAAGTGCCTTGCGGTTGGAGGCCGAGCAATTGCCGTACCAGGCAGTGATGGCTTGGGGGTAAAAACTGTTTTTTTGTCCTAGACTGATGGTAAAGGCGGTTTACTCAGTTGCCGTCAGATCCTTACAAGGCACACCAAACTACGTCCAGATATCTCTGTCTCTTCTTCATGCAAATAACAAGGATTTGGGCCTTGTTGGGTGTTTGAAGGAAATCCTTAATGTTCGACTCATGAAAGGAATAATCTTTTTCCAGTACGAGTTTAGTCATCGCTGTCCTGATATCTAGAATCTCTTTTCGGTCACAAGAGATGGTGGCAGAAACATTATGTACAAAATAAGTTACGAATAACGCAACAACAAAAAACACACAGTAGCACAATTGGTTAGGAGCCCATAAAACGGCAGCCATCTTCTCTGGCTTCATCACACCCTGTAGTCTCGCAATCCCAAATTCCTCTCTGCAGCTGCCACCACAACATCAATTTTATGCGACTTATGTTCCATCCTTGCAGTACAGATAATAACTATTGCTATAAATGAAACAAATCCAATATTACTGAAACAAATCATCTATCCCTCTGTACTAGTACTGCTATTCACACCACTCTTCTCAGGATCCATACCCCTTGACCCATCTTCCTCTACTTTTTCACTGCCTCAGCATATAACAACTTCTGCACTACTCTAACCCTGGAAACTTCAACCTGCCTCTCTTACACTGGACATTTCTGATCCCCAGCCCCATGGGCACCCCTACAATTAACACATACCATTACTTAATCCAATGCTACACATTCCTTTTCCTCATGCCCTCTGCACATTTCTCATACCTTGGAACCTCCCTCTTACAAACTGCAGCCACATGCGCATAAGCTTAACACCTGTATCAACATAATGTATTTGGCACAAAATCTTCTACTGGATAACTTATACTGTATATCCTACCATCACTTTGTTGGGCAAAGACTCAACATCAAAACTCAAAAGAACAGACAATGACTCTTCTGTTTCACTACTCACTCCACCCTGTCTACGTCGCACCAAGCGACGAGCATCACAAACACCTGGAATCTTCCCCTTCAGTCACATTTACCGCTTCCCCAGAAATCAATCCTTTCAATGGTGCCCTTTTCTTGAGAGCAAAACAATTTATATCTCTTGTCCACCTTTGTGTAACACAGAGCACCTGCCTCCTCTGACCAGCAGAAACACAAACAATAATTTAGAGACCACTTTTGGTTACTACCTTCACTGATTTCACAGCACCCAACTCAGTTTTCACCAACCCTGAAACCGCAAATGGATCAACCAAAAGGCAAGGGTCCCCTTTTTCAAAAAATGCACTCCTACCATCAGACTCATCTATATCTTGACCCACGGCGCAAGCCTCAAGCTCTGAGAACTTCAGCACACCTACCAACTCCGACACCTAACCCTCATTCACTTCCATTTCTCCTCCTGTCTTTGATCCAGCTTACCGCTCACTCTGCTTACACAATGGCAATATTATCTTCATGAATGCAGCTGCCACTGTATTGAAGCCATTGGATGCAGTTTATCATAGCACCTGGCACTATATCACGGGTGATAGGCTCAGTACATATCATTGCCTTTTGTATTAGAAAATACACTGTATTGTCCATCTTTAAAGTTTCGTAGATCGTTGCATTGTGCTCTTTTTGTCTACAAATTCCCTTTGCAAAAACTTCCCACATACCTTACCTCATTGATAAATGAAAATTCCACCCAAAAACGATATGTTGGTATTTGTTTCATTAGTTAATTGTTGATATAGTCCAAAAATGTTTGCATGTCAGCAGTCAAGGGTTCAAGATATGTAACTTCAAAATACAGAAATACAGCTGGTATGATGCTAAATGGATTTCTTTATTTTGAAAGTTATATATCTTTAAAACTTGATTGCTGACATGCAAAACATTTTGGGAGAAAGTGCAGAAATGTATTCTTGTCAATAAATCTTTTGGCAATCTCTCTCACGTCCACAAATGTATTAGAAGGGAGTCATAACTAGCAACAATTACACTATACATTTCTACAGCACACATTAATCACACAGTACATAAAAAGCAAAACACAGTCATATGAAACAAACACATTCTTCAGTAAAAAGGACCTCTAACATCCGTCTGAATTGCCCTAGAGGCACCAAATCCACTAACTTTAAGGATTTTTGGAGATCATTCCATGAGAGGCACAGACAAATTAAAAGCAAATGTACCAAACTTAGTGGAGTTTGAAGGGATCTCCAGGATTAGCCTTTCCTAAGTCTGGGTCTTGTAACTTAAAGTATTTACAGAGAAAAGAGTCGGCCCGACAATTGAACCCTGTGGTACCCCATAGAGACTGCCAGAGGTCCAGACAACAAGCCCTCCGATTTGACACACTGAACTCTATCTGAGATGTAGTTGGTGAACCAGACGAGACATTCATTTGAGACACCAAGGCTGTTGAGTCTGCCGATACGAATACGGAGACTGACAGAGTCGAAAGCCTTGGCCAGGTCGTTGAAGACGGCGGCACAGTACTGTCTTTTATTGATGGCGGTTATGATATCACTTAGTACCTTGAGCGTGGCTGAGGTGCACCTGTGACCAGCTCGGAAACCGGATTGCACAGCGGAGAAGGTATGGTGGGATTCTTAATGGTCAGTGATATGTTTGTTAACTTGGCTTTCGAAGACTTTAGAAAGGCACGGCAGGATGGATATAGGTCTGTAACAGTTTGGGTCTAGGGTGTCACCCCCTTTAAAGAGGGGGATGACCGAGGCAGCATTCCAATCTTTAGGAATCTCGGACGATACAAAGAGAGGTTGAACAGACTGGTAATAGGAATTGCAACAATGGCGGCAGATCATTTTAGAAAGAGAGGGTCCAGATTGTCTAGCCCAGCTGATTTATACGGCTCCAGGTTTTACAGCTCTTTCAGAAAATCTGCTATTTGGATTTCGGTGAAGGAGGAGCTGGGGAGGCTTGGGCAAGTAGCTGCAGGGGGTGTGGAGCTGTTGGCCGGGGGTTGTGGTAGCCAAAAAATGGTCAAAGGTACACACATAAGAACTCACATGGAACTGGTTGTGCAGATAATCTATTTTCATGGTAAAATGTTGGACCCAACATTTTGAATATAAGGTACAATCACCACTGTGCTCTGAAATGTAGGTAGGGACAATGTACTGGTGAGGAACATTAGCATATTTGGGTGTGTGGTCTAATATGTGTGTATTTGTGCCAACAGTCAGCAGCATACAGCAAAAACACCTTGATTTAGCAGTAAAAACACAGTAACACCCAGTAGCGTAAAATTATAGGGCATTTTTAACAGTGCATTTACCTGTAAGGTACTGTAAAAAAACATGGGTAAGACAACAGTACCAAAGATTACTGTAAAAAACAGAGAGGCTGCAGTTATGGATGGATGTCTGGAGCCCAGAAGTTTTGGACTAAAGACTTCTGCGCATGTGCAGGATCTGCTGCGCCCTCCCCCTCCGAGTCCTTTCAGTTCCTACTCAGTGCTCACTCACTCTGTGACTCCGCTGTCGAATGTTTATGCAATCAATGCAAACATAACTTCGACATGCAGCTATTTACTCTAGGTAAGCTATACATAGCCTATACAGCATATCAACAAGCAAGACAGACAGGGAGCAAAGAGCGGTTTAATGTGCAAATATTGGCTATTGGGAGGCAGAGTTATTTTTTCAGTAACTCATCATCACACAGGGCAGTTAGTTAGTTTTGCCCCAATGCAATGGGTAGACTGCACCTTGCTTGTGCTACGGCAATATGCATTACAACAGACAGATAGCCTTCATATACACTGAGTGTACACCTTCCTAATATTGATTTGGACCCACTTTTGCCCTCAGAACATCCTCAATTTGTCAGGACATGGACTCTACAAAGTTTGGAAAGCGTTCCAGTGGGATTCTGGCCCACGTTGTCTCCAATGCTTCCCACAGTTGTGTCAAGTTGGTTGGATGTCCTTTGGGTGGTAAACTATTCTTGGTACACATGGGAAACTGTTGAGCATGAAAAATCCAGCAGCTTTGAAGTTCTTGACACACTCAAACCGGTGTGCCTGGCACCTACTACCATACCCTGTTCAAAGGCACTTAAATCCTTCTTTAACCTGTCTCCTCCCCATCATCTATACTTATTGAACTGTATTTAACCTCTATAGGATCTGTGTGTCCCCCGCGCGACGGTTGAGCTGACGTACGATAATGTGATTAGCATGAGGTTGTAAGTAACAAGAAAAGTTCCCTGGACATAGACATATTTGATATGGGCAGAAAGCTTAAATTCTTGTTAATCTAATGTAAATTCTTGTTAATCTAACTGCGCTGTCCAATTTACAGTAGCTATTATAGTGAAAGAACACCATGATATTGTTTGAGGAGAGTGCACAGTTATGAACGTGAAAATGTATTAATAAACCAATTAGGCACATTTGGGCAGTCTTGATACAACATTTTGAATAGAAATGCAATGGTTCATTGGTTCAGTCTAAAACTTTGCACATACACTGCTGCCATCTAGCAGCCAATATCAAAATTGCACCTAACCTGGAATGATGCATTGTGACCTTTCTCTTGCATATCAAAGATGATGAAAAATAAAAATATTCTCTTTGTATTATCTTTTACCAGATCTAATGTGTTATATTCTCCTACATGCATTTCACATTTCCACAACCTTCAATGTGTTTCCTTTCAAATGGTATTAAGAATATGCATTGCCTTGCTTCAGGTTCTGAGTTACAGGCAGTTAGATTTGGGTATGTCATTTTAGGGGAACATTTTTAAAAGGGTCCGATCCTTAGTGACATCAATACGGGATCATATAGCTTTCACCTGGATTCAACTTGTCAGTCTATGTCATGGAAAGAGCAGGTGTTCCTAATTTTTGTACACTCAGCATACGTCAAAACTGTAACTAGGCCGCTCAGGAACATTACATTTCAACTCCATTATATATTTTGCCTTGAGTTTTAGGTTATTCATGCTGTAAGGTGAATTTGTCTCCCAGTATCTGTTGGAAAGCAGATTTTACCAGTATTTCCTCAAGTATTGTGCCTGTGCTTAGCTCTATTCTGTTGATTTTTATCCCCCTGAAAAATACCCTTGCCCTTACCGATAACAAGCATACCCATAAAATGATGCATCCACCACTATGCTTGAAAATATGAATAGTGGTACTCAGTGATGTGCTAGATGTGCCCCAAACATAACGCTGTGTATTCAGGACATAAAGTTAATTTATTTGCCACATTTTTTTGCAGTTTTACTTAAGTGCCTTGTTGCAAACAGGATACATATTTTGGAATATTTTTATTCCGTACAGGCTTCCTTCTTTTCACACTGTCATTTAGGTTAGCATTGTGGAGTTACTACAATGTTATTAATCCATCCTCACTTTTTTCCTATTACAGTCATTAATCTCTGCAACTGATTTAAAGTTATCATTGGCCTCATGGCCTCATGAGCGGTTTCCTTCCTCTCCGGCAACTGAGCTAGGAAAGACTCCTGCATCTTTGCAGTGACTGGGTGTATTGATACACCATCCAAAGTGTAATTAATAACTTCACCATGCTCAAAGGGATATTCAATGTCTGTATTTTTTAAAACCCATCTAACAGTAGGTGCCGTGCCCTTCTTTGTGAGTCATTGGAAAACCTCAGTGATCTTTGTGGTACAATCTGTGCTTAAAATTCACTGCCTAACTGAGACAGATACAGTGCCTTCAGAAAGTATTCACACCCCTTTTCTTTTTCCACATTTTGTTTCCACGATACCCATGGAGCTGGGAGGGACGGTGCGCAGGGAGACCGGAGGGAGTTCCCGCTAGTGCACCATCTGTGGTTGTAGAGGGCACACTGCTGGTGCCGGGTTGGTTCCTCTGGGAATCGAGGCAGCAGGCAGGGCGCTCTTGCATCACCCCAGGTGAGTCGGCACCATTCTCACCCAGAGCCCTCTGCCGCACATATATTTGTGTCTGTCACTTTTCCTGAATTGTCCCCTCATTCCCAGCATAATGCACTAGTAGATTTAGGCGCGGCTGGGAATTTCATTGATAAAGTGTTAGCTCATAGATTAGGGATCCCTATTGTTCCCGTGGATGTGCCTTTCCCCGTTCACGCCTTAGATAGTCGACCATTAGGGTCAGGGCTTATCAGGGAGGCCACCGCTCCTTTGAGTATGGTGACGCAGGGGGGTCACACAGAAAATATGAGTATTTTCCTTATTGACTCTCCTGCGTATCCATTGGTGCTAGGCCTACCCTGGTAAGCTTATCATAACCCCACTGTTTCTTTGCCACAGAGGGCTCTCACGGGGTGGTCGCAGGAGTGCTCAGGTAGGTGTTTAGGGGTTTCCGTTGGTGCTACTAAGGTGGAAAGTCCAGACCAGGTGGAGACCTGGTCTGGACTGGACTGGTGCGCATTCCCCCTGAATATGCCGATTTGGCTCTCACCTTCTGTAAAAAGAAGGCGACTCAATTACCACCCCATCGAAGGGGGGAGTGTGCGATAGATCTCCTGGTAGACACTGCACTTCCCAGAAGTCACGTGTATCCTCTGTCGCGAGCGGAGATGATTGCTATGGAGACATATGTCGCTGAATCCCTGCATCAGGGGTACATTCGGTCCTCCACTTCATCCGTTTCCTCGAGTTTATTTTTTGTGAAGAAGAAGGATGGAGGTCTGCGCTCGTGCATTGATTATCGAGGTCTCAATCAAATCACGGTGAGGTACAGTTACCCGCTACCTCTTATCGCCACGGCAATTGAGTCAATTCATGGGGGCGGCTTCTTCACGAAACTGGATCTCAGGAGTGCGTACAACCTGGTGCGTATCCGAGAGGGAGACGTGTGGAAGACGGCATTTAGTACCACCTCAGGGAGTTATGAGTACCTCGTCATGCCGTACGGGTTGATGAATGCTCCATCAGTCTTCCAATCCTTTGTAGACAAGATTTACAGGGACCTGCATGGGCAGGTTGGAGTGGTGTATATCGATGACATTCTGATATACTCCGCTACACGCGCCGAGCATGTGTCCCTGGTGCGCAGAGTGCTTGGTCGCCTGTTGAAGCATGACCTGTATATCAAGGCTTAAAAATTATTGTTCTTTCAACAGTCTCCTTCCTAGGGCATCGCATTTCCACGTTAGAAGTGGAGATGGAGAGTGACCGCATTGCAGCCGTGCTTAATTGGCCTACTCCCACCAAGGTGAAGGAGGTGCAGAGATTCTTAGGGTTTCCTCTAGGAGAGGGGGTGACCTTGATAATTTATTGTTAAAACGAGAGGCTGCCTGGATCTTTAATTTAAAGACCCTTGCGCCCTTCAGTCTCAACGTAGAAGCCATTCTTGTGATTATTGTGACTTTGCCATTGTAATTGTTTGTAAGCTTGTGTAGTCAAATTAATCTATGATCGTATGCTATCCATTTGTTGTTTGTATGCTGTTCTTTGTATGACATTTTAATATTTGATAATTAACCAATGATATTTGGCCACTCTTGGCCATGATTACAGACACCTGTGTCTTTTGACACTACATAAACGAGTCATCCCGCAGTGTTTGTGATTATACCCTGATGAAGACAGCTTGGCTGTCGACATGTTGGGAATTACATTTTTGCATATGAGCTCCTAGAGTGTGCGGCTCTCTTTTATTTTCAAGCTGCTTCCATTACCTCACTGCTGAAGGGTGGCCCGGTGCGCTTGCAGTTGTCGGGTGAGGTGGACGGGGCTTTGAGGCACCTGAAGGTTCTATTTACCTCGGCTCCTGTGTTGGCCCATCCGGATCCCTCTTTGGCGTTCATAGTGGAGGTGGACGCCTCCGAGGCTGGGATAGGAGCTGTGCTCTCTCAGGGCTCGGGTACGCCACCGAAATTCCGCACCTGTGCCTTTTTCTCTCAGAAGCTCAGCCCGGCAGAGCGAAACTATGATGTTGGGGGACTGGGAGCTGTTGGCTGTCGTAAAAACTTTGAAGGTGTGGAAACATTGGCTTGAGGGGGCTAAACACCCCTTTCTCATCTGGACTGACCACCGCAATCTGGAGTACATCCGGGTGGCGAGGAGAATGAATCCTCATCAGGCAAGGTTGGGCCATGTTTTTCACCCGTTTTGTGTTTACCCTCTCTTACAGACCAGGCTCCCAGAACATTAAGGCAGACAAACTTTCCCGGCTGTATGACACAGGCTCGCGGTCCATGGATCCCACTCCCATACACCCAGCCTCTTGCTTGGTGGCGCCGGTAGTGTGGGAGCTGGACGCGGACATTGAGCGGGCATCACATGCAGAGCCCGTTCCCCCCCAGTGTCCAGCTGTACGCTCCGTCTGCTGTCCACAATCGGCTGATCTATTGGGCCCACACGTCACCATCTGGTCATCCTGGGATCGGTCGGACAGTGCGCTGTCTTAGTGGGGTTTTAGTAGGGTTTATGTTTCCTGCTCAGTATGCGCCCAGTGCAAGGCTCCTAGACACCTGCCCAGAGGTAAGTTACAACCCTTACCCGTTCCACAACGGCCGTGGTCGCACCTGTCGGTGGATTT
Source organism: Oncorhynchus mykiss (assembly GCF_013265735.2). Lineage (NCBI taxonomy): Eukaryota > Metazoa > Chordata > Actinopteri > Salmoniformes > Salmonidae > Oncorhynchus > Oncorhynchus mykiss. Next base: position 67,896,467 of record NC_048567.1, read on the forward strand.
TATTACCAATCTTCCACTCTCACAGGGTAACACCACGATCCTGGTCGATGTGGATCATTTTTCTAAGTCCTGCCTTCTCCTCCCTTTGCCCGGTCTCCTGATGGCCCTACAAACCGCGGTGGCCCTGTTTACACATGTCTTCCTGCACTACGGGGTGCCTGAGGATATAGTGTCTGATCGGGGTCCCCAATTCACGTCAAGAGTCTGGAAGGCGTTCATGGAACGCCTGGGGGTCTCGGCGGTTGACGTCACCAGTCTTCTAGCCATCATTGATCTATGTTAAATTTTCCATTGGTTTTGTCTTGTGTTCCTACACATCTGGTTCCTACAAACCCTCTGTTTCCCCTCATGTCCTTGTCAGAGATTGTTTATTGTTATGTTCATGTTTTATGGATTGGTATGTGACGGGTTCTTGTACCTACATTTATTTTTATTATGGACTTTGGTTTTGGAGTTCATATTTGAAGTTATTAAAATACTCAATTTATACCAAGTTTAATTCTCCTGTGCTTGACTTCCCTGCCACCTACATACACGACGTGATAATTCTAGAATGGACATTAAAATCAGATGTTGTGGCACCTTGCAATCATGATGCAATATGCGCCCACACATGCACCGTACTTGCTATAAAGTAAAACAGAAAGCTCGCTTCGAGACTAGTGTTTGGTATGCAATGTGATCTCCTCGTAATTAGTCAGTGATGACGAGTGTCTTGACGAGAAGGCAAACTTTTCTAGCTATACCAGGCAAAATCGTGCATTATCAGCTCATTGTTATGGATGTATCCAAATTAATATCAATTGAAAACAGATACTTTGCTGTTATTCTGGCTGCAGAAGTTATGACAGTGTTAGCCATAGCTAATTGGCTAGCTAGCAAGCAAGGGATAAGAATGTTGCCAGTGAGTATGGCAATGGAACATACAGAACGAACGACTAGGTCGCATCCATAAATATCGAACTACTCGAATGAACAACTGAGTTGAGTCTCCAACAACCAAAAGATGAGAGTTTTGTTTTGTATAAAAAATAAAATATCAACACAAATAATTTAGACCGGTAAATGTGAGTTTTCATACTGTTTTCTTTGACAACTGTGGTATAACTTCTTGGCGCACCCATCCCTTTAGCGGGATCATTTTCGTCAACTTCCGTTTAATTGCAGAGCGCCAAATTCAAATTGAATTACTAAAAATATTGAATTTTCATGAAACCACAAGTGTAATATAGCAAAACACAGTTTAGCTTGTTGTTAATCCACCTGGCGTGTCAGATTTCAAAAAAGCTTTACAGCAAGCTATCCAAGCGTTTATGTTAGGACATCTCTCTCAGCCGAAATTGACCATATTAAATTATCATTGGAATTGCGCAAAAATTGATGTCAGACATGCACCTACTAAGTACCCTTATACTCTGTGGCTGATGACTGGGATGAATGCAGGAGCAGATTTCAGGAGCACACTCTTTTTGACTGATGACTGAAATGACTGAAATAAGGTATTACTGAAAAAATATATAAACACAACCTGCAACAATGTCAACGATTTTACTGGGTTACAATTCATATAAGAAATTCAATCAATTTAAATAAATTAATGATGCCCTAATCTATGGATTTCACATTACTTTGCAGGGGCACAGTCATGGGTGGGCCTGGGAGGGCAATCACCCACTAGCGAGCCAGGCCTAGGCAAACATAATTAGTTTTTTCCCTCAAAATGGCTTTATTTCAGATGGAAATACTCCTCAGTTTCATCAGCTGTCCGGATGGCTGGTCTTAGACGATCCTGCAGGTGAAGAAGTTGAATGTGGAGATCCTGGGCTGGCTTGGTTACACCTGGTTAGCGGGTTGAGAGGCCAGTTGTGCATATTGTCATATTCTTTAAAACAACTTTGGAGGTGGATTATGGTAAAAAATGAACATTACATTCCCCGGCAACAGCTCTGGTGGATATTCCTTCATTCAGCATGCCAATTGCACGCTCCCTCAAAACTTGAGGCATCTGTGGCATTGTGTAGTGTGGCAAAACTGCACATTTCAGTATGGCCTTTTATTGTCCCCAGCACAAGGTACACCTGTATAATGATCATGCTGTTTAATCAGCTTCTTGATATGCCACACCTGTCAGGTGGATGGATTATCTTGACAAAGGAGAAATGCTCACTAACAAATGTGCTTTATGGAACATTTCAGGGATATTTTAATTCAGCTCATGAAACATGGGACCATCATTTTACATGTTGCGTTTATATTTTTGTTCGGTACATGATAGGCCTATCTGGCTTATATGATTCTGATGGTCATAATGCTTCTTAACAGTGTCATAAAGTCAAATCAAATCAAATCAAATTTTATTTGTCACATACACATGGTTAGCAGATGTTAATGCGAGTGTAGCGAAATGCTTGTGCTTCTAGTTCCGACAATGCAGTAATAACAAGTAATCTAACTAACAATTCCAAAACTACTGTCTTGTACACAGTGTAAGGGGATAAAGAATATGTACATAAGGATATATGAATGAGTGATGGTACAGAGCAGCATAGGCAAGATACAGTAGATGGTATCGGGTACAGTATGTACAAATGAGATGAGTATGTAAACAAAGTGGCATAGTATAGTATAAAGTGGCTAGTGATACATGTATTACATAAGGATACCGTCGATGCTATAGAGTACAGTATATCCGTATGCGTATGAGATGAATAATGTAGGGTAAGTAACATTTATATAAGGTAGCATTGTTTAAAGTGGCTAGTGATATATTTACATCATTTCCCATCAATTCCCATTATTAAAGTGGCTGGAGTTGAGTCAGTGTCAGTGTGTTGGCAGCAGCCACTCAGTGTTAGTGGTGGCTGTTTAACAGTCTGATGGCCTTGAGATAGAAGCTGTTTTTCAGTCTCTCGGTCCCAGCTTTGATGCACCTGTACTGACCTCGCCTTCTGGATGATAGCGGGGTGAACAGGCAGTGGCTCGGGTGGTTGATGTCCTTGATGATCTTTATGGCCTTCCTGTGACATCGGGTGGTGTAGGTGTCCTGGAGGGCAGGTAGTTTGCCCCCGGTGATGCGTTGTGCAGACCTCACTACCCTCTGGAGAGCCTTACGGTTGAGGGCGGTGCAGTTGCCATACCAGGCGGTGATACAGCCCGCCAGGATGCTCTCGATTGTGCATCTGTAGAAGTTTGTGAGTGCTTTTGGTGACAAGCCGAATTTCTTCAGCCTCCTGAGGTTGAAGAGGCGCTGCTGCGCCTTCTTCACGATGCTGTCTGTGTGAGTGGACCAATTCAGTTTGTCTGTGATGTGTATGCCGAGGAAAGTCTATTTTCTTAGTCCAAGTAAAGTGACACAGGATGGTCATAATGCCTCTTGACAGTGTCATAAAGTGTATCTTCTTAGTCCAAGTAAAGTGACACAGGATGGTCATAATGCCTCTTGACAGTGTCAGAAAGTGTATTTTCTTAGTCCAAGTAAAGTGACACAGGATGGTCATAATGCCTCTTGACAGTGTCATAAAGTGTATTTTCTTAGTCCAAGTAAAGTGACACTGGATGGTCATAATGCTTCTTGACAGTGTCATAAAGTATATTTTCTTAGTCCAAGTAAAGTGACACTGGATGGTCATAATGCTTCTTAACAGTGTCATAAAGTCTATTTTCTTAGTCCAAGTAAAGTGACACAGGATGGTCATAATGCTTCATGACAGCGTCTTGAAGTGTATTTTTTGCAAATGATTTAAAATATGATGAAAAAAAACATGAGTGTAAATAATTATTTACAATAACAACAAAGGACAAGAATAACCTTTAAAACGAAAGGAAACTTCTTGGCAGGGAAAAAATACATTTGAATAAATGTGGGTTTTGACACTCTTATGTAAATCTCATAACCAACCAGCCATAAAATAATGCAATATATGTCACAACAGGTGTACATATATGTGTCATGACAGTGTTATGACCATATAATGACAGGATATGACACGTTATGTCAGTTGTTATGACATATTATGATATGGTTATGAGGGTGTCATAACGTGGTATGCCGCTGGGTGTCAAGTAAAGTGTTACCATTGGAAACATAAATACATTTGCACATTGAGCACTTGTTGTCTCTCAAATACGCTGTTACAGTTGTTGTTTAGCTAGCTAGCACATTTTTGCCATATTAGCTAGATGTGTCAAAACACTTCAAAACAAGATATGGCATTGTCATGGAAATTCTACACAGGGACACTTGAAGTCAATCTTAAATGAAGCATTGTTTATTTACAGCACGCTGAAGACGTCCCAGTCAAACGGAGATGCATAAAGTGTCGGTCTGAAGTGAGCTTCACCGGGCCAGTCCCGTTAGTTCTCTTATATACTGCTCACACAGACAAGTTATATTTGCATGGTTTGGCTTATTCATTATTCATCATTAATTCATCATTAACGTTTGGTTCATGCATGTGACTGACCAATACCTTAAGAGGCTTCCTCTCTCCAAGCTGAGACCTTGAAACTAAGATATCCCTTTAGTTCTCAAAACACGGTTCTGGGTGTACTGCCAAATTGCATACTGATAGTGAGGATTCCTCCTCTGCATGTTCAATCAGTCACTTGCATGAGCACAGAAATTGGTTATTAGAAAAACACAAACAGAAAATGTTCCATCACAGTATCACTAACTAGACACAACAAGCTGAAACGAACCACCTAAGATTCCCACATAGCAGCTTCTTGTCAATGTTGCTAGTTATCTGGTCATCCAGAACCACAACTACACATGGACTTCTTCCTCATTGAAGCATGTGCTTTGTTGTCGTGACCTTGTCAGCTAACCCGTCTATGATACTTGACTCTTTTTTGGCATGTTAAGTAACTGCTGTGTGATTACTACAGTCCATAGACTGAGTTGAGTCTTTCAAAGTATTGACTGCACTGGTGTTGTTCTCTTCTGGCAGTGTGACCATCAGACTGTGCATTGCTCTCCTGTAGGGGAGAGAAGAGAGGAGTGGAGAGAGAAGAGATCAATGATGGCAGCAGGTAGCTTAGTGGTTAGAGCGTTGGGCTGGTAACCGAAAGGTTGCTTGATCGAATCCCCGAGCTGACAAGGTAAAAATCTGTCATTCTGCCCCTGAACAAGGCAGTTAACCCACTGTTCCCAGGCCATCATTTTAAACAAGAATTTGTTCTTAACTGACTTGCCTAGGTAAATAAAAATTAAATAAAAAATAAATAAATAAATAAAAATGAGAGAAGAGGTGAAAACAGGAGAGACATCAGGGAGCAAAAAAGATGTGAGACAAAAGGAGAGTAGAGATGAGAGTGGAGACAGTACTGATTAACCTCTCTGGGATATGTGTAAGCGTCCCTCGCCAACAGCCAGTGAAAGTGCAGGGCGCCAAATTCAAAACAACAATCTCATAATGAAAATTCCTCAAGCATAGAAGTATTTTACACCATTTTAAAGATACACTTGTTGTAAATCCAGCCACAATGTCTGTCCTGTACAGTGCATTCAGAAAGTATTCAGACCCATTGACTTTTTCCACATTTTGTTATGCCGCAGCCTTCCTTATTCTAAAATTGATTCAATTCAATGTTTTTCTCATCAATCTACACACAATACCTCATAATGACAAAGCGAAAACAGCTTTTAGAAATTTTTGCAAATGTATTGGGGAAAAAATATTGAAATACCTCATTTACACAGGTATTCAGACCCTTTTCTATGAGATTTGAAAGTAAGCTCAGGTGCATCCTGTTCCAATTGATCATTCTTAAGATGTTTCTACAACTTGATTGGGGTCCACCTGTGGTAAATTCAACTGATTGGACATGATTTGGAGAGGCACACACCTGTCTATATAAGGTCCCACAGTTGACAGTGCATTTCAGAGCAAAAACCAAGCCTTGAGGTCGAAGGAATTGTCCTCAGAGCTCTGAGACGGGTTTGTGTCAAGGCACAGATCTGGGGAAGGGTACAAAAGCATTTCTGCAGCATTGCAGGTCCCCAAGAACACAATGGCCTCCCTCATTCTTGAATGGATGAAGTTTTGAACCACCAAGACTCTTCCTAGAGCTGGCCGCTCAGCCAAACTGAGAAATCGAGGGAGAAGGCCATTGGTCAGGGAGATGACCAAGAACCCGATGGTCACTGAGTTCCTCTGTAGAGATGGGAGAACCTTCCAGAAGTACAACCATCTCTGCAGCACTCCACCAATAAGGCCTTCATGGTAGAGTGGCCAGGCGGGAGCCACTCCTCAGTATAAGGCACATGACTGCCCATTTGGAGTTTGCCAAAAGGCACCTAATGGACTCAGACCATGAGGAACAAGATTCTCTGGTACGATGAAACCAAGATTGAACTCTTTGACCTGAATGCCAAATGTCATCTCTATGGTGAAGCATGGTGGTGGCAGCATCATGCTTTGGGGATGTTTTTCAGCGGTAGGGACTGGGAGACTAGTGTCAGGATCGATGGAAAGATGAACGGAGCAAAATCCTTGATGAAAACCTGCTCCAGAGCGCTCAGGACCTCAGAGTGGGTCAAAGGTTCACCTTCCAACAGGACAATGACCCTAAGCACACAGTCAAGACAACGCAAGAGGGGCTTCTGGACAAGTATCTGAATGTCCATGAGTGGTCCAGCCAGAGCTCGGACTTGAACCCGATCTAACATCTCTGGAAAGATGAAAATAGCTGTGCAGTGGCACTCCCTATCCAACCTGTCAGAGCTTGAGAGGATCTGCAGAGAAGAATAGGAGAAACTCCCCAAAAACAGGTGTGCCAAATTTGTAGGGTCATACTCAAGAAGACTCGAGGCTGTAACCACTTCCAAAAGTGCTTCAACAAAATACTGAGTAAAGCGTCTGAATACTTGTAAATGTGATATTTCAGCTTTTTTAATACATTTGCAAAATTTTCTAAACAGCTATTTTTGCTTTGTCATTATGGGGTATTGTGTGTAGATTGATGAGGGGAAAAAAGCACTTTATTCAATTTTAAAATAAGCTTGTTTTACGTAACAAAATGTGGTGAAGGAAAAAGGAAACCGCACACTGCTCTTGATAGTATCACTGATCTTTAATAAGCTTACGTGTCGGCCTCACGGCCTTCGTCAGAGCTTTTGTGAATGAAAAAAATTATTGCACCCTTACGTAGACCTAGCCCCACCCACATGCATTCATGTTCAAATTCAGAACATAACATACATAGGCATTTCATCATTAAATCCTTTTGGAAATAATGTCTGGAGGGTGAAAATCCCAAAACATTCTCTTTTACTCAGAGTATTATTAATATCACCTCCCCTGTCTGATATCTTAACTTTCTCTATGCCACAAAATCTAAAAGGTAGAAAGGTCATGTTTAGGTCATTCAAATGTACTGCGACTGGATAATCCCTGTTGTTTCTCCTGATTGAACTTTTATGTTCACTAATTCTCTGTTTGAGAGAGCGGGTGGTTTTACCGACATAGCAGAGCCCTCATGGACATTTAATAATGTAAATAACATGGGCGGTGGAACACGTAATAATGTAATTTATTCTGAACCATTTTCCTGTGTTTGGGTGGCAGAAATATTCACACTTTATCATGTTGTTGCACTGTGCACATCCTCTGCATTTATAGCTGCCATTCGGAAGAGGGCGTAAAAGCCTGGCTGATTTTCTTTTGTTGTTGGCAGTTGGCATGAACCAATTTATCTCGGAAATTGCGAGCTCTCCTATACACAGTAAGTGGTGGACTTTTAAATTCAGCCGGCAAAGCCAGTGTTTCTTGACCACGTCTCCCACTTTTTTAGCTTTAGCGGGTCTTTTTTGTAGCAGTTCATCTCGTGTTTTTCCCAATGCCAAATTAAGAGCTTCAGCCACACATTGTGGTGAATAGCCTCTCCTTAGAAACCTAATGTGCATCTCCACTGCTTTTTCTAGATAATCCTCTGTGGAGAGGCATATACCGTGCAGTCTGAAAAACGGGCTTCTTGGAAGTCCTCTTTTTAATGGCTCAGGGTGGAAGCTGTCCCCCTGTAATAGAGTATTTCTATCTGTTTCTTTTCTATGCAGAGTTGTAAACAGGGTTCCATTTGATTTCTCAATCCACATATCAAGGTAAGGAACACGTTGTGTGTCACATTCAATAGTGAATTTGAGATTGGGGTCAATGCCATTGAGTAGTGCCATAAAATCTGACAGCTCTTTTTCCGTTCCTTCCCTTATGCAACAAAATGTCGTCAATATATCAATAACACATTATTCAAAAATTGATTTTCGTTTGAATTATTAACAAAACGTTCTTCAAAAAGACCCACATAGTGGTTAGCATAACTCGGAGCGAATGTGGAGCCCATCGATGTTCCATTCGTTTGTAGGTAGTATTCATCATCAAACCTGAAATAGTTATACGTCAAAACATATTCAGCCAGCTCTAGAATAAAGTTTGTTGGTGGATATCCGTTAGTATCTCTGTCTCCCAAATAGTGAGCTAGGGCTGCCAGCCCCCCCACATGGGGAATGCTGGTACATAGACTCTCGACATCTAATGTGACCAAAATACTCTGTTAAACCAGTTATTGGTGAGATATTGTTTATGAAGTCTATAGAGTGTTTTACATATGATGGCAATGCTTGCACATGAGTTTTAATAAGATAGTCTACAAAGTTCGACAATGGCTCTAGCGTTGAGCCTATTCCTGCAACCACTGGTCTGCCTGGATTATTGCCTTGTTGTGTTTTAGGGTTGTGTAATTTCGACAAAATGTACGGCATGGATGTATGGCACATTTGCAGCAAGGATATTCATATTCAGGTTTTGAGATAAGGTTATTTAATAGGGCTCCAGATTAGAGCATATATCCCTTTGGAACACCTGTGTGGGATCAACACTCAGTTTTTATAGAAAAGTTCATTACTGAGTTGTCTCTGCATTTCTTCTTTATATTTTTCACAGTCTAAAACGACAACAGCACCCCCCCTTGTCTGCAGGTTTAATAACCAAAGATTAATATTTCATTAATTCATTAAGTGCCTGTTCTTCTGTTCTAGTGAGGTTCTTCTGAATGTGGTTTGTTTGTCTCGTATATACTGACATGGCTTCTTGTTCGACTAACCTACAATAGGTATCAATCGAGGAGTTGTTAACCATGGGACAGAATTTGCTTTTGGGCTGAAAATGGGTACCAGTTCTTTGATGTGTTTCTAGGCCCGAAACAGTGTTTTGCAAAAACACATGCTTAAATGTATCTTGCGAAAGAATTTAAACAGATCTGCTTTCCCATCGAATTGTTTATTTGTACATGTAGGTACAAGAGGCCCTTAGATAAGACTGAAACTTGAGCGTCAGTTAGGTCTTTTTGGAGAGGTCCTGCTTGTAGCTCCATGTCCACGACCTGTGTTCCTGGTCTCCACTTCAACCGATTGCCTCTCCTACATCGTTTATTTTCTTTCGTGGAGCCTTGTGTTGCTTCCGGGCTAAAAGAAAATGACTGTGTGCCATGGTAGCTGGAGTCACTGTCTGTAGGGAATTCGCTCTTAGTGGATGCCTCTGTGTCCAAGTTTCCATGTCCTCCCGATGCTGCGTTTCTGCGTCACCCGATCAGTGGTGCATCCCTACATCGGCCTCTCCGTGCTCCTGTCCTTGAGCCTTTCCATGCGTACACCTGGTTGAGCTGGTAGTCCTCTGTATCTCATTGATATTTCTTGATCTTTGTTGCTTGTAGAAAGTCTCTTTATTTCCCAATGGACTGGTTGATTGTGTCGTCTATGGCTGTAAAATTAGGGCCTAGAATCTCCTTCATTATAACCTCATGTTCGCTAATCTTAACTTCAACTTCTTTCACTTCCTTCGACACATGTTCAACGATTAATAACATTAATTCTAAAGAACATTTGTTGAGTATTTCACCCCATTGCTGAATTAAAGTTTTGTTTTTCCCTATTGTAGGCTCCTACTGTATTCTCAGTCTTCTTGGAAAGCTCTTGTTGTGCCAAACTCACTAAGAGTGGTGCCATGCAGGAACAAACTAGTTTCTTTCTCTCCGAGTCTCTGGAGTTGGATTTTAAGTTCGACAGTCGAGTGCGGAACTGGATTGTCCATTCAGACACCTTTTGTGCCGTATTAATTTACCATCCTTACAAATCACTTAATGTAAATGTCCATTACTGTATTGTCAGTGCTTGACTTGGGCCGGAGCTGACCAGAGTGCCATACAGGCACTTCTAATTTTGGGGGAATTGTGTACCAGCTTCTCTATTAACAAAGTAGCCTATTGCCGACCTAGATTCACACACTGGGGCAAAAAAAGATTGATCAAAGCGGAATGAAGGCGGGATCTGCATTGAATTACAATGGAGAGTGGGCATTCATTTCCTGATTCTGCTTTCTTCAAGTTTATTTGCTGATAGTCTGTGAATTTGTGTGTGACAGTAGGCTGAATGCGTATGATGCGCTGTGTAAAATTAGGTCAAATTAGGGTTTGTAAGGACATGAAAAGTCATTGAAATTAGTTTTTACATTTTTGCTAATTTAATTCATGGAGGCACACTTTTAAATATGATCAATGACTTAAAAAATCGACATCAGCCATTATCAGAATGACCGTTCAGTACATGTCTGTGTGTCTTGTGTGTATGCCAGCTCGAATGGGCCGTTGCCCAAGGAGAAAGAGCACAACATCTTAGCAGCAGGTAAAAAATAATGAAGAACAACATACTAACTATATAGCCAATTCAAAACAATGTGTAGCAGTTATCTCCCCAGTTAACTAAAGCCAACTAAGCATACATGTAATTGTCGCCTTTCCACTGGCACTATAGCCTAAATAAATCTGTACAGATGGAAAGCTGGTATTCCCCTCTATTAAACCGTAGCCAAGCAATTGCGACCACAAATATATTCTATAAATATCTTAACTGACAAATAACTTGCTGTGCATAGATCTCCCCTGAAATATGAATATTTGAGCCTAAACAGTTAGACACCTTGCTTTGAAGTAGCGTACCTTCTCCATTTGATCCCTGATCCATCGAATGAGGGAATCATTTTATAAAGACAAGAGTATTTGGTTATAATGTTGCAATATTTTATATCAAGGGTGGCAACCCTCTTTCAGGACAGCTACTGGGTGTACAGGCCCTGGTCCAATCACATGGTAGCCTAAACATCAGATTGAACTTGGGTGTTTCAGGGCTGCATCAAAATCCAAGTCTGCACACCCCGGAGCTCTCCAGGTGGTGGGTTGACCACATGTTGACAATATGTGACTAACAGTGCAGTTCTACTTTGTGGGGGGTTAAGTGCCTTGATCAAGGGCACAACGGCAGGAGATGGTAGGCCTACATGGGATCAGACACTGCAGCCTTCTTAAGCATCTTAAGGCTCGGGCGGAGTGTTCGGAAGTTCGGATAAATGACGTACCCAAAGTAAACTGCCTGTTACTCAGGCCCAGAAACTAGGATATACATATAGCATTGGATAGAAAACACTCTGAAGTTTCTAAAACTGTTAAAATAATGTATGTGAGTATTACAGAACTGATATTGCAGGCGAAAACAAGAGGAAAATCCATCCATCACATTTCAATGAAATTCCTATGCAGTTCCTATGTCTTCCACTAGATGTCAAGTTTTTAGAAAGGGTTTGAGGCTTATTTCTTTTTTTAAATGAGCAAGTAGTTGTAGTTTTTCCAAGGTGTCTCTCATTAGAAAACTAGTCTTGTTGCGCGCGTGAATGAAGTGCGTGCTCTTCGTTATTTATCTTCCCTATTGAAAATACTATTCTCCGTCTTCAATTTTATAGTTTATTTAGATATTAGAGTACCTGAGGATTAATTAGAAACATCGTTTGACTTGTTTGGATGAACTTTACCGGTAACCTTTTGGATTTGTTTGTATACATGTTGAACGAGTGGATTACTGAAATTGATGGCGCCTACTAAACTGACCTTTTGGGATATAAAGAAGGACTTTATCGAACAAAACGACCATTCATTGTGTAGCTGGGACCCTTGGTATTGCAAACAGACGAAGATCTTCAAAAGTAAGTGATTTATTTTATCGCTATTTGGGAATTTGTGACGCCTGGTCTGGTTTGAAAAAGTATTTTGATGTGGGGCGCTGTCCCCAGATAATCACATGGTATGCTTTCACAGTAAAGCCTTTTTGAAATCTGACAACGCGGTTGGATTAACAAGAAGTTAAGCGTTTAAATGATATAAGACACTTGTATTTTAATATTACGATTTTTGTATTTTGAATTTCATGCTCTGCAATTTCACCGGATGTTGTCAAAGTGGAACGCTATCGGTACACCGATCCCAAAGAGGGGTTACTTTTTCATGTAGGCTATAATAATGGTCATGAAAATGTGGTAGAAGTCATGAAAAATGTGTATGAACCCTTAACAGTGAATAATCGGAGGTCTTTATTGCATAATGTAATTTGTGTATTTTGGTGAACAAAGTCTAATCGACCGACTTGGACAAAGACAGCTCTAGCACTTCTTTAATCCTAAATTAAGCATTGTGTATAGTAGGTTGGTCATCTAGGTTTGTACCTATTGTAAAGGCCATCTTCCTCCTCTTCTGAGGAGGAGTAGTGAGAAGGATCGGAGGACCAATGCGCAGCGTGGTAAGTGTTCATAATGTTTATTTAAAGACAAACTGAACACTACAAAACAATAAACGTGAAACGAACAAAACCGAAACAGTACCGTGTGGCAACAAACACTCACACGGAAACAAACACCCACAACTCAAAAGTGAAACCCAGGCTACCTAAGTATGATTCTCAATCAGAAACAACTAACGACACCTGCCTCTGATTGAGAACCATACTAGGCTGAACTCAAAACCCCAACATAGAAAAACACACAGACTGCCCACCCAAAGTCACGCCCTGACCATACGAAATAAAGATAAAACAAAGGAAATAAAGGTCAGAACGTGACACCTATAGACTTTCCATCACCATGAAGACATCAAGTGGTTTGTGATGATGTTATGTTATGATGTGTTGTGGCTCAGTTGGTAGAGCATCTCGCTTGCAATTCTACTGTTGTGGGCTTATTCCCATGGGGTACCAATATGAAGACGTATGCACATGTATGCACTCGCTATTGTAAATTTCTCTGGATAAGACCGTCTACTAAAATGGAAAAGGAATGAATAGATTGTTTCAGTTTTCACATAGAAACAAGTTGCCTTTGCAAAGTACTTCAAGAAACTGGAAAACATACAGTATATCAGAGCAAGTATTTCTATATTCCACAAAGTATTATCAGATTAACTGTCGTGAAGATAATTAGCAGACTCAAGTTACAAATTCTGGTAAACACTCAAATACATTTCGTAAAAAAAAATATCACAAAAGTAGTGCAGTGGGTCTTTACTTGTCCTGTTTTAGTGGACCAATAAACATCTTCAGAGTGGGCAAAAACAAAATATCTGTATCCCCTCCTCCCTCCCACCCCGTCGGTAAAAACATTGCATCACCCCCACCCCAAACTACATCCCGTGGCTATGGGTACCAGGGGACCTTCAGGTGAGTCTTGTGATGCCTGTGTGCGTAATAAAAAAAACAACCGACATGTTCATGAGAGTCTCAACTTCCCACAGAGGGGTCATATTAGTGTGTAGCCCAAACTGCTACAGACAGACAAAAGTTGGCAGATAGGCTGTTCAGACGAGACCCTGGACGCTTGCTGGGGTCATAGAACGCCATCGTTATAGGCATTTTACGGTAACAAATACTCTTATTGTAATCTTTCTTACCGTGGTTTCCTCTTAACAATAATAGCACTTACAGTTGACCAGGGCAGCTCTAGCATGACAGAAATGTGTTAAACGGACTTCTTGGAAAGGTGGCATCCTATGATGGTGCCACGTTGAAAGTCACTGAGCTCTTCAGTAAGGCCATTCAACTGCCAATATTTGTTTTGCACTCCCAGGAATCCCAGTTCCACAATAAATGATTGTTTTGTTCAATAAAGTCCATCATTTATGTCCAAATACCTCCTTTTTGTTCGCGCGTTTAGTTCACAAATCAATTTTCACGACTTGCAGGCCAGACGAAAAGTCAAAGATTGTCGTTACAGTTCGTAGAAACATGTCAAACGATGTATGGAATCAATCTTTAGGATGTTTTTAACATCAATCTTCAATAATGTTTCAACCAGAGAATTCCTTTGTCTTCAGAAATGCAATGGAACGCAGCTACACCTCACGGGAGCGCGCCTGAATGAGATCATGGCACTCTGGCAGACCTCTTTGTCAAAAAGCTCCCTTTCTCCCCCACTTTACAGTAGAAGCCTCAAACAAGGTTCTAAAGACTGTTGACATCTAGTGGAAGCCTTAGGAAGTGCAATCGGACCAAATTTCCACTGTGTCTTGGATAGGCAAAGAGTTGAAAAACTACAAACCTCAGATTTCCCACTTCCTGGTTGGATTTCTTCTCAGGTTTTTGCCTGCCATATGAGTTCTGTTATACTCACAGACATCATTCAAACAGTTTTAGAAACTTCAGAGTGTTTTCCATCCAGATCTACTAACAATATGCATATCTTAGCTTCTGAGCCTGAGTAGCAGGCAGTTTACTCTGGGCACCTTATTCATCCAAGCTACTCAATACTGCCACCTAGCCATAAGAAGTTTTAACCTGTCTCCTCCCCTTCATCTACATTAAAGTGGATTTAACCTGGATTAACCTGTTGAATCTATGGGGGCGCTATTTCATTATTGGATAAAAAAACGTGCCCGTTTTAAGCGCAATATTTTGTCACGAAAAGATGCTCGACTATGCATATAATTGACAGCTTTGGAAAGAAAACAGTCTAACGTTTCCAAAACTGCAAAGATATTATCTGTGAGTGCCACAGAACTCATGCTACAGGCGAAACCAAGATGAAACTTCAAACAGGAAATGAGCAGAATTTCTGAAGCTCTGTTTTCCAATGTCTCCTTATATGGCTGTGAATGCACCAGGAACAAGCCTGCGCTTTCTGTCGTTTCTTCAAGATGTCTGCAGCATTGTGACGTATTTGTAGGCATATCATTGGAAGATTGGCCATAAGAGACTACATTTTACAGGGGTCCGCCTGTCTAAATTGGTGCGTAATCTTCAGTTGCGGGCATTTTCTCCTGGAATTCAGGACAGAAAGCACACTTCCACGAACTATATATCATCGAAGAGATGTGAGAAAAACACCTTGAGGATTGTTTCTAAACAACGTTTGCCATGTTTCAGTCGATATTATGGAGTTAATTTGGAAAAAAGTTTGGCGTTTTGATGACTGGATTTTCTTTTTTTTTTGGTAGCCAAACGTGACGCACCAAACGGAGCGATTTCTCCTAAACAAATAATCTTTCAGGAAAAACTGAACATTTGCTATCTAACAGTCTCCTCATTGAAAACATCTGAAGTTCTTCAAAGGTAAATTATTTTATTTGAATGCTTTTCTGGTTTTTGTGAAAATGTTGCCTGCTGAATGCTAACGCTAATGCTAACGCTAAATGCTACGCTAGCTACTGTTACACAAATGATTGTTTTCCTATGGTTGAGAAGCATATTTTGAAAATCTGAGATGACAGTGTTGTTAACAAAAAGCTAAGCTTGAGAGCTAGCATATTTATTTCCTTTCATTTGCGATTTTCATGAATAGTTAACGTTGCGTTATGGTAATGAGCTTGAGGCTGTATTCACGATCCCGGATCCGGGATGGCTAGAGGCTAGAGGTTAATCTGGTCAGTTTATGTCATGGAAAGAGCAGGCGTTCCTAATGTTTTGTACACTCAGTGTATATGTTTTTGGAATGTTCTTTCAGCTGTTCATAGGCTAAATCATCATGATCAAAATTGGTTGACAGTTCAGAAGAGGGTGAGTAGCCTCTGCTGACTCCTCTAGCTCCACATGATGGTGCAGGCCAATCAGCAGGCTGTTTGCCAGCCTTGCTGCTTTGTGGAGTCCGCCACTAGCACAGTCACCGTAGTTAGCTCAGCTTTCCCCATTGAAACCGTGTCTGTCTGGGCCGGTCCTTGCCGTTCTGCCACCATAGGCCAGACCAAAAAATAACTGCACCAAAAAAAGACATCCAAAAGGCGTTGGTCCGTGCTCCATGAGGTGTAGCCTAAAACAGGCCATTTCATTGGCTTTATTAGTCCTGATTTCTGTGACTAATCAATTTGCCTATTTAAACTCTGAATATCAGCTACCCAGCTTTATGAGGAGTTATCGCGAGCCAAGGAAATGCATAAGTATTTTCATTTTCGCTATGATAAAAAATTGGATACAAACTTGAAACCACTGATCATGACAACAGTGTGAAACTCCTAGACAGCAGTTGTGATTGTCCGTTCAATTTAGTCCATTTTAGTTTGACATGTACTGTTTTTAGGATATGTTGTTTGTTAACATGACAGCAAATGTTTTAGTTGACTGAATGCCGTTTAGAGAAACCTGAATTTGGCAAAAGTGTCGGTGTCATTACATTGTCACACATTTTATCTCCAGCCTGTAGGCTACAGAATTAATTAATTTTTTAAATATATTTAACCTTTATTTAACTAGGCAAGTCAGTTAAGAACAAATTCTAATTTACAATGACGGCCTAGGAACTGCCTCGTTCAGGGGCAGAACCCAGACGTTTACCTTGTCAGCTCGGTGATTCAATCTAGCAACCTTTCGGTTACTGGCCCAACGCTCTAACCACTAGGCTACCTGCCACCCCAGAAAAGGCCACATACTCTTTCTACCATATCCTAGGGCTGCTACATGATTTATATTGGATAATTTTTTTTGACAGAACGTTGGTGGAGCGCTGTAGAGAGGGATCTCTCCAACAGCACCCTGGAGAGGAGAGCTGGGAATGGACAAGCAAAATATGTTGCACCCCCTGCTTTTGACAAATTGGGCACTGCTCACCTAAAAAGCCCATACACCACTGGTTGAGAGAAGTTGTCATTATTTTGGGGCAGAATTATGAGGTTTAATGTGTTGTTGTTGGACGTGCGTCTTGATCAGTTTAGCTCAGAAAATGCAGCCCTGGTCAATCTGCCACCATAAACGCCTGCCTAATCCTGCCTAATTAGCGGGCTGGTCGTGGTGTCTGTGCCTCGATCTAGGTCAGGCAAAACTAAACATGGTGGTGTTCACTTTCGCAATCTCACTGTACTAAAGACCTCCATTCCTGTCATTATTGAAAGACTGCTAATTCTAGGTCCCAAGAAACAAAGAGATCTGCTGTTTCATCTGACAGTTAATGTTGATGGTTGTACAGTAGTCTCAAATAATACTGTGAAGGACCTCGGCCTTACTCTGGATTCTGATCTCTTTTGGCGAACAAATCAAGAAAATTTCAAGGGGAGCTTTTTTCCATCTTCGTAACATAGCAACAATCTAAAACTTGTTGTCCAAAAGTGGTGCATAAAATCTAATGCTTTGTCACTTCTAGATTAGTCTACTGCAATGCTCTACTCTCTGGCTACCTGGATACTTTACTAAATAAACTTCAGTTAGTGCTAAATATGGCTGCTAGAATCTTGACTGGAACCCCAAAATTGTATCATATTACTCCAGTGTTAGCCTCTTTACACTGGCTTCCTGTTAAAAGGCAAGGGCTGATGTCAAGGTTTTACTTCTAACTTACAAAGCATTACATGGGCTTGCTCCTACCTATCTCTCCGATTTGGTCCTGCCATACATACCTACACATATGCTATGGTCACATGACGCAGGCCTCCTTATTGTCCCTAGAATTTGTAAACAAATCATTGTGGGCTGTACTCAGCCTTGTCTCAGGTTAGTAACTTGTTGGTCTGTTGATATCCACTTTGGAAAAGTGGGTGGGGTTACATCCTGACTGCTTCGCCCTGTTCGGGGGCATCGCCGTCTCCGCCTCCAGTATCTATGCTGCAGTAGTCTATGTGCCGGGGGGATAGGGTCAGTTTGTCCTATCAAGTGAAATTCTCCAGTCTTATCTGGTGACGTGTGGGAACTTAAATATGTTCTCTCCAATTCTCCTCTCAAACTCTCCCCCCTCCAGGAGGACCTGAGCCCTAGGACCATGCCTCAGGACTACCTGGCATGATGACTCTTGGCTGTCCCTAGTCCACCTGGTCATGATACTGATCCAGTTTCTGTTGTTTTGCCTGTGGCTATGGAACACTGACCTGTTCACCGGACATGCTAACTTGTCCTGGACATGGTTTTTTCCACGCTCTCTCTCTCTCTCTCTCTACCACACCTGCTATTTCGACCTCTGAATGCTCAGCCAACTGACATTTACTCCTGAGTTGCTGACCTGTTGCATGCTCTACAACTACTGCAATTATTATTTGACCCTGCTGGTCATCTATGAACGTTTGAACATCTTGAAGAACTATCTGGCCTTAATGGCTTGTACACTTATAATCGCCACTCGGCACAGCCACAAAAGGACTGGACACCCCTCGGAGCCTGGTTCCTTTCTAGGTTACTTCCTAGGTTCCTGCATTTATGGGGAGTTTTTCCTAGACACCGTGCTTCTACATCTGCATTGCTTGCTGTTTGGGGTTTTAGGCTGGGTTTCTGTCTAAGCACTTTCTGACATCTGATGTAAAAAGGGCTTTTTAAATACATTTGATTTGATAAAGTGAGAAACTTGAAATTACGTGTAAAATAACACATGGGTAGAATGTGAATCGGATCCTAAGTTTAGTTTCCACTAGTTACCACAGCCACAAATTTGGCAATATCAAAAAGATTCATTAAAACTGTATTCGTAGCCTGACCTTTCAGAAAAGGCATGTTCGCTCCTCCCTCAGGAAGACATTTCCCGTTTTCTAAAACCTTACATTGTGCACATTTTCAAAACATAAACATAAGCAGATGGCCTCATAAAGTGTTTAGTGCGTAAAATAAACACATGAGCAGAACATTGGGAGTTTTAGAAAACAGGAAAAGGCATCCGGCTGGTGGGACAAACACAAGTCACACAGCCACTTCGTTTAGTAATGATCAAGTGTTGAATGGAAAGGGGAAGAGGATACCTAGTCAGTTAGTTGCACAACTGAATGCATTCAACCAAAATGTGTCTTCCTCATTTAACCCAACCCCTCTGAGTTAAGCTACTGACCTCTCCGTGCTTATCACAATGACTTTTCTGTTCCTGTTTTCGTTTCCTGTAGAAACAAAGTAACTTGAATTACGTATTTTATTCAACATTTTACTCCTACTCAACAATAGATACAAAATGAGACCACAGTGCTTTAGGCAATGCAGATTTGATTGAATTGAGCTCGTAGGTACACTACTTTGAGCTACTCACCTACACAGCCAGACCATACAACAGATGTTAATGCAGAGAACCCCTCCTCCAATAGCAGATGGAATTGTGAAGAGCAATAACCTCCGTAGGTTATATTCAGCATGACCTGTGTTAAGACAGAAACAATTGGGATTTTCAGGAGAGTTGACAAGCCTAAACGTGTTGTATTCCTTTGCTTTATAACAATATAGTAAACAATTGGGAGATAATAACCAAATAATAGGATTATAACATTCAGTATTGATGGTTTGCAATAATTATCACAATAATTGATATTTTTGTTAAAGTCAAAATTCTGGATATTTATATCTGGCATTACAGAATACAGTTTCTTCTCCACATGTTACAATATAAACAGAACATTACTTCCATTACCTGTGAGGTTATTAGTGATGGTCAAATTCCACTCCATTTTCCATACACCACGTTGATCATCTGTTATTTGACAGCTGTAGCTCCCGGTGTCATTTAACTCTACATTAAAGATAGTCAGCTTTGTAGGTGGATCAACACTCATCCTGTCAGAGGTGATGTTCCTTTCAGTTTTATTCAGTTTGTCACTATGAGAGAAAATAAGAACTGTATCCTTCTTCCAGATGTATGATGCATTCGTCTCTGAGTTATTGCAAACCAAAGTAACAATTTCTCCCAAAGAAGCTGATTTATTTTTCTGATATTTTGTTGAGTCACCTGGGACAGAAAACAACAAAGACAATGTTTTAAGTACTTTACTATAAAGGACAGTGTGAGATTTTTAAAATCCTTTTAAGAAGTCATAAGAATGCAAACCGAACACAGGTAGGTAGGCAGGCAGGTACACACACACACACACACACACACACACGCACTCAAACACACTGTACTGTGGTCATCAACTGTAGCTTACCTGTAGAGACAAGGAACAGCATGATGACCACAGACACCAGGTCCCAGGACAGGAGAGTTTCCATGACGATATTAGACATAGCTGATTGACAGAGAGAGAAATGGACAGAGTGGAGTGGAACGTCAGAGTCTGAGATCAGTGTCACAGCTAGCTAACCAGGAAACACTCAGAGAGAGCGGGACATGAACATTTCGGTAGTCTGAGGAGGATGGAGAACAGAGGAAGTGGTCGTGTGAGAGAGAAGCACGGAAGTGAGTTTCTCTGAAACATCACAGCCATTGAACTCAGAGACATCACACATACCCACTCAGCATTTTATTACTGAGTGATTTACTGTGAGCTCAGAGTTGGATTTCAAGGTTTCATATCCAAAAGCCCGATCCCCCATCGATGATCCCATCCCCCAAAACTGTCAGACTGGCCAATAGCTTCTTCCCCTAGACCATCAGGCTGCTGAATAGCCACTAAGCAGCTATCTGCTTCCCCTGTCCGACACCTGCCACCTGAACTTACCCACACACCAGGGTGTCACCAGTGTTTTATGTTGATGTTAGCTCTAGTGTTATTGTGTTCCATCAGGAGTCTAACACCAAATACTTGTGGTGAGCAGAATCAACAACCTCTGCATCATTCAAGACTTTTGCTTTGTGAGAAGGTGGTAAAATTCACAGTTAGCCATTGATATTTAAATGCCAGCTGAAATGTACACCGGGCCTTGCCTTGACGCCAAGTCTGAGCAGGTCTGCCGAAGCCATGGCCCAGTGAGACACGGGTTCCAGCCCAGGCAGTTGGAAACAGAAAAGTCAGAGCCCTTTGGGTAAAACACTGGGGTAAATCCTCAGTGCAGGAGTCTGGCCTAGTGGTAACGGGGATTTGAGCCCTGTCTTGGCCACTCTGTCTGAGCCATAGAAATAGATTATATTAAATGTATTATCTAAGGCCCTTCTATCTAACCTCTGTATTTCTCAGTCATTTCATAAAAGAAACCACATAAAGTAGTGCAACTCTAAGAGGTCTGACACCCCAGAACATACTGCATTCTGAACTACCTCAGTGTAGAATGTAGTACATGACATTAAGATCAGTTTCACATTGACTCAATCACATTAAATCACTTGGTGTTTTTCAATGCTTTTGACCATTTAGATTCTGTTTTTGATCTTTACATGTCACGCCCTGACCGTAGAGAGCATTTTCTGTCTCTATTTTGGTTTGGTCAGGGTGTGATTTGGGTGGGCAATCTGTGTTCTATGTTCTATGATTTTCTATTTCTAAGTGTTTGGCCGGGTATGGTTCTCAATCAGAGGGAGCTGTCTATCGTTGTCTCTGATAGAGAACCATACTTAGGTACCCTTTTCCCCCACCTGTTTTGTGGGAAGTTAACTTTGTCTTTGTTCAGGGCACATAGCCCAAAGCTTCACGCTTTGGTTTTTGTTCTTCGTTTTGTCGGCGTGATTTTTGAATAAAGAGAAAATGTATGCTTACCATGCTGCACCTTGGTCCAGTCCTTCAGCCAGCCGTGACATTACATTTGGGAAGAAATGATCAAGAGTGTCACGATTCTTCAAAACCGAACCCAGAAGCAGACCAGGACAAGGAGAGTAGGAAAAAGGTGAGTATTTATTTACAAGTGAATGGGTAGATATATCTAGGTGGTGTAGCGGGTAGCGGTGATGAGTTGATGGGAGTAAATAGGTGGATCCAATGGGGAAGCGGAATCCTCTGACGACCAGGCGGGAATGGGGTAAATGATCCGGGTGAGTAACTGAAGACAGAACAAACAGAGGTAAGTTCAAGGCAAGCAATACGTAACAAACAACAAAACAAATTCTATCCAACTTGAGGCTGATACTCTGGCACAACATACTGTTCATGGCTAACGATCCGGCAGGGAATGGATATCAGGTCAGAGCTTTTGAAGGGGAGAGGTGATGATCAGGACAGGTGTGCAGATTACTGATGGGATACAGGTGCGGGTGAACATCGATCTCCCAACAAGCTAATTCGCCCGGCAACCAGACAGGGTGCGTTCCAGGACATCGGAAACACACTCCAGGACAGAAACACAGGCAAACACAGACTCAGGAAACGGGATTTGTGACAAAGAGTCTGTCTATATACTCACACGATCCATGGGGAACTATTTGTTTTGCTATTTTGTTAGTTTGTGTGTACTGTCCCATATAACTGTTGACAATTTTATGTTAGTCTAACGTACAGAGGTGTGAGACAATCATGCATAAGAGTGGCTGGGGTAGTCAAACTCATACAGGATGTGTTTGTGTGGTCTTAGAGAGAGAGGGGGGTAGAGCAAGAGTGTAAGACAGAGAGGGAGAGAGAGAATGTTTTTCTGTGTGTTTTTTTTCTTCTTTGAAACAGTGTTATGAGGAAATACCACAGTGTAAATAAAGGGTGTGAGGTTACATTTTGGAACATGCACTCAATCAATTCAATTCAGTACTGCATTGACTTTGACAGAGAGGCATCTGTGGAGAGCTAATGGGTTCAGGTCAGAGGAAGTAACTGTTTGTCACTTCCTGAAAACCCTGAGGGTTCGCCAGTAAGCTGGGCAGCAGGTAATGCATACTTCATGCACATGGAACAAACAGTAAACGTGTGCACTTAAGTACACCATTCACACAACCACAAACACACACGCACACACACACACACAATTATAACGTTGAAGTAAACTATAAAAGTTGAGTTATGTAAACTTTCTGTGATTCAAATCAAATTCTCCACCTATGCATCATAGTTCTATCACATACAGATAGTGGTTTTGACTCTTGCATCAACCATGTTTAACATGCTTTAAACAGGTCTCTATTACAAGAAAAAGAGGGGGTAGAAAGGAGACAGAGCAAGAGAGTGTGGGGGAAGGGGGGGAGAGGGGGATAAAGAGGGGAAGACCAAGATAATGGTGGTGGTATGACAGTGCTACAAGTGAGATGATAGGTACATATACAGTGTATTCAGACCCCTTGACTTTTCCACTTTGTTACATTACAGACTTATTCTAAAATGGATTAAATATTTTTTCCCCTCATCATTCTACACACAATACCTGTCACACCCTGACCATAGTTTACTTTGTATATTTCTATGTTGTGGTTGGTCAGGGTGTGATCTGAGTGGGCATTCTATGTTTCATGTCTAGTTTGTCTAGTTCTATGTTCGGCCTGATATGGTTCTCAATCAGAGGCAGGTGTTCGTCATTGTCTCTGATTGGGAACCATATTTAGGTAGCCTGGGTTTCACTGTGTGTTTGTGGGTGATTGTTCCTGTTTTTGTGTTTGCACCAGACAGGGCTGTTTTGAGTTCTCACGTTTCTTGTTTTTTCGTTAGTTTGTTCATGTATAGTGTCGTCAATAAATTACTATGAACAACCACCACGCTGCGCTTTGGTCC
This sequence comes from Oncorhynchus mykiss, assembly GCF_013265735.2. Taxonomy (NCBI): domain Eukaryota; kingdom Metazoa; phylum Chordata; class Actinopteri; order Salmoniformes; family Salmonidae; genus Oncorhynchus; species Oncorhynchus mykiss. The sequence goes on from NC_048567.1 coordinate 67,920,050, forward strand.
GCCTCTACTTCACAAGAAGAGAATCGTTACAATACCCCACAATGAAAAAGCAAAAGCATTTTTTTTGTTTTTCTTTTGCAAAAATATAAAAATTCAAAACGTAAATATCACATTTAGACAAGTCTTCAGACCCTTTACTCAGTACTTTGTTGAAGAACTTTTGGCAGCGATTATAGCCTCGAGTGTTATTGGGCATGACACTACAAGCTTGGCACACCTGTATTTGGGGAGTTTCTCTCATTCTTCCCTGCAGACCCTCTCAAGCTCTGTCAGGTTGGATGGGGAGCATCGCTGCACAGCTATTTCCAGGTCTCTCCAGAGATCTGATCGGGTTCACGTCCAGAAACTGTCTGGGCCACTCAAGGACATTCAGAGACTTGTCCCGAAGCCACTCCTGCGTTGCCTTGGCTGTGTGCTTAGGGTCGTTGTCCAGTTGGAAGACGAACCATCGCTCCAGTCTGCGGTCCTGAGTGCTCTGGAGGCCACTGTGTTCTTGGGGACCTTGTTTCCCCAGATCTGTGCCTCGACACAATCCTGTCATGGAGCTCTACGGACAATTCCTTCGACATCATGGCTTGTTTTTTTCTCTGACATGCACTGTCATCTGTGGGAATTTATATAGACAGGTGTGTGCCTTTCCAAATCAGGTCCAATCAATTGAATTTACCACAGGTGGACTCCAATCACGTTGTAGAAACATCTCAAGAATGATCAATGGGAACAGGATGCACCTGACTATATATATTATTTATTTTATACATTTGCAAACATTTCTGAAAACCTGTTTTCATTTTCTCATTATGAGGTATTGTGAGGTATTGTTGGGTTGAGTGTGCATAGATGGACAGAGCCTGGAAGGTTCTAGTCAGAAAACACGACTTTACTAGGCAACAAAATAAACACAACAACAAAATAACTTAGGGTTGGCGTCACTCCTTGCCTCTCTCTTTGTCTCCCTCGCGGTGTGCCACGGTGCTCCCTTTATGTAGCCTGCACGGCTGGTTGGCACTCTCCCCTAATTATTTCTACTTGGGGCAATCAGTGTCGGGCTGCCCAGCCCGAGCCAACATCGCAGCACGTCCCTCCCCTCTATCACCAACCCCCGGGGTAGACCTCCCGGCATACCTGTCCCTCAACGTGATGAAGACAAAGGAGATGATTGGGGACTACAGAAAAAAGAGGGCCGAGCACGCCCCCGTTCTCATCGACGGGGCTGTAGTGGAGCAGGTTGAGAGCTTCAAGTTCCTTGGTATCCACATCACCAACAAACTAACATGGTCCAAGCCCACCAAGTCAGTCGTGAAGAGGGCACAACAAAACCTATTCTCCCAGCCACCCTAGTCATAGACTCTCTGCTACCGCACGGCAAGCGGTACCGGAGCACCAAGTCTAGGTCCAAGAGGCTGCTAAACAGCTTCTACTCCCAAGCCATAAGACTCCTGAAGATCTAATCAAATGGCTACCCAGACTATTTGCATTGCTCCCCCTCTCTGTTGCACCGCTTCTACTCTCTGTTGTTATCATCTATGCATAGTCACTTTAATAACTCTACATACATGTACATATTACCTCAATTACCTAGACTAACCAGTGCCCACCCACATTGACTCTGTACCGGTAAACCCCTGTATATTGTCTCGCTATTGTTATTTTACTGCTGCTTTTGAATTACTCGTTACTTTTATTTCGTATTCTTATTATATATTTTTAACTGCATTGTAAGCATTTCACTGTAATTGGAACTACACCTGTTGTATTCGGCGCATGTGACTAATAACGATTTGATTTTGATTTTGTCAAGTTTTTATTTTAGCCTGCCCTTCCCTTATCTACACTGAAATAATATCATTTCAGCAGTCCTTTGTTATAATACTTTTTTTAATATCTCGCATAGCTCATATGTATCTTTTGTAGGTCCTAGGATACAACAATGAATAATGTGGAACAATTAAATGCCAACAAAGGATACCGTACAACTTACAAAAATTAACACCTCGTGAAACAGCTGTGAAAACCAACCTGGCAACATTTAAGATTTTAATACAAAAAATGTGATAGTTTTTGGTACAGTTGTGTCATTCATTTATTTTCACAGATTTTTTTGTGCACTCACATGGCAATCATAGACTAAATTACTGAATTAAGGTGTGTGGAATTCTGCCTGTCACTTGTTTTCAACAGGCAGCCAGTCTCAGAAGGGGAACTTGAAGAAGAGGGAGACTGCAAAGGCTAGGCACTGCTGTTCTCTTTGTTCTGAATGTTTGCAGTGCTAGTGTTTTTAGTTAATCTGTGTATCTCACATATTATGTGCCCAGTATGATAGAGCAAGAAACTTTTCTTAGCAGATAATGACATCATGACAACAACAGTAGCTGTAGATGATGTAACAAAAAGTTGGAGGGTGGTTGGTAATGGAGGACATCAGGTGGATCCAGGTCTGGGTGTTGGGCAGAACTCCTAACTCCTGGAGAGAACCACATGGAAACCACGTGTTTGATACCATTCTATTTACTTCATTCCAGACATTATTATGAGCCATCCTCCCCTCAGCAGCCTCCATTTAACTATATGTATAGCTAGCAACTAGCAAACGTTAATGAAAAATGGTTGTTAAAAAATGGTTGTACATAGGTAAATCCGCCCAGTTATCTAATTTAAGTTAACTGCTTAACGTTACCCTGAATTGTGAATTTCTCTGAATGTTGTGCCTCTCGTCGAGATCAGGGGTGTCTTCATAGTACTTCACCTGGAAAGAGAAAAATAAAATCTTCTCGAGGGATGCCATTGAAGTGCTAACTACATAAAAACTAAAAGCTGTAATAACAGTTACAGTAGCTTGCTTGCTTGCTAACGTTGGCTAAATACAACTGTCTGGCTAGCTGGCTAGCTGACTAGGCAGGCTGAAGAATATAAGTACAGTAGCTAGCAACGTCAATCTGTAAAACAGCTTAAATTATTAATTCCTATTTAACAATATGTATTTAAGACAAACACATGGTAAAGAAAGTGTTCTCTTTCCAGTCTTTTCGGTGCTCTGAAGCAGCAGGTTGTCACTGTAAAAAACACCGTCCTTGGAGAGAAATTCTGAGGTAATAATTTTGCGCGGACTGAGCAAGCGTTTATGTGGTGAAATAGAACTCGAACTGCCCGCATCCTCCTACGAGGTAAATTAGAGCCAAGCAACAGCCATGCAACCAGCATAGCAACGGACTCTTTGGTTCATTACATAATCTGGTCAGAATGTTGCAACAGAAGCTAGAACTCATCGAATCCCATTGTGAAGTAGAGGGGGACACTATTTGGCAGGAGGACACTATTTGGCATGACAGCACCCCAACATATGGCTCACAGAGAAAAACAATCGCAGGAACGAGTGTGTGACGCGGTCACACAAGGTGGGCATGGTCAGTAATCAGGGTGAACTTATTCCCGAGGAGATAATACTTGAGGGTGTCCAGGGCAAATTTCATGGTGAGGCACTCCTTCTCGACAATCAAGTACATCTTCTCCCTCAGGAGGAGCTTCGTGATGACATACATGATGGGGTGCTCCTCGCGTTCCTGCTCTTAGGACAAAGGGCTCTTACCCTTGTGTCAGATGTGTCAGTCTGGACCAGGAGGTTTTTTGAAAAGTCTGGGGTGACGAGTACGGGGTGCGAACATAGCGTGTCCTTCAGGGCCTGGAAGAAGGGGAGAAGCTATAGCGACAAAGTTAGGTGCAGGAAGTCGTTCCTGCTAACCCCAGGAACGACTTCACCTGCCTCTTGGTTTTTCACATTTCCCCGTCCGGTTTGACGGACCAATCACTACACCTCAGCATAGCCCAGCTTGAACTTGTGGGGGTTTGCGGTCAGCTCTGCATCCCTTAGCGGATCTGCCACCGCCTGTAACCTACAGAGATGGGACTCCCAACTGTCACTGTGCACGATTATATTGTCCAAATAAGCAGCAGCGTACTCACGTTGCGGGCGCAGGACGCGGTCCATCAGTTCGTCCACCCTCGGCATGAAGTACGTGTCAAATTTACTGACCGTGTTCAGGCCCAGGAAGTCGTTACAGAAGCGGACGGTTCCTAGATCACTCACTGTTGGACTCCTCCAGTACCCCCATCTCTAGCATTGTCGTCACTTCCCGTTGGACTGCCGCCCTCTGGGCTTCTGGTATCCGGTATGGCTGTTTACTGACTTTTTCTCAGTTCCTCCCGTCTCTCTCGATTACCTTCTTCATCATCTGCTTTGGGGTCTTATTGAAGTGTTGGACTAGCCCGTCCATTTGTGGATGGTACACACTGGTCCTCACCTGTTTGATTCATAAAATATTGCAGACATCTTTCATCACACTAGACATGAAATAGTTGTAGTCTTATCAGGCTATGCTGCAGACTACCTATTCTCTGATACACACATGCACAAACACACACACAGAGTACATATAAACACACACACAAACACACACACATTCAATCACAAAAAGATTGGGGCTGCTCTGCTCAGTTTGTCTATCTTTGAATCTGCCTCCCACTCCGCTCGCTGTTTACTGTATATGCATAGTCACTTCACCCCTAGCTACAGGTACAAATTACCTCAACTAACCTGTACCCCTGCACACTGACTCTGTACCGGTAACCCTTGTATATAGCCTCGTTATTGTTATGTTATTGTGTTACTTTTTATTATTTGTAGTTTTTTACTTTAGTTAATTTGGTAAATATTTTCTTAACTCTTTTTGAACTGCACTGTTGGTTAAGGGCTTGTAAGTAAGCATTTCACTGTAAGGTTTACACTTGTTGTATTCGGCGCGTGTGATAAATAACGTTTATGTTTTGATTAAAAACTTTTTACGGCTGAGATCCCGTTAACGGGATAGATATGACAACAGCCAGTGAAAGTGCAGAGAGCCAAATTCAAACAACAGAAATCTCATAATTAAAATTCCTCAAACATACAAGTATTTTACACCATTTTAAAGATACACTTGTTGTTAACCCCACCACAGTGTCCGATTTCAAAAAGGCTTTACAATGAAAGTATACCATGCGATTATATTAGGTCAGCACCTGGTCACAGAAAAATTCAATTTTTCCAGCCAAAGAGAGGAGTCACAAAAAGCAGAAATAGAGATCAAATTAAACACTAACCTTTGATGATCTTCATCAGATGACACTCATAGGACTTCATGTTACACAATACATGTGTGTTTTGTTCAATAAAATTCATATTTATATCCACAAATATCATTTTACATTTGCGCGTTATGTTCAGTAATGTTTTGCTTCCAAAACATCCAGTGATTTTGCAGAGAGCCACATCAATTTACAAAAATACTCATAATAAACATTGATAAAAGATACAAGTGTTATGCATGGAACTTTAGATAAACTTCTCCTTAATGCAACCGCTGTGTCAGATTTCAAAAAAGGTTCTAAAGACTGTTGACTAGTGGAAGCCTTAGGAAGTGCAATATGACCCCATAGAAACTGACAGGCAAAGACTTGAAAACCTACAAACCTCAGATTTCCCACTTCCTGGTTGGATTTTTTTCTCAGGTTTTTGCCTGCCATATGAGTTCTGTTATACTCACAGGCATCATTCAAACAGTTTTAGAAACCTCCGAGTGGGGTCCCTTACCTATCCAATACTACTAATAATATGCATATCTTAGCTTCTGGGCATGAGTAGCAGGCAGTTTACTCTGGGCATACTCAATACTGCCCCCAGCCATAAGAAGTTAATGGAGGCCTGCGAAGAAAACAGAGACAAAACAAATCCTTGATCAGATAGAACAACAATAGCAGTGAGAAGACAAGTTTAATTTATATGTGTATGTATGGCAAGGGGATGTGGAGTGTGTGTGGGTGTGTGTGCGTGCGTGTGTGGCTGTGTGTATTTGTGCGAGTGATTCAATGCTGCTCACATCATGGCTCGTCTGTGACCCTGTCAGACACTGATGGATGTTTGTGAATATTTGAGATATTGTATTTTCCTAGTGAGCCCCTGGCTCAACACAACACAATACGAGAAAACACTAATATTGCTCCTGCTGTCCTCTACAATCTGGACATTATTCTCCTGTACGATCTGAATACTGCATGGGCTCCAAACAATAGCAGAACAGATTACTTCACATGGAAAGCTTGTATTCCACATGTTCTCATACATCAAGCCAAGCAGAGAAAGCCTTTATGTTGCACTAACCTCAAAAGAGATGACACACAGAGATGTGGTAAAGTATTTTGCTCCTGTTAGAATCTATTTTAATGCTTGGATAGAAAGTGGTTTAAAAAAGACTTGAGATATCTTTGTTTTCTTCTAACACACATAACACATACTGTACGTACACATCATTTTCTATTTTCACATTGGAGAGACATTTTTCATATTTCTCTGCAGAATAGCAGGCCACAGCCCTGCATATCTAATCTGATTTTCCTGGTAGCAGGTAATATCTGCCCGACAGACACACACTGGGAGCAGATAGGAACAGTGTTGATGAGGATTCTGTATCATATCAACCCTATAGAGATGGGTTCTTACACACACCTCATGGGAGAAAAGCTGACAACCTGTCAAACACAAATTCTCTTCCTCCCTCTTGTCTCCCTAGGGACAGATCGAAAATAGGGGAGGGTTGTCAAATGTATTTTTTTTGCTTTGGAGAGAGTACTCTGTTTTTTTACTGGGGCATTTTATCCCTGGTTTACATGAACTATTTTGCAGGTTGTGGTGGAATATTCTATTCAAGTGAGAGAGACTTTGTTATTTCTTCAAACAATCATCTTTATTCAACATTGATTTATTATTGCAATAATGAAACCGTCGACTCAACAGCATTGACTGTTGAGCCGAGTTCCTAAAATCATACGTAGTATACAGGGTCTTTATATAGCAGACCTCAAAATGCTTTAACCAGGGCTGGCTCCCATCCATGCAGATTGGGAGGATAAACCACCCTAGGTTCATCATGTCGTTTATCTGCACGGGGGATGTTATTTTCACTCGTCCAGGCTAAGTTTCCCAGATGCAAGGATGAGAACAAAAACTGAAATGTTCGTTTTATTCCTTCAGGCTATATCTATCTCAGTGACACACACAATCACACCTATAGAATGCAGGCCCAGTTAGACCGGAGACTTATTTCTCACATATTGAACACCATTTCTTCAGCCGGTTCGAGGGGTTTTGAGGTCCACACCGTTTGCTCAAATTATCCCAGACTGGGCACCCTCGCTGCGGGCCCCGGACTGGGCACCCTCGTTGCGGGCCCCGGACTGGGCACCCTCGTTGCAGGCCCTGGACTGGAGCCCGTCGCTGGAGACTCCAGACTGGGGACCGTCGCTGGAGACTCCGGACTGGGGACCGTCGCTGGAGACTCCGGATAGTGGACCCTCACTGATGGGAGGAGACATACAGGAGGCCTGGTCCTTAGAGGAGGCACAGGATGAACCTGGCTGTGGTGGAGCACTGGAGATCTGGTGTGTAGCCTTGGCACCACTCCTCCAGGCTGAATGCCCACTTTAGCCCATCACCACCGAGCGCAGGCACAGGTCGAACCGGGCTGTGGTGCTTACAACGTCCACCTCTCTTTTTGGCTGCATGCCCACCTTAGCCCGGCACGTGCGGGAAGCTGGAACAGGCCGCACTGGGTTCTACTGGTGAACTGGGGATACCGTGCGTAGAGCTGGCGCAGGATAACCCGGGCCGAAGAGTTGCACCAGAGACCAGGAGCGCTGAGCCGGCACAATCCCTCCTGGCTGAATGCCAACTCTAGCACGGCAACTGCGGGGAGCTTGCAGAGAGCACACCGGGCTATGAGAGCACACTAGAGACTTGCGGCGCAGAGCCGCATAACCTGGAGCCTGACTAGTCACTCTCTCCCCACGGTAAGCATAGGGAGTTGGCTCAGGTTTATAACCTGACTCCGCCAATCTCCCCGTGTGCCCCTCCCAAACATTTTTTGGGGCTGCCTCTTGTGCCTGCTTTGCTGACTTGCCTCCTCATAACGCCGCCACTCTGCTTTAGCTGCCTCCAGTTCCTCCCTTGGACGGCGATACTCCGCAGCCTGCCTCCAGGGTCCCTTACCGTCCAGGATCTCCTCCCATGTTGAGGAGTCCCTTTCACCACGCTGCTTGGTCCTTTGGTGGTGGGAAGTTCTGTCACGGCCATCGAATGAAGAGGACCAAAGCGCAGCGTAATGAGTGTACATATTCCCTTTATTAGAAATGACGCCGACAAAAACAATAAAAAATACAAAACAACCGTGAAGCTTAAGGGCTGTGTGCCACAAACAAAGTTAACTTCCCTGTAACGGCTGTCGTAGGTGGAAGAAGGAGAGGACCAAGGTGCAGCGTGGTACGTGTCCATGATCTTTTAATTACACTGAACACTAGAACAAAAATAACAAAACGGAACAAACTAAACAGTCCTGTCTGGTACAGAGACAGAAAACAACTACCCACCACTTAAGGGCGAAACCAGGCGGCCTAAGTATGGTTCTCAATCAGGGACAACGATTGACAGTTGCTTCTGATTGGGAACCATACCAGGCCAAACGCATAGAAAAAGTCACCACCAACTCACAGAAAAACACAGCCATTTTTCCAGCCACAGATAGGAGTCACAAAAAGCAGAAATATAGATACAATTAATCACTAACCTTTGATGATCTTCATCAGATGACACTCATAGGACATCATGTTACACAATACATGTATGTTTTGTTCGGTAAAGTTCATATTTATATATCCAAAAATCGTATTTTACATTGGCGTGTTACCTTCAGTAGTTCCAAAATATGCAGTGATATTGCAGAGAGCAACATGAATTCACAGAAATACTCATAATAAATGTTGATGAAAATACAACTATTTTACATGGAACTTTAGATACACTTCTCCTTTATGCAACCGCTGTGTCAGATTTCAAAAAAACTTCACGGAAAAAGCATAATCTGAGAACGCCGCTCAGAGCTCAAATCAGCCAGAGAAATATCCGCTGTGTTGGGTAATCAACATTATTCATAAATAGCATTATAAATATTCACTTACCTTTGATCTTCATCAGAATGCACTCCCAGGAATCGCAGGTACACAATAATGACTTGTTTTGTTCGATAATGTCCAATATTATTTCCATTTATGTCCAATAGCTTCTTTCGGACCAAACGTTCAAAAAGTTATAGTACAGGTCGAAGAGACTTGTCAAACTAAGTATAGAATCAATCTTTAGGATGTTTTTATCATAAAAGTTCAATAATGTTCCAACCAGAGAATTCCATTGTCTGTAGAAAAGCCATGGAATGCAGGTCGCTCTCATGTGAAAGCGAGTGACTGAGAACGAGGCTGTAGGCAGACCCCTTAGTCAAACAGCTCCCCTCTGGCTCCCCTTCACATGAGAAGCCTGAAACACAGTTCTAAAGACGTTTGACATCTAGTGGAAGCCTTAGGAAGTGCAAAATAACCCATATCCCACTGTGTATTTGATAAGGGTGAGTTCAAAAACTATAAACCTAAGATTTCCCAGTTCCTGTTTGGATTTTTTCTCAGGCTTTTGCCTGCCATATGAGTTCTGTTATACTCACAGACATCATTCAAACAGTTTTAGAAACTTCAGAGTGTTCTATATAAAATATTAATAATAATATGCCTATATTAGCATCTGGGACTGACTAGGAGGCAGTTCACTCTGGGCACGATATTCATTCAAAAGGGAAAATGCTGCCCCCATTCCATGTGTTTGCGTCTTTAAAATACACATCTCCAACCCCTGAAAGCCCTACTAAAACCATATGAAATAGATCACTCACAATACATCAGACATAGCATTTTAAAAACACCAACAAATACTCTTTACAAGTGTGTTGTGTGGGGGTACCTGCAAACCATGTGGCAAAACAAACAGAAATGGCCAGGCCGTATATAATTTGGTAGTTGACGGCCTAATCCAGATACATTTACACTAACTACACTGCAGAATTTCACTCACTGGTCACCCAAGACTATAATACTTTTCTTGCTTCACACCCAAGCTACCTGGCTAAAGCTGGCTAGCTTGCTAGCTAATGCTACTTCCAGGCACAAACAGGAAACACCTCTTCACTCTCCATTCTACTCACCTTGCAGAGATGGTTAGGCTTTTTACATGTTTATTCAAAACATTGGTGACTAACTGTGCTGCTGGCAATAAATCAAATGACGTTATTTCACTAACGTTTACTGAATTCATCAGCTATTCTACATTCTGGTACATTGAAACCAGTGCTCTAAAATCCAAACAAAATAGCCTTAGCGAATTTACCCCATTTAACAATGTCCATACTCAAATTACTTCAAATAGTACGATTAGTGAGATTACTCTGATAGACCGCTATCATCAATACGCTGGCGTATTGAGCTAATGATTGTTAATTTATATAATTGTGCTAAGTCACAATTACATCTCTGAATTCTCTAAGATTGGAATTTTCCTTTCATCAGGTTTGTTTAGTTTTTTTTATCACTGAGACATCACTTAATCAATTGCCAGCCCAAGCTCCATAAACACTCCTCTCAGTTATCAAATCAAACTTTATTTTCCACATGCACCGAATATAACAAGTGTAAACTATACCGTGAAATGCTTACTTACAAACCCTTAACCAACAATGCAGTTCAAGAAGAAGAAAGTATTTACCAAAAAGACTAAAACAAAAAGTAACACAATAAGAATAACAATAACGAGGCTATATACAGGGGGCACCGGTACCGAGTCAGTGTGTGGGGGTACAGGCTAGTTGAGATAATCTGTACATGTAGGTGGGGTGAAGTGACTATGCATAGGTAACAAACAAACAGTGAGTAGCAGCAGTGTACACGAGGGGGGGTGTCTGGTAAATTGTCCGGTGGTGATTTTTATGAATTGTTCAGCAGTCTAATGGCTTGGGGGTAGAAGCTGTTGAGGAGCCTTTTGGTCCTAGACTTGGCGCTCCGGTACCACTTGCCATGCGGTAGCTTTCCTCTGACACCGCCTATTATATAGGTCCTGGATGGCTGGAGCTTGGCCCCAGTGACTACCCTCTGTAGCGCCTTACGGTCAGATGCCGAGCAGTTGCCATACCAGGAGGTTAAAATAAATTGAAATCTGACACAGCGGTTGCATTAAGAACAGGTATATCTATAATTCCATGCGTATAACTTGTATTATCATGTACATTTATGATGAGTATTTCTGTTGAATCGATGTGGCTATGCAAAATCACTGGATGTTTTTGGAACTAGTGAATATAACGTAACAATGTAAACTCAGATTTTTTTATAAGAATATGAACTTTATCAAACAAAACATACATGTATTGTGTAACATGAAGTCCTATGAGTGTCATCTGATGAAGATCATCAAAGGTTAGTGATTAATTTTATCTCTATTTGTGCTTTTTGTGACTCCTCTCTTTGGCTGGGAAAATGGCTGTGTTTTTCTGTGGCTTGGTGGTGACCTAACATAATCGTTTGTGGTGCTTTCGCCGTAAATCCTATTTGAAATTGGACACTGTGGTGGGATTAACAACAAGAATAGCTTTAAAACGGTATAAGATACATGTATGTTTGAGGAATTACTGTTGATCACTATTATTATGATGTATGTCTGACTGGACAAGCATCAACAAACCTATTATAGCCATGCTACAAACAAAATTATAAACTGGGTGGTTCGAGCCCTGGATGCTGATTGGCTGGGTATGACAAAACCATTTTTTTACTGCTCTAATTATGTTTGTAATAGCATTTCTATTTTGTAATATATAATATTTCTATTGTTTTGAATTTGGCGCCCTGCACTTTCACTGGCTGTTGTCATATCATCCCGTTAACGGGATTGCAGCCGGGAGAGGTTGTTGTTCTGGCACCACACTGCCAGTTCTCTGACCTCCTCCCTGTAGGCCGTCTCATCATTGTCAGTGATCAGGCCTACCACTGTGTGTCATCAGCAAACTTAATGATGGTGTTGGAGTCATGTTTGGCCACGCAGTCGTGGGTGAACAGGGAATGCAGGAGGGGACTAAGTACACACACCTGAGGGGCCCCAGTGTTAAGGATCAGCGTGCCAGACGTATTGTTGCCTACTCTTAACACCTGTGGCAGCCCGTCAGGAAGTCCAGGATCCAGTTGCATAGGGAGGTGTTTAGTCAAAAGTTAACTCAGAAAAGAGAGAGTGTCCTAAGAACCTTACTCTATTAAATAAAACAACCATTTGTAACATAATCTTGTAATCCTGCTACCACAAGGCTTACTAGATAATTTCTTCCATCCTACCCAAATTTCCTCATCTGTTTTGGTACTTCCCTTTTGCACTACACTTTTACTATACCACAGGTCAATATAGTCTACCTGTAACGGTCGTCGTTGTATGAAGGATCGGACCAAAGCTCAGCGTGGTAAGGGTTCATGATTTTATTTAAAACAGAACACTAGAATAAAATAACAAACAAAACCGAAATAGTCCTGTCAGGTGCAGAACACTAAACAGAAAAAAAATATCCATAAAATCCAGGTCGGAAAAGGATACCTAAGTATGGTTCCCAATCAGAGACAACGATAGACAGCTGTCCCTGATTGAGAACCATACCCGGCCAAAAGAAAGAAATACAAAACAAAGAAATAAAGAAACTAGAATGCCCACCTTAGTCAAACCCTGGCCTAACCAAAATAGAGAATAAAAACCTCTCTATGGCCAGGGCGTGACACAACCAGTCTAACTGTCTATCCTGACCTCTATCCACCATTCATAGTGACAATAGTGGTGGGTGGATTGTGTGTCCATGAAAAATTGAATGAAAGAACAGTGAAGACATGAGACACACAGCTCAAAAAGCTCCCCTATTAATAACGTAGACCAGCCTACAACACCACAATGCAATGAATATATGCGTTTATTGTTTTCAAGTGAGTACAAAATTCAACTCCAGGCTGCAGTGAAAATGTCATTTGAATAACGGTGCAGAAATCCCTGTGATGTGAATGTTTCTATACATTTGGATAAGTAGTGTGTCTACTCTGGACAGTATATAGCGTCTAGAAAGGCACAGTAGCAGACCAGTCTGGCTGTATTTATGCTTCTGGTACCGAGATGCGCTGCCTATTGCAGATCATCAAGCCATCCTGAAATAACATGGCCACATATGCCCCCTGCAGTCAGAGTTATTCATGAAAGCTTAAAGATGCAATATGTAACTTTTTGGGCACCCTAACCAAATTCACATAGAAATGTGAGTTATAGATCTGTCATTCTCATTGAAAATCAGTCGAAGAAGCAGTAGATCTGTTCTAAGTGCACTATTTCTATGTGTCCCGTTCTTAACTTTAGTTTTTGCATCTTTTACAGCATGAACCAGCTGAAAACACAATATTTTTGGTTATGTGTAAAATTATTTAACAGCGGTTTAGATGGTACAATGATTATCTACACTATACTTACTTATTTTGTCACATAAACTGAAATTAGGCAAACTATTACAAATTCTGCAATAAAGCAATGGCAGAGCAATTTCAGCATAGGGCACCGTTAACGGCCGCTCTGCCTCCTCTCCAATCCGAGCAGCTATTCATTGTGCACCTAGAACCAAATGCTTCAAAAATAGCGTAAATATTTAACTCAATTAAATTAAATCCCATTTTATTGGTCACATACACATGGTTAGTAGATGTTAATGCGAGTGTTGCGAAATGCTTGTGCTTCTAGTTCCGACAATGCAGTAATATCTAACAAGTATGATGCGGTGATGCGTTGTGCAGACCTCAGGTAGGGTGGAGGTGATATGGTCCTTGACTAGTCTCTCAAAGCCCTTTATAGGGACAGAAGTGAGTGCTATGGGGCGATAGTCGTTTAGTTCAGTTACCTTAGCTTTCTTGGGAACAGGAACAATGTTGGCCCTCTTGAAGCATGTGAGAACAGCAGACTGGGATAGGGATTTATTGAATTTGTCAGTAAACGCACCAGCCAGCTGGCCGTGTCAGTGGCATTGTATTGTCCTCAAAGTTAGCAAATAAGTTGTTTAGTTTGTCTGGGAGCAAGATGTCGGTGTCCGCGATGGGGCTGGTTTTCTTTTTATAACCCATGATTGACTGTAGACCCCGCCACATACGTCTCGTGTCTGAGCCGTTGAATTGCGACTTTACTTTGTCTCTATACTGACGCTTAGCTTGTTTGATTGCCTTGCGGAGGGAATAGCTACACTGTTTGTATTCGGTCATGTTTCCGGTTGCCTTGCCATGATTAAAAGCAGTGGTTCACGCTTTCAGTGTTGCGCTAATGCTGCCATCAGTCCACAGTTTCTGGTTGGAGAAGGTTTTAATAGTCACTGTGGGTACAACATCACCTATGCACTTGCTAATAAACTCGCTCACCGAATCAGTGTATAAATCAATGTTGTTGGCAGAGGCTATCCGGAACATATCCCAGTCCACGTGACCGAAGCAATCTTGAAGCGTGGAATCAGATTGGTCGGACCAGCGTTGAACAGACTTGAGCATGGGCGTTTCCTGTTTAAGTTTCTGTCTATAGACTGGGAGCAACAAAATGGAGTCGTGGTCAGATTTGCCGAAAGGAGGGCGAGGGAGGGGTTTGTATGCATCGCGAAAGTTAGAGTCGCAATGATCCAGAATTTTTCCAGCCCGGCTCGCGCATTCGATATGCTGATAAAATTTAGGGAGCTTTGTTTTCAGATTAGCCTGGTTAAAATATCCAGCTACAATAAATACAGCCTCAGGATATGTGGTTTCCAGTTTGCATAGAGTCCAATGAAGTCATTTCAGGGCCGTCTGCTTAGGGGGGGGTATACATGGCTGTGAATATAATCAAAGAGAATTCTCTTGGTGGATAATGCGGTCGGCATTTGATTGTAAGGAATTCTAAGTCAGGGAAACAAAAAGGACTTGAGTTCCTTTATGTTGTTATGATCACACTACGACTCGTTAATCATAAGGCAAACACCCCCGCCCTTCTTCTTACGTGAAGAAACTGGGTGGCTGTACCGACTATGATAAGGTATCCTAAGTGAGCCATGTTTCCGTGAAACAGAGAATGTTACAATCTCTGATGTCTCTCTGGAAGGCAACCCTTGCTCGAATTTTGTCTTCCTTGTTGTCAAGAGACTGGACATTGGCGAGTAGTATACTCGGGAATGGTGAGCGATGTGCCCGTCTACGGAGCCTGACCAGAAGACCACTCCTTCTGTGCCGTTGTTTTGGGTCGCCTACTGGGATCGGATCCATTGTCCTGGGTGGTGGTCCAAACATAGGATCCGCTTCGGGAAAGTCGTATTCCTGGTCGTAATGTTGGTAAGTAGATGGTGCTCTTATACCCAATAGTTCTTCCCAGATGTATGTAATAAGACTTAAGATTTCCTGGGTAACAGTGTAAGAAATAATACATAAAAAAAACAAAAAACTGCATAGTTTCCTAAGAACGCGAAGCGAGGCGAACATCTCTGTCAGAGCCATCATTCAAGGTTTTTCTTTTAGAAAAAAGTAACTTTTAAAATCTATTAAATTGTTTATGTGGCCAAACAGTCACAATGTTTTAATCTGATAGGCTACTTCAAAAGTATCCTGTAGGTATGTACAAGTTTGTCCAAAATCTAATTCCAGCATCCTCAAAACACTTGACACTAACCAGGTTCCCATTTAACCTTTTTATGAAAGTAAAGCACATGTCGGATGAAAAATGACAGGCCTGATGGAAACAGCATTTGTGTCTGTAAACTTTCCAAATGTTGACAAAACCAAATACCATGTGAGATCTTTTTGTGACAGTAAAATTCATTATACCAGAATCGGCGGTGGAAATGCTTTTATGCATGTAGTTTTATGCATGAAAGCATGTAGTTTATTAGGCTACAGATTAAATCTCTTATCCTACCTCATTTGCACATGATGTATATAGATTTTTCTACTGTATTATTGATTGTATGTTTGTTTATTCCATGTGTATCTCTGTGTTGTTGTATGTGTCGAACTGCTTTGCTTTATCTTGATCAGGTCGCAGTTGCAAATGAGAACTTGTTCTCAACTAGCCTACCTGGTTAAATAAAGGTGAAATACATTTTTTTTAAAATAAATAAATGATGATGAACTTCACAGGGTGGTGGAAGTTCAGGGTGATGAGCTTGATTCTCTTTTTCAATAAATATCGAGGGTCTTGATGTCTTGATCGATGCTTGGCTGCGGTAAAGACAAATACAAATAATATTGCTCTTTTGTCCATAATAATCTCATGTAGTCTATACTCGCACTCTATCAGTGAGCCGTTGGCTAGAGCACTTGTGCCGGGACCAGAGTGGGTACATTCGCTATACAGTGCATTCGGGCAGTATTCAGACCCCTTGACTTTTCCAGACTTGTTACGCTAGAGCCTTAATCTAAAACTGATTAAATAGTTTTTTTCCATCATAAATCTACACACAATACCCATAATGACAAAATAAAAACAGGTTTTTAGACATTTTTGCAAATTTATGAAAAGTAAAAAACTGAGTATTCAGACCCTTTTCTCAGTACTTTGTTGAGTCACCTTTGGCAGCGAGTATGACGCTACAAACTTGGCACACCTGTATTTGGGGAGTTTCTTCCATTCTTCTCTGCAGATCCTCTCAAGCTCTGTCAGGTTGGATGGGGAGCATCGCTGCACAGCTATTTTCAGGTCTCTCCAGAGAAGTTGGATCAGGTTCAAGTCTGGGCACTGGCTGGGCCACTCAAGGACATTTAGAGACTTGTCCCGAAGCCACTCCTGTGTTGTCTTGGCTATGTGCTTAGAGTCGTTGTCCTCTTTGCCTCAATCCTGACTAGTCTCCCAGCCCCTGCCGCTGAAAATCTTCCCCACAGCATGATGCTGCCACCACCATGTCCTTCAGACCTGACACTTGGCATTCAGGCCAAAGAGTTCAATTTTGGTTTCATCAGAACAGAGAATCTTGTTTCTCATGGTCTGAGAGTCCTTTAGGTTCCTTTTGGCAAACTCCAAGCGGGCTGTCATGTGCCTTTTACTGAGGAGTGGCTTCCGTCTGGCCACTCTACCATAAAGGCCTGATTGGGGGCGTGCTGCAGAGATGGTTGTCTTTCTAGAAGGTTCTCCCATCTCCGCAGAGGAACTCTGGAGCTCTGTCAGAGTGACCACAGAGTGATCACCTCCGTGATCAAGGCCCTTCTCCCCCAATTGCTCAGTTTGGCCTGGCAGCCAGCTCTAGAAAGAGTTTTGTTGGTTCCAAACGTCTTCCATTTAAGAATGATGGAGAATACTGTGTTCCTGGGGACCTTCAATGCCCCAGAACATTTTTGGGCACCCTTCCACAGATCTGTGCCTCAACACAATCCTGTCTCGGAGTTCTTACGGGCAATACCTTCGACCTCATGGCTTGGTTTTTGCTCTAACATGCACTGTCAACAAAAAATAAAAAAGAAATACCTTATTTACATAAATATTCAGACCCTTTGCTATGAGACTCGAAATTCAGCTCAGGTGCATCCTGTTTCCATTGATCATCCTTGAGATGTTTCTACAAGTTAATTGGAGTCCACATGTTGGAAAGGCACACACCTGTCTATATAAGGTCCCACAGTTGACAGTGCATGTCAGAGAAAGAACCAAGCCATGAGGTTGAAGGAATTGTCCATAGAGCTCCGATACAAGACTGTGTCGAGGCACAGATCTGGGGAAGGGTGCCCCAAAATTTCTGCTGCATTGAAGGTCCCTAAGAACACAGTAGCCAGAGGCATGAAGACTCTGGCAGTGTGCTAGGCCAGTGTCACTTTGATTATGCCTGCTCGTCATGGTTCACCAGCAGCCACAAACATCTAAAGAATAAGCTACAGACCAGCCAAAACAAGCTTGGAACAATTGGACTCAAACTCCCCCCTCATGCTCATCTGGAAGTTAAGCCTTTTTTTTGTCTATATATCTGGAATCTGTCTGTATGTATCTATGTAATTGTATATCTATTTATGTCAGAAAATAGGGACCACAATGGAATTAAGTCCTCGACTTTGTTGTGCTTTAAAAAAAAAAGAGTGTATATGTGGATTTTTTTTCTTCTGACAAATAAAACCAATAAATCAATCCAAACTGTACATCTGTCTTTTGATGAATGCAAAGAGACATCTGTTACAAAACACCAAAAAGTTAAATTTAATTCTGAGATTGTCAAGCCAAGCCCTCGATACTGGGTAGGCCTACAAGGTAGAGAGGAATGCATTTTCTGTCCCCTGCATTTCTCTTTTCTCTCTCTCCCTCTTGCACACACAAACACACACAAACTCACTCACGCTCTCTCTGTTTCTACATTTCTCAAGGGCATAAAAACAAACAGGCATGTTTGTTTAACATTTCTGGCTGCCCTTTTATTTTTATTGTCTGGATAGTCCATCTGTACATGGTCATACTATCAACAAACTATCTGTTGATAAGCAACTGCTTGCTAAGGTTACTGTTAGGCTTAGGGTTCAGTTTAGGGCTAAGGTCAGGGCTAGGAGATACAGCAGTTAGTTGAAATGTTACTGATGCAGATAGTCTGTTGCAGTCTGTAGATAGTCTGCATAGTGTATAGATAGTCTGTTACACATACACAGACGGACCACCCAAATAAAGTTTTACCAATTTCTGTCCATGGCTGATAAGTGTTTGGTTCAGGTACTGTGTAAACAATGATGAAGGGGAATGAGATGACTTCTGCCCATTTGTCCTGCTCTTCTACCTCTGGTCCCTCGCCCCTTATGGGGTAGGGAGAGGACCACCTATGGTGAATATGAATGTAGGATCCTTTTTGTGTGTGTAAGGGACTGTGTGTGTGTGTGTGTGTGTGTGCATCATTACTGCTCTCTCCCCCGCTGTAGCTCGAGCGGGGGCTTCACATTGTGTCAGGCTCAATGGAGTGGAGCAACGATCAATTGCTGAATTGCATTCTGGATCAGTTCTGTTTGCCACCATTTTACAGTTGTTTCTTTTCACACTGTTCATTAAGATGATATCTCACCCTCAGCCCCTGATGAATAAAAGGCTTACAGAAAGGCAAGGTCAGTGTTTATTACTACAAGCCAGTCACTTAGACCTATCCAACAAAACAAGCCTTGTTGTAGGCAAGCTAGCAGTGTACATTGTGGCTTCATTTCAGTAACATTTTCCAATGCTTTGTCACTGTTTGTCTATCCCCGTTGGATACCAAGACCTTCTAAGCCATTATGAGCTGTAGGTCTACAACGGTTTCTGATCTCACATCCATTTGGAGTGAAAAGCCCTCCCTTGTTTTGGTTTCATATCCCTGCATGCCAGTGAAAGGTCACCCTCTGAATACAGGAGATGGGAGGAAAATGAAAAACAAATACAGACATCCCTTTGGGGGAGAGATTTACATTAGTAATGGAAACACATGGAAATGTGATTTTGTCTGATCATATGAAGGTGCTTGTTGTCATGAGGATGTGCACAAGGGGCTTCTTTGACATAAACCTTAGCGCCTGGCACCTTCTACCATACCTTGTTCAAAGGCATTTACATTTCTTGTATTGCCCAGTCACCCTCTGAATGGCACACATATGGTCCATGTCTCAATTGTCTCAAGGCTTAAAAATCCTTCTTCATCCTCCCGGGTGGCGGAGTGGTCTAAGGCACTGCATTGCAGTGCCACCAGAGACTCTGGGTTCGAGCCCAGGCTCTGTTGCAGCAGGCCGCGACCAGGAGGTCCATGGGGCAACGCACAATTGGCCTAACGCAGTGCACGCTAACCAGGTCACCAGGTGCATGGTGTTTCATCTGACACATTGGTGCGGCTGGCTTCCGGGTTGGATGCGCGCTGTGTTAAGAAGCAGTGTGGCTTAGTTGGGTTGTGTTTCGGAGGACGCATGGCTTTCGACCTTCGTCTCTCCCGAGCCCATACGGGAGTTGTAGCGATGAGACAAGATAGTAACTACTAACAATTGGATACCACGGGAATTGGGGAGAAAAGTGGGTCAAATTTAAAAAATCCTTCTTTACCGTCTCCTCTCCTTCATCTATACTGATTGAAGTGGATTTAGAGTAGGTGTTCTTAATGTTTTGTATACTCAGTGTATATCCTTAGAGGGATAGGATCATCTAAAATGTATGACCGATTCATCCTTCATCATATTTAAACTCTGATTTTAAGGGTGTGTAATCTTTTGTTGTTAATTAAACCAGACGGAGAAGACCGTCCTTTCTAATCACTATTTCATTTGTTTAAGCTTGAAGGACGCACTGAGGCTTCGTTATCTTGGATTATTTTAAAAACATGTAGGCATACATTTCTGAACACTTCCATTTCAGCAAGGGGTCCAATCTCATCCTAAGGGTGGAGGAAGGATGGAAAGCGAGAGAGTAGATTAGAAAGAACGCCACAGATAAAACCACTTTTTTGAAAATCACTGGTTATGAAAGTGATGTTTGTAGCTTCTTCTGGTAAAGACACACTTCTGGTAAAGACAACCTATGCAGAAATCGCTCCACCATTTCCTGGGTGCAAAAATGTGAATAGTTGGAAAAACAAGCAAGTATAGCGTAGAGAATCATTGTAACATCTAAACCACTGTGAAATATGTTTTACATAAGCAACATTATTGTATTTTCAGCTGTTTGAAGTTGGTGTACAAAACTGAAAGTAAAAATGAAACTTAAGACTGGGAAGCATAGAAATAGCACATATTGAACAGATCTACCACTTCTTAGATTTGCTTTTTATTTTTTTATTTTATTTCACCTTTATTTAACCAGGTTGGCCAGTTGAGAACACCTTTATTTAACCAGGTAGGCCAGTTGAGAACACCTTTATTTAACCAGGTTGGCCAGTTGAGAACACCTTTATTTAACCAGGTAGGCCAGTTGAGAACACCTTTATTTAACCAGGTTGGCCAGTTGAGAACACCTTTATTTAACCAGGTAGGCCAGTTGAGAACAAGTTCTCATTGACAACTGTGACCTGGCCAAGATAAAGCAAAGCAGTGCGACAAAAACAACACAGAGTTACACATAAACAAATGTACAGTCAATAACACAATAGAAAAAGTATATGTATAGTGTGTGTAAATGTAGTAAGATTAGAGAGGTAAGGCAATAAATAGGCCACAGTGAAATAATTACAATTTAGCATTTACACTGGAGTGATAGATGTGCAGATGATGATGTGCAAGTAGAGATACTGGGGTGCTGTCACGCCCTGGCCATAGCGAGGCTTTTATTTTCTATTTTGAGTAGGCCAGGGTGTGACTAGGGTGGGCATTCTAGTTTCTTTATTTCTATGTTTTCTGTTTTTATGTTTTGGCCGGGTGTGGTTCTCAATCAGGGACAGCTGTCTATCGTTGTCTCTGATTGGGAATCATACAGCCTTTTTTCCTTTGTATTTTGTGGGTAGTTATCTTTGTTAGTGGCACTATAGCCCTAGTAAGCTTCACGGCCGTTTCTGTGTTTCTTGTTTTGTTGACGACATTTATATAAATAAAGGAAAATGTACGCTCACCACGCCGCACCTTGGTCCAGTCATTTCCACGACGACGCCCGTGACAGAACTACCCACCACCAAAGGATCAAGCAGCGTGGCCAGAAGAGGCAGCCTCAAAAATTGTTAGGGAGGGGCCCACGGGACGGTCGGCGGAGCTGAGGTTGGAACCAGAGCCAGTCGGGGAGAAAAAGGTGAACTTGGAGGGGAGTGAAGGGAATGAAGCAGAGACAGTTAAGGAGTTGATTGGGAGATTGGAGGAGAGAGTTAGAAGAGAGCTGTTGTGTTGGTGCATGAGGCACGACATTCGCCCTACGGAGTGTGTCCTCAGTTTAATGTCACCTGAGTCAGCTCTCCATACTCGTCCTGAGGTGCGTGCTAGCCGTCTGGTGAAGACTGCGCCAGCCCCACGCACCACGCCTCCTGTGCGCCTCCCCAGCCCTGCACGTCTTGTGCCAGCTCTACGCTCCAGACCTCCAGTGCTCCTCCACAGACCGGTGAGTCCTGCGCCGGCTCTGCGCACTGTGTCTCTGGTGCGCTGTGACAGCCCGGTTCGTCCTATGCCTGCGCTCCGTACGTGCCGGGCTAAAGTGGGCATTCAGCCAAGAGGAACTGTGCAAGGTCTAAGCACCAGATCTCCAGTGCTCCCCCACAGCCCGGTTCGACCTGTGCCTGCACTCTGGAGGTGCCAGGCTAAAGTGGGCATTCAGCCTGGAAGAGTGGTGTAAAGGATACGCACCAGATCTCCAGTGCTCCCCCACAGCCTGGTTCGTCCTGTGCCTCCTCCAAGGACCAGGCCTTCAGTAGGTCTCCCCAGCCTGGTGAGTCCTCTGCCTGCTCCACGGACCCCATAAGCAGTCCCGGGCCCGCAATGAGGGTCCCCAGTCCGGGGCCGGCAGCGAGGGTCCCCAGTCCGGGGCCGGCAGAGAGGGTCCCCAGTCCGGCAGCGAGGGCCTCCAGTCCGGGGCCGGCAGCGAGGGCCTCCAGTCCGGGGCCGGCAGCGAGGGCCTCCAGTCCGGGGGGCAGCGAGGGCCTCCAGTTCGGGGCCGGCAGCGAGGGTCCCCAGTCTGGGGCCGGCAGAGAGGGTCCCCTGTCCGGGGCCGCCTGCTAGGGCCTCCAGTCCGGGGCCGGCAGCGAGGGTCCCCAGTCCGGGGCCGGCAGCGAGGGTCCCCAGTCCGGGGCCGGCAGAGAGGGTCCCCAGTCCGGGGCCGGCAGAGAGGGTCCCCAGTCCGGGGCCGGCAGAGAGGGTCCCCAGTCCGGGGCCGGCAGCAAGGGTCCCCAGTCCGGGGCCGGCAGCGAGGGTCCCCAGTCCGGGGCCCACCAAAGTGGGGGGAGCCAGAGGCGGAGGGGGACCTACGTCCCGCACCAGAGCCACCGCCATAAGGGATGCCCACCCGGACCCTCCCCTTTACAGTCATGTTTTGTGGCCGGAGTACGCACCTTTGGGGGGGGGGTCTCTTCCCAGTACTGTCACGCCCTGGCCATAGAGAGGCTTTAATTCTCTATTTTAGGTAGGCCAGGGTGTGACTAGGGTGGGCATTCTAGTTTCTTTATTTCTATATTTTCTGTTTCTATGTTTTGGCCGGGTATGGTTCTCAATCAGGGACAGCTGTCTATCGTTGTCTCTGATTGGGAATCATACTTAGGCAGCCTTTTTTCCTTTGTATTTTGTGGGTAGTTATCTTTGTTAGTGGCACTATAGCCCTAGTAAGCTTCACGGTCTTTTCTGTGTTTCTTGTTTTGTTGGCTACATTTACATAAATAAAGGAAAATGTACGCTCACCACGCTGCACCTTGGTCCGGTCATTTCCACGACGGCGACCCTGACAGGTGCAAAAGAGCAAAAAAATCAATAACAATATGGGGATGAGGTAGTTGGGTGTGCTATTTACAGATGGGATGTGTACAGGTACAGTGATCGGTAAGCTGCTTTGACAGCTGATGCTTAACATTAGAGAGTCTTCAGCTTTAGGGATTTTGGGAATTTGTTCCAGTCATTGGCAGCAGAGAACTGGAAGGAAAGGCGGCCAAAGGGGGAGTTGGCTTTGTGGATGACCAGTGAAATATACCTGCTGGAGCGCGTGCTACGGGTGGGTGTTGTTATGACAGAGTCGAAAGCCTTGGCCAGGTCGATGAAGACGGCTGCACAGTACTGTCTTTTATCGATGGCGGTTATGATATTGTTTAGGGCCTTGAGCGTGGCTGAGGTGCACCCATGACCAGCTTGGAAACCAGATTGCCTAGTGGAGAAGGTGCGGTGGGATGCATGGCCAGCCGTAGAAAAATGCTTACTGAAATGATTGTTGATTTATCGGTGGTGACAGTGTTTCCTATCCTCAGTGCAGTGGGCAGCTGGGAGGAGGTTCTCTTATTCTCCATGGACTTTAGTGTCCCAAAACATTTTGGAATTAGTGCTACAGGAAAAAGAAAAAAAAGTTGCATATCGGGGGGCTATTCGATGCTAATGCAGTACGCAACAGGATGTTTTTGTGCTGGTCAAGGGCAGTCAAGTCTGGGGTGAACCAAGGGCTATATCTGTTCTTAGTTCTATTATTTTTGAACGGCGCACGCTTATTTAAGATGGTGAGGAAAGCACGTTTAAAGAGCATCCAGGCATCCTTTACTGACTGTATGAGGTCAATATCCTACCAGGATACCCGGGCCAGGTTGATTAGAAAAGCCTGCTTGCTGAAATGTTTTAGGGAGTGTTTGACAGTGATGAGGGGTGGTCGTTTGTACGCGGACCCATTACGGACGCAGGCAATGAGGCAGTGATCACTGAGATCCTGGTTGAAGACAGCAGAGGTGTAGTTAGAGGGCAAGTTGGTCAGGATGATATCTCTGAGGGTGTCCATGTTTACAGATGTAGGGTTGTACTGTTCACTGAGAATGACAGATATAACTTACTATAACTATGTGAATTTGGTCAGGATGCCAAAAAAGTTACATATTGCAGTTAAGTAAACTGTTTTAGGTAACCATACCAAACATAACATGTCATAGTAATTTGAGGATGTAAAAAAATCGTTTACTATGTTATGTCTAGTCGATGAGACCAGGCTGCAATTATACATGCTGCAAACACTTTGTAATGTCTGCACAGCTATTTGCTCACCCGACAAACGGACAATAACCCGCAACCTTAAACCAGATAGTTCTAACTGTGAGGAAGTTCTCTCCTGTTCTCAAAAAAAGTAATGTACAGTATAATGAAGCGAATCCAGGTTTTAGAACATATGAACAAACTGCCATATTCTCTATTGCCATTACTGCCAACAGGGGTGAATTATTCGGGACCGCAAAATGTGCTTGTCCCCCTTGGATTGGGAATGTTCTGTCGGTAAACATTCCAGGGCTCAGGACATTTATTTTCAGTGGCCACGTCATAGCGGGGGGAGACTGTAGACCACGAATTCCTCAGCGCTCCTGAAATCACAGACCTCTCTCTCGCCTCTGTTACCGGCACACATTCATCGAACTCCTCCTCGCAGCAGCTGTTTGAACGAAGCCGCTTTCCAGAAGGGTATAGCATAATTGGCATAACAATATATGAAATATTGCTCTTTATTTCTTGATTATTTAACCATTTTACCTGGCATTAACCTATAACATTATTTCATTTTCCTTTCTCTCTTCCTTGCCTTTTTCTCTTCCCAGATGTTGCGAAGTGTCCCCTTCCTTGTACTGCTGGCCGTAGCGCTCTGTCAAACCGAGGTAAAAGTTGGACTCCAGATTGTTTTGTTAACTTGTGATCAATGCAAAACTTTATGTAATATTACGATTGTCATAGGTGAGGCTACTCCGATATTAAACAGGAAAGGCTGTGTTCCCTTTACGGGCTTTATGGTTTGGGGCGTTTATGCTATTCAGTCACATGACGGCACAGCTGAAGCACTTGAAATGTAGGCTAGTCTAGTTGTGTTTGTGATAAACGCAATAATTATAGTCTTTATAGATGTATTTTAGATGCACTACAGCACCAAAAGTATGTGGACACCCCTTCAAATGAGTGGATTCTGCTATTTCATCTACACCCGTTGCTGACAGGTTTATAAAATCGCGCACATTGCCATGCGATCTCTATAGACAAACATTGGCAGTAAAATGGCCTTACTGAAGAGCTCAGTGACTTTCAAAGTGGCACTGTCATAGGATGCCATCTTTCCAACAAGTCAGTTTGTCAAATTTCCACCCTGCTATAGCTGCCCAGGTCAACTGTAAGTGCTGTTATTGTGAAGTGGAAACATCTAGAAACAATAACTGCTCAGCTGCGAAGTGGTAGTCCACACAAGATCACAGAATGGGACCGCAGAGTGCTGTAGTGTGTACAAATAATTTGTCCTCAGTTGTGATACTCACTACGGAGTTCCAAACTGCCTCTGGAAGCAAAGTCAGCACAAGAACTGTTCGTCGGGAGCTTCATGAAATGGAGCCTAAGATCACCATGCGCAATGCCAAGCGCCGGCTGGAGTGCTGTAAAGCTCGCCACCATTGGACTCTGGAGCAGTGGAAACACCATTCTCTGGAGTGATGAATCATGCTTCACCATCTGGTAGTCCGACAGACAAATCTGGGTTTGAGAACTAATGTATAGTGCCAACTGTAAAGTTTGGTGGAGGAGAAACAATGCTCTGGAACTAGGCCCATTAGTTCCAGTGATAGGAAATCTTAACTCTACAGCATACAATTACATTCTAGACAATTCTGTGCTTCCAACTTTGTTGCACCAGTTTGGGGAAGGCCCTTTCCTGTTTCAGTATGACAATGCCCCGTGCACAAAGCGAGGACTTGCCTGGCCTGCACATAGCCCTGACCTCAATCCCTTCGAACACCTTTGGGATGAATTGGAACGCCGAATGCGAGCCAGGCCTAATCGCCCAACATCAGTGCCCGGCCTCACAAATGCTCCTGTGGCTGAATGGAAGCAAACAATGTTCCAACATCTAATATAAAACCTTCCCAGAAGAGTAGAGGCTGTTATAGCAGCAAAGGGGAGACCAACTCCATATTAATGCCATTGATTTTGGAAGGAGATGTTCGACAAGCGGTGTCCATACTTTTGGTCATGTAGTGTATATTCTTCATGATGGTTCAAAGGTTTTTTTTTTAATGGGAGAATTAAACGTGGCATTATCCAGGGCACATTTCACATTATGAGACTTAATTAGGGAGACAATTAGTCCTAGCCAGTTCAATTAAACTACAACAGGGACCATTACATTTGAATTGCAAGAGCATCTTCCAAATCCGTTTGTAGATTATGATGCCCACACAGCACATTATTTTATCATCATGATTTTTAGGCCAACTAAAACAAGCAGAGATATTTATCTTTGCTGATGTAGTTTAGCTATGTTCGTGTCTTCTATATTCCATGAATTTCCCCTCTCAGTGTTTGTTAAGTTGATTAAATGATAGTGTTGCATGTAGATGAGGATGCTCATTGTTTTCTTTGTCGCCATGGGTAACAAGCAGAGTTAATAGACAGCTGGGGTGTGTGTGTGTGTGTGTGTGTGTGTGTGTGTGTGTGTGTAATAACGCTCTCCCGGGTGGGTCTCACACACTGGTGCTAAGTAAACACTGAACTAAAGTGATGGGAGATGAGGTGTCTTGAAACTGCACACTGTTAGTACTGTCACACACAGGCATGCGCGCACACACACACACACACACACACCACAAACACACACCGGGTGTATGGGTCAGCACCGTACCTCATTTGGCAGCTTTTGAGCACCTGGTTTGATGTAATGTATTTGGGACGTTCTCATGTTGACCTGTTTTAAGTGGGTCTAGATGTCACGTGTCAGTAATGTATTTGTCAGTTGCTGTGTAAAGTAGGGCTAGGATTGGGTTGCATGTCATTGCAGATTATGGGGTTAGATTGTGGAAAAGACAGATTTTCAGGAGTTAGGCTATTCAGGATTACCATAGTGTTTGGAGTGAGATTATGGGGTTAGATTGTGGAAAAGACAGATTTTCAGGAGTTAGGCTACTTTGTCATTTATTTGCTCTTCAGGATTACCATAGTGTTTGGAGTGAGATTATGGGTCATGGTTTGGAAGGGGTTTGTTTTGGAGGTGATGTTTTTCAGGGTTGTAGTACTCTGTCTAGACCTTGGAGGTAGACTGCAGGGTTAAGTAAGTGAGCCTCTACTCTACATTGTCCTTACATGTCCAGACAGTCATCATCACTATCAGTACCACTGTCTGCCACATTACTCACAGTGGAAACTCTACCTCCAGGCCCTCTGCTGACCTCCTAGTGCTGCCCCTGTCATTGCCTGCTGAAATATGTCCTTTTGTGTGAGTCTTTATTGGATCTGTGACTTCTCTCATTGGTGAGCTCTCTCAGTGATGTGCTCTCTGATTGGTGAGCGCTCTCATTGATGTGCACTCTCATTGGTGTGCTCTCTCATTGATGTGCTCTCTCATTGATGTGCTCTCTCATTGGTGTGCTCTCTCATTGATGTGCTCTCTCATTGATGTGCTCTCTCATTGATGTGCTCTCTCATTGGTGTGCTCTCTCATTGATGTGCTCTCTCATTGGTGTGCTCTCATTGGTGTGCTCTCTCATTGGTGAGCTCTGGCATTGAGAAGACTGAGTACAAGCCAGAGTGTGTAGAATGTGGTTGTGGAGTATGCGGGGGAGGCATTATAAAGACATCTATTGTTTAAAGGTAATTGCCCTGGTAATATGCAGCCTGTTGACAGACCTCGGTGGGGAATGTTAAGGTGGGCCGCTAGTACACTGTTTTAAGGCGGTCTAGGGGATTGTTTAGTTATACAGTGTATTGGTATGGTGGTCTTCGGTGATCATTTCAAGTCTCAGTCCCTATTGTGTACTTAGTGGAGCAGCGTAGCAGCAGATACTGTACCTCAGGGTGTATGTGTGTATGTTTGTGTGTGTCTGCATGTGTGTGTGTGCGCCTGTGTGTGTGGCAGGGGACTGTGTGAGTGCTGTTGTTTGATGGCTTTTTATATTGCTGGCATGAGAATGCTAAGTTATTCAAATGTAGATGCGGACTTTAGATTTATTATGAAGGAGAGAATGCCCGGGTGCTTTCTGTGGCGAGACATTGCTGTGTTTGCAGATAAAAGGCTCAGAGACAGTACTTCTGAGCTCACAGCTATTCTCTGCATCTGTGTGGAGACTGAGGAGAGATATGCATCTGGTAAAAAAAATGTTGACGTATCCCCCCAAACGTTGACAGTGAGATGCCAAGGCTGTGTGGAAACACATAGGCACGCACACACATTTACAAAGCCAGATCCATAACACCCACACACTTCACCTTTCTCTTCTCCAGGCATCCTGTGTTAATGCGTTAACCATGGTGGCCGGTGTAATGACACAATAGATAATTCAGTCATCACAACCACGGCTGGATCTGGCTTTGAAAATATCAGGCTTCAGGAGAGAAACAGAATAATGGCCCTCAAGGACACAGTGTACAACCCCCCCCCCCCCCCCCCCCCCTCTCTACTCACACACAGTGGATAGATACTCTCTACTCACACACAGTGGATAGATACGCTCTACTCACACACAGTGGATAGATACGCTCTACTCACACACAGTGGATAGATACGCTCTACTCACACACAGTGGATAGATACTCTCTACTCACACACAGTGGATAGATACTCTCTACTCACACACAGTGGATAGATACTCTACTCACACACAGTGGATAGATACTCTCTACTCACACACAGTGGATAGATACGCTCTACTCACACACAGTGGATAGATACTCTCTACTCACACACAGTGGATAGATACTCTCTACTCACACACAGTGGATAGATACTCTCTACTCACACACAGTGGATAGATACTCTCTACTCACACACAGTGGATAGATACTCTCTACTCACACACAGTGGATAGATACTCTCTACTCACACACAGTGGATAGATACTCTCTACTCACACACAGTGGATAGATACTCTCTACTCACACACAGTGGATAGATACACTCTACTCACACACAGTGGATAGATACTCTCTACTCACACACAGTGGATAGATACTCTCTACTCACACACAGTGGATAGATACTCTCTACTCACACACAGTGGATAGATACTCTCTACTCACACACAGTGGATAGATACTCTCTACTCACACACAGTGGATAGATACTCTCTACTCACACACAGTGGATAGATACTCTCTACTCACACACAGTGGATAGATACTCTCTACTCACACACAGTGGATAGATACTCTCTACTCACACACAGTGGATAGATACTCTCTACTCACACACAGTGGATAGATACTCTCTACTCACACACAGTGGATAGATACTCTCTACTCACACACAGTGGATAGATACTCTCTACTCACACACAGTGGATAGATACTCTCTACTCACACACAGTGGATAGATACTCTCTACTCACACACAGTGGATAGATACGCTCTACTCACACACAGTGGATAGATACTCTCTACTCACACACAGTGGATGGAAACGCTCTGTGCTGAAGGAGATGAGGACGTAGGATTAAAATGTTAGAATCCTGACTGTTTGCAATTAGTTTTACACTTGTTCTACAGTGTAGCCAAATACAAATTCTTGCGTCTACACGTTTAACTATTGTTTGTAGAATGACAACCCTAATGTTGGCGAGTAACATTTTTAGCAATGTACAAAACTACATTTAGCAGACTACTTTAGAGTCCTTGTAGAGGAGCTGCCTCCCAGGCTGAGGTATATTAGCTGACTAGAGCTGACAGTGACAGAGTTGCTGTCTCCCAGGAACCATGCTCTGTAGCTGTTGATGACTGTTCTCTCATTGGTAGGTGCTGCCTGGCTATAAATACCAAACCCAGGTGGAGTGAATAGAGCAGGACCATGGGGGATTGAACAGCCTGTCCCCTGTCTCTATTAGTCAGGACTGTTCTAATTTTTCTAGCTCTAGACACACAAACACAGAGAGAGACAGGAGAGATAGCATAGATGTCTTCTAGGGTTGTTTTATAACACCATCCTCTCTCTTTCTAGCCTCTATTTTCTGTAGCTAACAACGTTAGCTCCATCTCTCATCATCTTGTGTGTGTTTATTTGTGTGTGTGTCAGGGGAATGGACCAGGCACAGAGATAGCACTTGGCAGCATGCCCAAACATCAGGCCAAAAATGTCAGGCAGTTAATACCAAGCAGATACACACACACACACACACACAGCCTAATTTCAGTGCAGCTTCAATACGAAACGGTTTATGACTCACAGTAATTGAATGTGGACAATAGGACATGGTTGTTTATGCCAGATGAAATGTCACGGACATATCTAACTCAGCAGAATACTTGAATTGACACCTTGATGATAAATGTGTTCTCCAACAATCATCTGAGCATTCCACTCCCTAAAATGGCTGTCCATTCTAAACATTACATCATATATTGTAGAGGTCTGCAAACAGGCACACTTCCTTCTCCAAACACACTTCCAGCCATTAGCCCTGACTATGGCCCCATGGAGGGAGTAGTCTGGGGCAGGGAAGCTACCCATTCCCTGGCCTGGGCCCTCCTACCCAGAGAGACTGAAGCACTGCCCAGAACAGGCTGGAAGAGAAGTGAGGGAGAGAGGATAGAAAGAGAAAGGAGTGAGAAAATAGGAAGAGAGGGATTGAGAAGGGAGATTAAGGGAGCGAGGGACCGGGTTTGGAGTTGAGAACAAGAGAGAAAATTGATCATTTACAACAGAATGAAAAGATTTAGGCACAATAAAGGAGACAATAAAGGGGAGGATATGGATATTGAAAGTGGGACAGCACGAGGGAGAGAGAGAGAGGGAAGCCTCCTCAGATTAAACAATGGAAGTGGGGGGACAGGGGTGTCATTGTCCTGCCTGTGAGACTGTGCCGTGTGCCCACAGGAGTAGAAAGGATGGCAGTGACACTCTGTTTTAGGTACTTTATTTTCTCAGTGACATTTTAACTTATAAGCTAACTTCCTGACTAATACCTTTCTTTGTCTCTCCATCTCTCTTTGTCTGTTTGTCTGTTGCATTTCGACACGTTCTTGAATCTCAAGGGCTTATGGAATATAAAATGTGGCAATGACATCACACTAACTGTCTTCCATTCCATACACGTATAAGAAAACAAAGTCTGGGTCCAAATACCCATACTTACATTTTAAATAGGCTTTTTCAGTAGGATAAATATAAACGTTTTATAGTACAAGGAATTTTGAAAATGAAGTATCCTTTAAATGCCAGGATGTCATACTCATTTCGGCTTTTCATCTAGTAGAATTCGCAGTGGAAGAGAATCGTCTTTTCGCACCTATGCTGAGGCATGAGAGCCTGACGAACCGGGGGAGGCAGGGGAGCCTGGAGATCTGTCTCAGGCATGAGAACCTGTAGCCGCTGACGTCATTCCCACCGAAACAAAAAAAAAAACACTCCCTGATGCTTCCCTTGGGTGAGGCGTCATTCTCTAGCGCTGCGAGTCGGGAAGCAAGTTCAGGGAGTGTTTTAATAAATAAACACAACATAATACAAAACAAGAAACACTAACAGCACACAGACAAGAAACAATAACACCTGGGGAAGGATCCAAAGGGAGTGAGAGATAGGGAAGGTAATCAGGGAAGTGATGGAGTCCAGGTGAGTCTGATGACACACAGGTGCGCGTAACGATGGTGGCATGTGTGCGCCATAACGAGCAGCCTGGTGACCTAGAGGCCGGAGAGCGAGCACACGTGACACAGATACCAGAGCATATACCACCAGAGAGTTTGTATATATGGATATTATATTTCTCTGTAACTCTCATATCCCTCTGACACTTCCTCCAGACTTACAGCCACGTTCACTCCTATCTCAATCTCACTCCAATAGAAATGCTTGGGACATGATCCAGGCATTTCAACAATGTTATGCTCTAGTCTGTAGACCTTATAGTGTGGTGTCTAATGCTCAGCAGGGGCTCCCTCCCCAACTCCTTTAACTGTAACTCAGTGGAGTGGAGTCTTTATCTTGAAAGCTCAGATTGCACTGTCTTGAAAGTGTGAGGATACATAAACAGTAGGATACTGGATATTTAAAAGTAGGAATTTAGAAATGGTGGTGCTGGCAACAGAAATGTTTAAACTCTAAAACTTTCTCTGGTTAACAGCAGTGATTCACTATACAGATAGCCACGCTAGCTTCACCCTCATGTTGGTGCTAGCAAGCAGGCTAGGTAGTGCTAGGTATCAACAGCCAATCCAGCAGGGGCTGGAAACTATAGTGAGCTTTGATTGGTCAATATACTGTATGTACTTTTATTTCCCTCTCTTTTTCACTTTGCCTCCCCTCTTGTCCTCCCTCCCCTTCTTTCCTCCCTCCCCTGTTGGAGCTTAATAAGAAATGTGTGTCTGAGAGCTATGAGGGGACCGTCTTCTCTCTGACTGTTTAATTGGGAGGGGGAGTATAGGCATGATGTCATCAATGGTGAGATGCAGAGCATCTGTGAGTCATTTGTTTAAAACTCCCCTTACACACTTCTATAGAGGGGTGTATGTGTATGGGCATTGGTCTGTTCATTCATAGTAGCACGGATTAACACTAATCTCACTGACCTTTCATTGTGGTTGTTGTTAGAAAAACTGTGGTCACAAAGGTAGCTACAGATTCTGCTGCAGGTGAAAAGAGAGGGAGCAGATTAAGTGATAGGAGTGAGGGATGGGTTTCATCCTTGCCTTTAATTGGCTACCTTGTGGGGCATTATCAGTCAATGCGTTGCGTCGCCATGTTAGCGTGTTTGTTTACTATCTCTAAATCAATGTTCTATATGCTAATGAGTTCAGTGGTACACTCTGGGAAGGGACTAATGGTGGTTGTAAAGTGACCCCTCAGCAGGAAGCATTGATCCAGCTGCTGACTCAGTGGATCACCACACACACACACACAGTTCTCATTTGACAGATTTAGCCCGGTGCTAAGGATGTGAAGGGGACTCTTATCGGCAGTGGAAAATGAATGAGGGATTTTCAGAGAAAGGCAGGAAAGAACAGAGCACCTTTTAACTCCAATCTGCTTCAGCATGAGGTCAATAAACCTGCGGCAGGAGTAAAATTGAGTTCAGACCTCCCTCCACCCATCCCCCCTTTTCTTACAGTCTGACTCATTTTCTGCAGCTCAATTCCTATCACTTCTCTCTCTCTCTCGGTCTCTGTCTTCTCCTGCCATCCCCCTTTTCTTGCAATCTCTGACTCTCACTACCCTTTTTCCCTCTTCTCCACTCTCCTCCTCTTCTTTCTCTATCACTTAGTGACTCTCTTCCCTTCTCTCTCTCTCCTCCAGGCAGCATTGCATGGCTGGCCTCAATTCACAGGGACATCTTACCCAGCCCTACATTTAAACAAGGAGAAGAAGAATAGAGACAGAAAGCAAGTTGTTGAGGACAGAGAAATAAGATGCGAGAGAAAGAAATGGGAAAGGGAGGTATAAATGAGTGACAGATACTTTTTTTAGATAAGCTGTGATGTCTGTCTTTCTTGGAACACCTGTTATTTTCCCATAATACACCTCTACCACCTGTAAAGGGAGAGAGAGAGAAGGATGGAGAGAGTATGAGATCACTGACTCACCAAGTTCCAGGCAAGAAGCAACTCTCCAGGGATTTTTCAATGTTTCCAGTCACAATTTTCATTTATACCTCATAGAATGACTTCCATCATATTAATAAAATGAAGCCTGGTTTGTTATAAGGTCACTTTAATACAGTAGCTAGTGTAAGCCTATAGGAGCTCCTATCTAGCTATGGTTCAGCTAAACAGTTTCTCTAGCTAGCTTTTAAATTTGAGATTCTTCGAAGTAGCCACCCTTTGCCTTGATGACAGCTTTGTACACTCTTGGCATTCTCTCAACCAGCCTCATGAGGTAGTCACCTGGAATGCATTTCAATTAACAGGTGTGCCTTGTTAAAAGTTAATTTGTGGAATTTCTTTCCTTAATGCGTTTGAGCCAATCAGTTGTGTTGTGACAAGGTAGGGGTGGTATACAGAATATTTGGTAAAATACCAAGTCCATATTATGGAAAGAACAGCTCAAATAAGCAAAGAGAAATGGCAGTCCATCATTACTGTAAGACATAAAGGTCATTCACTCTTGAAAATTTCAAGAACTTTCTTCAAGTGCATGTGCAAAAACCATCAAGCGCTATAATGAAACTGACTCTCATGAGGACCCCCACAGGAAAGGAAGAACCAGAGTTACCTCTGCTGCAGAAGATACGTTCATTAGAGTTACCAGCCTCAGAAATTGCAGCCCAAATAAATGCTTCACAGAGTTCAAGTAACAGACACATCTCAACATCAACTGTTGAGAGGAGACTGCGTCAATCAGGCCTTCATGTTTGAATTGCTGCAAAGATACCACTAACACCAATAAGAAGAAGAGACTTGCTTGGGCCAAGAAACACGAGCAATGGACATTAGACCATTAAATCTGTCCTTTGATCTGAAGAATCCCAATTTGAGATTTTTGGTTCCAACCACCGTGTCTTTGTGAGATGCAGAGTAGGTGAACGGATTATCTCCGCATGTGTGGTTCCCACCGTGGAGGAGGACTGTGGTGTGGGGGTGCTTTGCTAGCGACACTGTCAGGGATTTATTTAGAAATCAAGGCACACTTAACCAGCATGTCTACCACAGCATTCTGCAGCGATACGCCATCCCATTTCGTTTAAGCTTGGTGGGAAAATAATTGGTTTTCAACAGGACAATGACACAACACACCTCCAGGCTGTGTAAGGGCTATTTGACCAAGAAGGAGGGAGATGGAGTGCTGCATCAGATGACCTGGCCTCCACAATCACCCAACCTCAACCCAGTTGAGATGGTTTGTGATGAGTTGGACCGCAGAGTGAAGGAAAAGCAGCCAACAAGTGCTCAGTTTTGCAGGGCTTGCCACATACGACAAGAGTCAGAGCTGGTTTAGTACGACTTGATCTTAGTCCTGTATTGATGCTTTTGCCTGTTTGATGGTCCGTCAGAGGGCATAGTGGGATTTCTTGTAAGCTTCCAGGTTAGAGTCCTGCTCCTTGAAAGCAGCAGCTCTATCTTAGCTCAGTGCGGATGCTGCCTGTAATCCATGGCTTCTGGTTGGGGTATGTACGTACGGTCACTGTGGGGACGACGTCATCGATGCACTTATTGATGAAGCCAGTGACAGATGTGGTGTACTCCTCAATGCCATTTGAGGAATCCCGGAACATATTCCAATCTGTGCTAGCAAAACAGTCCTGTAGCTTAGCATCTGCTTCATCTGACCACTTTTTAATTTATTTGGTCACTGGTGCTTCCTGCTTTCATTTTTGCTTGTATGCAGGAATCAGGAGGATAGACTTATGGTCAGATTTGCCAAATGGAGTGCGAGGTAGAGCTTTGTATGCATCTCTGTGTGTGGAATATAGGTTGTCCAGAGTTCTTTTCCCTCTGCTTGCACATTTAACATGCTGATAGTAATTTGGTAAAACGGATTTAAGTTTCCCTGCATTAAAGCGTTTTCTTGTTTGCTTTTGGCGGGATACAGCTCATTCAATGCTGTCTTTAGTGCCAGCCTCTGACAGTGGTGGTATGTAAACATCTACAAAGAATATAGATGAGAACTCTCTCTGTAGGTAATGTGGTCTGCATCTTATCATGAGAAACTCTACCTCAGGTGAGCAATAGCTCGAGACTTCTTTAGATAGCTCGAGACTTCATTAGATTTCGTGCACCAGCTGTTGTTTACAAAAATACATCATCCTCCGCCCCTTGTCTTACCAGACGCCGCTGTTCTATCCTGCCGTATTACCAGCCATCTGTATGTTGATATTGTCGTCGTTTAGCCACGACTCCGTGAAGCATAAGATGTTTCAGTATTTAATGTCCCGTTGGTAGTTTAATCTTCACAATAACTCGCCCATTTTATTGTCCAAAGATTTCATGTTTGCTAGTAGAATTGAGGGGAGTGGCGGTTTATTTGATCGCCTCCGACTCCTCAGAAGGCAGCCCGCCCTCCAGCCTCTCTTTCTCCGCCACCTCTTCACGCAGATTACTTGGGTTGGGTTCCCAAGTGAGCCGTATATCCTCCGCCTCGGGCTCGTCAGAGTCGTGAAAGGAGAAAAAGGATTCTGCTTGTCCGTGGTGAGTAATCGCAGTCCTGATGTCTAGAAGTTATTTTCGGTCATAAGAGGCGGTAGCGACAACATTATGTACAAAACATTGACTCGCTACTTGTACCCCGTGTATATAGCCAAGTTATCGTTACGTATTGTGTATTTATTCCTTGTGTTATTACCTTTCTATTATTTGAAAATGTTTCTCTCTGCGTTGTTGAAAAGGGCCCATAAGTCCACTGTTAGTCTACATCTGTTGTTTACGAAGCATGTGACAAATACAATTTGATTTGATAAAAAGGACACTATGATAACGCTACTGTACTTTTATATTTATATGGGAGGAATAAACATTCATTGTTGAAATGCTAACATTACTTGATCATGAAGCATATTGTTAGTTAGCTAGCTAGCAAGAAAATAAACCCTTTAATTGTCTACACATGAGTGTAATATAGTTTGGTTGCTTTATTCAATACTGTAATATGTTTTAGAAAAAAGTTGCTATGATTGTTAAATAGTTTGTGCTTACTAGCTAGTGGCTACTGGGATATTTACGGTCAATTTGAGCTGCCAAGAACATCGCGTTGCCAGCCACAATGAAAGGGAAGGATGTAATGTGAATTGAATGGTAGAAATCTCTTTCACCACTCCACTCCTCATGCTCCCCTTCATGTCTCGTAGTGGAAATAGGATCTAAGCTGATTGATACCCATTCATAAGCCAATCATTAATCACACCCAGACAACTCTGAATCGCTATTGGCTCAGATGGGACAGAATGTGTTTTATCTTTTTGATTCAAATGAACAAAGATCATTACTTTACCAAAGATTTTAAGAGCCTCTGTGTGTTGTGTTGTGTGTGCGCGTGTGTGCAGTGGCATACTGCCATTTAACCAGGACTCTTGCTAGGTCTGAGCAATCCCCCCCACATGTCTCTCACTCTGAGCCTTGCATCTCCTGTCACCATAGCAACTCCACATTTGGAGCCGGGTGGAACATAAACTGCTCTCTCACTCTGAGCACTCATTAGCTAAATGTCAGGGTGGTTCTGCAGGCTTTAATTGGAGAGATGGTGCAGTGGCGCTGGAGCTAAGCTAAACTAAGGATAGCTAAGCTAAACTAAACTAAGCTTAGGGGGGGGGGGGGGGGGGGCTTTGAAGATGGATTACAGTATGACTCAAGCAATGGTGTGTGGGGTTGGGGGGTGTTAGTGTGTGTTTGTTTGTGCTTGTCTTTGTTTTTCTTCCACCAAACAAGGTTGTTTGTTAGTTTGTGTGTAGGGTGCATTTTAGTTTTTCCACCAAGCAGGGTTGTGTTTGTGTATATTTGTGTGTGGGTGGGTGTGTGTTTGCTTTTCAACCAAAATAACAAACTTGTAGTCTGGTTGGCAATGACATTCACCCAGGTTTCTTGCTCTATGTCCCCTTCCTCCTCTATCTCTCTAGTTAGTACAGTACAATATGCTGTGTAACCATGACCTCCATGGTAGCCTGGCATTAGATTCCTGAAAACTGATTGGACAGAGGGCAGGTCACAGGAGCCTCCAGGGAGTTCCAGTTGTGATCAGTGTGGGGAAGAGTTTTACTACATCTAGCAATCTGACTATACACCAGAGAACACACACAGGAGAGAGATGATTTAGTTAGAATCAATGTTGGAAGACATTCTGTTGTGTGTGTGCGCGTGTGTGTGTGCGCGTGTGTGTGCGCGTGTGTGTGTGCGCGCGCATGTGTGTGTGTGTGTGTGTGTGTGTGTTTAAAACAGGGTGTATCCACATCTGGAGTCTGAGCTGTATTTTCCTTTGAGCCTATTCACATGGTCTGTGTGATTCTCATTCCCTGCTGCTTTCTTTGCTTGCCTTCACTCTGCTCTGCTTTCCTCGCTTGTGTGTGTGTACATCTGTGAGTCATGGAATGTGGTGGTACCTGTTTGGTGGAAAAGCTAACACGGAACCCAAACCGGCTGCGCGCATGCGCCATCGTGCATACATTTATTTTATCTCCCTACACCAAACGCGATCACGACACGCAGGTTAAAATATCAAAACAAACTCTGAACCAATGACATTAAGGAGTTCTATTTTAGCCCTTGGCATCGCAGACGCTCGTTGGCGCGTGAGCAGTGTGGGTACAATAATTGAATAACATGGATTTCTACATTTATTTTTCGACACTCGCGCATGCGATGTGTCCGGTCTGGTCAGCATGTAAGACACTCCTACACAAGCAAATACACACTAACAAACAACCCTGTTTGGTGAAAGGCTAAGACACACCAACACAAACAAATACACACTAACAAACAACTCTGTTTGGTGGACAAGTAAAACATACACACACGCAAACACACACAGTTAGAACGAGAAGGGGTAGTTGGGAGGGCTGTGAAGCTACTCTCAGAGCTATGCTTGGCAGCTGGTAATTGGCTGGCCTGTTGCTCATGTGAACTACTTGGCAAGTGTACTACCCTTGTTTTAAGGGAGAGGAGGCAGAGATTTAAGGAAACAAAGAAAATAAAGAGCAACAGAAAAATAGAAAAGTATGGAGAGATTGAATGAAACCAATAAAATGAAATCAGACCGTTACTGTGTGTTCTGCATGACACCATATCTTTTCTACACAATACAGTTGGTAGAGTTCTACTGTTCACACACACTCACTTTTGCTCATACCATCCAAAACTGCCTCTATCACCACATTATGTTGGCCGGGTTCTTCCACTGATGAGAAGTCATGTTACACCCAGAAGTTGAGATTTACTCCTGGCCACTTCCTGTTTACACTCCTGCGTGTCCTCTCTTGAGGTGAGCTTAAGCATGGCTGGCATGGTAACTAACGCCTGCCACATACAGCAGTGAATGTGAGAGACCTTCACTTAAGTAGAGATAGAGAGAACTTGTCAGTACTCTATATAAAGGGAAATTACCCATTGTCATGGCAATGAAAGAGTGTCTTCTGGGAGTTTGTGGCGAAAGTTATGCTGCTCCAGTAAGACAGACATCAGCTCTCGACTCCATGGCCGATGTAAGTAATTTAATCTCACCAGCCCTATCCCACCTGGACAAGAGAAATACCTATGTAAGCATGATGTTCATCAACTACAGCTCAGCCTTCAACACCACAGTGCCCTCCAAGCTGATCACTAAGCTCAGGGCCCTGGGTTTGAACCCTTCCCTGTGCAACTGGATCTCGGACTTTCAGACGGGCTGCCCCCAAGTGGTGAAGGTAGGCAACAACACCTCTGCCACGCTGATTCTCAACAGGGGGGCCCCACAGGGGTGCGTGTTCAGCCCCCTCCTGTACTCCCTGTTCACCCATGACTGCGTGGCCACGCAGTGGTGCCAGGAAAATAACTTCTCCCTCAACGTCAACCAAACAAAGTAACTGATTGTGGACTACTGGAGACAGCAAAGAAAGCACGCCCACATCAACATTGACAGAGCCACGATGGAATGATTTTTATTAGGATCTCTTTTAGTCCTCATTTGGTCTCATCTTCCAAGAGTCCTTAAACATTCAAATACAATTTATGATACAATCATATGTCCACATATAACACACTGTTACAAACAACAGAGATAATACACTGCCATATTGACCAGATAAATAGTCATAAATATGACAGTCTGAAAATATAGATTGGTTCCTTCATCTACCACAGTGAAGTTCCTCGGCGTGCACATCACTGACAACCTGAAATGGTCCCTTCACACAGACAGTGTGGTGAAGAAATTTGGAGGCTGAAGAAATTAGTCTTTGCCCCTCATAATGTTCTACAGATGCACCTTTTGGGCTTTATCACCACCTGGTACGACAACTGCACCGTCTGCAACTGCAGGGCTCTCCAGTGGGTGGTGCCATCAGCCCAACACATCACCGGGAGCACTCTGCCTGCCCTCCAGGTCGTCTGCAGCACCCAGTGTCACAGGAAGGCCAAGAAGATCATCAAGGACCTCTGCCACCTGAGCCACGGCCTGTTCACCCCGCTACCATCTAGAAGGCAGAGACAGTACAGATGCATCAAAGCTTAGACCAAGAGACTGAAAAACAGCTTCTATCTCCAGGCCATCAGTTAAATAGTAACTACTAGCCGGCCTCCACACATAACCTTACCCTGAACCTTAGTCACTGTTACTAGCCAGCTACCAACGGGTACTCTACCCTGCACCTTAGAGACTGCTGTCGTATGTACATAGTCATTGAACACTGGTCACTTAAATAATGTTACATACTGTTTCATCCACTTCATATGCGTTGTATTCTAGCCATGGCTCATCCCATATACTGTAACACCATAGGGCGGGGCACAATTGGCCCAGCGTCATCCAGGTTAGGGGAGGGTTTGGCCGGGGTAGGCCGTCATTATAAAATAACAATTCGTTCTTGACTGACTAGCCTAGTTAAATAAAGGTTAAAAAAATAGTTAAAAAAATACTGTGATACACCTTTTCTATTCATATACGGTCCATGCTGTCTATACCTCATTCCATTATTTATATATTTATGTATATCAGTCGTGAAAAGGGCACGACAAAACCTATTCACCCTCAGGAGACTGAAAAGATTTGGCATGGGTCCTCAGATCCTCAAAAGGTTTTACAGCTGCACCATCGAGAGCATCCTGACTGGTTGCATCACTGCCTGGTATGGCAACTGCTCGGCCTCCGACTGCAAAGCACTACAGATGGTAGCGCATACGGCCCAGCTTCCTGCCATCCAGGACCTCTATACCAGGCTTGTCAAAGACATTAGCCACAGACTGTTCTACCACACGACAAGCGGTACCAGAGTTCCAAGTCTAGTTCCAAGAGGCTTCTAAATAGCTTCTACCCCCAAGCCATAAGACTCCTGAACATCTAATCAAATGGCCACCCAGACTATTTGCATTGCCCCCTGTTTTACACTGCTGCTTCTCTCAGTAATTATCTATGCATAGTCACTTTAATAACTCTACCTACATGAATATATTACCTAAATTACATGGACTAACCAGTGCCCCTGCACATTGATTCTGTACCAGTACCCCCTGTAGGCAAGTCAGTTAAGAACAAATTCTTATAAACAATGATAGCTTAGGAACAGTGGGTTAACTGCCTTGTTCAGGAGCAGATTTTTACCTTGTCAGCTCACGGATTTGATCTAGCAACCTTTCGGTTAATGGCCCAATGCTCTAACCACGAGGCTACCTGTCGCCCCACAAAAGATATGAAGATTTTTCCATTTTGCCAGCTCAGGGATTCGAACCAGTGACCTTTCAGTTACTGGCTCAATGCTCTTAACTACAAGGCTACCTGCTGCCACCATGTGAATATGACCAACAACGCAGTTTCAAGAGAAATAGCTCTTTAATTATTTGTTATTTATTTCTTCTTTCTTTAGGTACTTTTCTTAAATGCATTGTTGGTTAAGGGCCTGTAAGTAAGCATTTCACTGTAATACCTGTTGTTTTCGGCGCATGTGACAAATAACATTTGATTTGATACAACATCTGATTTGATTTGAGCTTGTATTCGCATGCGCACGACTATGTACGTGTGTGCGTTTGCTGGTTGTATTATTGTGGTTTCTGAGGGGTTGAGAGTGATGGTGTCATTTCCATGTGGTTTTGTAGTGAAACTGACAGTGTCGTGATGGAGAGTATTTTAGTAGCACACTGAACCTCACCCTTCTGTTTGAAACCACTGGCTCTGAGAATAGTGTAACAGTTCCACCTTGTGTCTGATATATGTTATCACAGTATTTTATCCAGGGCGTATATCCTTAGTGCTGACAGTGTGCTTACGTGTGAGTTTTAAATGCCAAAGCTGTGTGTGTGTTTTCAATACTAACAGTGTGTGTTTTCTCTTTACTCAGGAGGTGCAGACTAAGAGTAAGGTTTGTGCCAATGTGTTCTGTGGCGCAGGAAGAGAGTGTGCAGTCACTGAGAAGGGAGAACCCAGCTGCTTGTGTATAGAGGTGAGTCCAATCATGGTCATATGCACAGTAAACAGTGTAACCGGTGCTATGAAATGCTTACTAGAAAACTTCCTCACCATGCAATGTTAACAATAAGTACAAGACTAGAGCAATAGTACGTAAATAGTCAACACAAATACTACACTACTGTTCAAAGGTTTGGGGTCACTTAAACATTTCCTTGTTTCCCATGAAAACATACATGAAATTAGTTGCAAAATTAATAGGAAATATATTCAAGACGGGGGTAGAAGCTGTTTAGAAGCCTCTTGGACAAAGACTTGGCGCTACGGTACCGCTTGCCGTGCG
The DNA here is from genome assembly GCF_013265735.2 of Oncorhynchus mykiss. Lineage (NCBI taxonomy): Eukaryota > Metazoa > Chordata > Actinopteri > Salmoniformes > Salmonidae > Oncorhynchus > Oncorhynchus mykiss. The sequence continues at coordinate 67,962,889 of NC_048567.1, forward strand.
GTAGCAGAGAGAACAGTCTATGAATATGGTGGCTGGACAGTTTATAGGGCTTTCTTCTGACACCGCCTGGTATAGAGGTCCTTGATGACAGGAAGCTTGGCCCCAGTGTTGTACTGGGCTGGTCGCACTACCCTCTGTAGTGCCTTGCGGTCGGAGGCCGAGCAGTTGCCATACCAGGCAGTGGTGCAACCAGTCAGGATGTTGTCGATGGTGCAGCTAAAGAACCTTGTGAGGATCTGAGGACCCATGCTGAATCTTTCAGTCTCCTGAGAGGGAATAGGCTTTGTCGTGCCCTCTTCACGACTGTCTTGATGTGCTTGGACGATGTTAGTTTGTTGGTGATGTGGACACCAAGGAACTTGAAGCTCTCAACCTGCTCCACTGCAGGTGGTCTTGATCACGTTGAGGGAGAGGTTGTTGTCCTGGCACCACACAGCCAGCTCTTTGACCTCCTCCCTATAGGCTGTCTCGTCTTTGTCGGTGATCAGGCCTACCACTGTTGTGTCATCAGCTAATTTAATGATGGTGTTGGAGTCATGCCTGGCCGTGCAGTCATGAGTGAACAGGAGGGGGCTAAGCACGCACTGCTGAGGGGACCCTGGGTTGAGGATCAACGTAGCGGATGTCTTGTTACCTACCCTTACCACCTGGGGGCGGCCCGTCAGGAAGTCCAGGATCCAGTTGCAGAGGTAGGTGTTTAGTCCCAGGGTCCTTAGCTTATTGATGAGCTTTGAGGGCACTATGGTGTTGAACGCTGAGCTGTTGTCAATGAATAGCATTCTCACATATGTGTTCCTTTTGTCCAGGTGGGAAAGGGCAATGTGGAGTGCAATAAAGATTCTTGCCAGTTGGTCAGCGCATGCTCGCAGTACACGTCCTGATAATCCGTCTGGCCTTGCGGCCTTGTGAATGTTGACACGTTTAAAAGTCTTTCTCACATCGGCTGCGGATAGCATGATCACACAGTCTTCCGGAACAGCTGGTGCAGTCATGCATGTTTCAGTGTTATGAGCACATAAGTAGTTTAGCTCGTCTGGTAGGCTCGGGTCACTGGGCAGCTCTCGGCTGTGCTTCCCTTTGTAGTCTGCAATGGTTTGCAAGCCCTGCCACATCGGACGAGCATCAGAGGCGGTGTAGTGCGATTCAATCTTAGTCCTGTATAACCTCTCTTGGGTAGGGTGCAGTATTTTCACGTCCGGATAAAAAGCGTGCCCAAAGTAAACTGCCTGTTACTCAGGCCCAGAAGCTAGGATATGCATATAATTGATAGAGTTGGATAGAAAATACTCTAAAACTGTTAAGATAATGTCTGTGAGTATAACACAACTGATATGGCAGGAGAAACCGCGAGGACAAACAATCCCCCCCCCCCCCCCAAAAAAAAACATTCAGCCTACCACTATTTTCAATGGCTGTCACTTTTATTATAAGGCGAAGTCCTCCCAGATTGTAGTTTCTAGGGCTTCCACTAGATGTCAACAATCTTTAGAAAGAGTTTCAGGCTGGTGTTTGGACATATGAGCCAGAAATTGTAGTTTTTCTAGGTGGCTCCCATTTTGGCTGTAGTGTTTCCAAGCGTGTAAATGAGAGCGCGTTCTTTGGTATTTTCCTCCGGTAAAAACAATAACGATTCTCCGTCTTAAATTGTATAGTTTAGTTATGTATTAGGGTACCTGAGGTTTGATTATAAACGTTGTTTGACTTGTTTGGAAAAGTTTATTAGTAACATTTGGGATTAATTTTGTATGCATTTTGATGGAGGGAAACTGGGTGGATTATTGACTGTAGCGCGCCAGCTAAACTGAGTTTTTATGGATATAAAGAAGGACATTATCGAACAAAAGGACCATTTGTGATGTAACTGGGACTTTTTGGAGTGCCAACAGAAGAAGATCATCAAAGGTAAGGCATATTATATCACTATTTCTGACCTTCGTGTCGCACCTTCCTGGTTGAAATGTCTTTCATGGTTTTGTATGCGGGGCGCTGTCCTCGGATAATCGCATGGTGTGCTTTCGCCATAAAGCCTTTTTGAAATCTGACAGCGGCTGGACTAACAAGAAGTTAGGCTTTATTTTGATGTATTACACCAGTGATTTTATGAAAGTTAAATATTTATAATTCTGTAGTTTGAATTTCGCGCTCTGCAATTTCACAGGATGTTGGCCAGGTGGGACGCTACCATCCCACCTGCCCATAAGAAGTTAACACTTTGCCTGTTTGATGGTTCATCAGAGGGCATAATGGGATTTCTTATAAGTTTCCGGGTTAGAGTCCCGCTCCTTGAAAGCGGCAGCTCTAGCCTTTAGCTCAGTGCGGATGCTGCCTGTAATCCATGTCTTCTGGTTGGGGTATGTACGTACGGTCACTGTGGGGACGACGTCATCGATGCACTTATTGATGAAGCCAATGACTGATGTGCTGGTGTATTTCTCAATGCCATTTGAGGAATCCCGGAACATATTCCAATCTGTGCTAGCAAAACAGTCCTGTAGCTTAGCATCTGCTTCATCTGACCACTTTTTAATTTATTTGATCACTGGTGCTTTCTGCTTTCATTTTTGCTTGTAAGCAGGAATCAGGAGGATAGACTTTTATGGTCAGATTTGCCAAATGGAGGGCAAGGGAGAGCTTTGTATGCGTCTCTGTGTGTGGAGTATAGGTTGTCCAGAGTTTTTTTCCCTCTGGTTGCACATTTATGTGCTGATGGAAAGAGATTGCACGTTTGCTAGCAGAATGGAAGGAAGTGGGGGTTAAATTCGATCGCCGGCAAATTCTCAGAAGGCAGCCCGCACTTTGGCCCCTTTTTCACCACCTCCTCTTCACACAAATCACGGGGATCTGGGCCTGTTCCCAAAAAAGCCGTATGTTATTCGCGTCGGGCTCGTCAGAGTCATGAAAGGGAGAAAAGGGTTCTGCTAGTCCGTGGTGAGTAATCGCAGTCCTGATGTCTAGTAGTTATTTTCGGTCATAAGAGACGGTAGTGGCAACATTATGTACAAAATAAGCTTTTTTTAAAAGTTACAAACAACGCAAATAAACCGAACAAAAAAACACAATAGGTTGTAAAACGTCTGCCTTCCTCTCCGGCGCCATCTTACAGCTTCTTCCTCTGTCCAGTGTCTGTGTTCTTTTTCCCATCTTAATCTTTTATTTGTATTGGCCAGTCTGAGATATGGCTTTTTCTTTGCAACTCTGCCTAGAAGGCCAGCATCCCGGAGTCGCCTCTTCACTGTTGACATTGAGACTGGTGTTTTGTGGGTACTATTTAATGAAGCTGTCAGTTGAGGACTTGTTCTGTGAAGGGAGTAGTACACATCGTTTTACAAGATCTTCAGTTTCTTGGCAATTTCTCGCATGGAATAGCCTTCATTTCTCAGAACAAGAATACACTGACAAGTTTCAGAAGAAAGTTCTTTGTTTCTGGCCACAAATGCTGATGCTCTAGATACTCAACTAGTCTAAAGATGGCCAGTTTTATATTGCTTCTTTAATTAGAACAACAGTTTTCAGCTGTGCTAACTAATTGCAAAAGGGCATTGTCATGATCAATTAGCCTTTTAGCTACATTAGTCATTTACAACATTAACAATGTCTACACTGTATTTCTGATAAATTTGATGTTATTTTAATGGACAAAAAAAATTGGAAATTTCTAAGTGACTCCAAACTTTTGAACGGTAGTGTATATCACTCAAATATTGTATAAAACAACAGGACGTGATATATTGAAGAAAAATACAAAACATACTGACTGTACTGTGAATATACAGTACTTGATAGTGAGCTTGTGCGTGCGTGTGTGTGACTATGCATGTGTGTGACTATGCATGTGTGTGCCTGCGTGTGTGTGAATAACAGAGTTTATCAGCATGTGAGTGTGTTGTGTGTCCAGGTATGCCACTTTTGGCATGATTTTTTTTATTCACGGTCATTAAGATGCCTGATCTTTTTATTCGGGGTCATTAAGACTCTCTCTCTTTCTCTCTCCTCCCACCCTCTCCCTTTATTGCTCTCTCTTTATCTCTCCCTCTCTCCTCCCACCCACCTTCTCCATCTCTCTCTGTCTCCCTCTCTTCCCTTCTCTCTGTCTCTAGAGCTGTAAGCCACACAAGCGTTCAGTGTGTGGCAGTAACGGTAAGACATACCGCAACCACTGTGAGCTCCACCGAGACGCATGTCTCACCGGCCTCAAGATCCAGGTGGCCCACGACAGACACTGCCAGGGTGGGGAAAAAACATGCACATACTTTCTTGTTAACTTTGTGTGTGTATAGCACATGACTGACCTCTATTGCTATCTGATGCCTATGTACTCAGGGGCATAATCTCTGGTTGTCATGACACAGTCAGTAATACGTGTGAGCTGTCAGGTCAGCTGTTGGCCATATAAGGCTATCCTATCATCATCCGACAGACAGGCAAAATATATGGTCCCAGGCTCATCTTCGATTTAGCTAGTGTTGAACTTTGAACCTATACGCCCAATGACCTCTTGTCTGTCTGTTGGCCTGGACATTGATCAGGTTGATGAATCCTCTCCTAGTGTCACAGAGAGGCCATCATGTCATGGTATCCATGGGCATTATTGGTTATTGTGGCAATGTGACAATGACATGATGAAAAACACTAGATGGGAAACAAACACTAGATATTGTAAAACAATTAAATAAAGCTGTTCTCTTTCTCTCTGTGTGTTCCTCTATTTTGTATCTCACTCTCTCTCACTCTCTCTCTCGCTCTCTCTCAATCTCTCTCACTCTCTCACTCTCTCTCTCGCTCTCGCTCTCTCTCTTTGTCGTCTGCAGAGAAGAAAGCAGAGCATGCAGCCGCCAGCCCGGGTGAGTGAGTGTGACTTGGGAGATCTGTGTGCTCAGCCAATAAGAGCTCTGTATCTCAGCTCTTATTTCCTCTAGTCCTTATGGAGCTTTATCAGACATAGTACACCTCTCTCATAGCAATATCAGTGTTCTACTGATCTCTTATTGCACTTGTGATAAGCACTCTTCAGTTAACTGATAGGGAGTGTGCAGGGTTAGGGCACAGGACTGTACATTTGGGCACATAATGAGCTGGGAGGTACTGGTGTGCTCTGGACAGAACAGGGATTGTGTGCATTCCCTTTACCATACTAGAGAGTGTCAAAATGGCTAGAGTACCTGTTAGATTGTGGATTTTGACTGTGTCACATCTCTCTCTCTCTCTCTCTCTCTCTCTCTCTCTCTCTCTCTCTCTCTCTCTCTCTCTCTCTCTCTCTCTTTCTCTATGGCTCTGTCCCCCCCTCTCTCTCTCACTCGCACACCCCTTCTCTCTCTCTCTCTTTCTCTCTCTATCTCTCTCTCTCTCTCTCTCTTTCTCTATGGCTCTGTCCCCCCCTCTCTCTCTCACTCGCACACCCCTTCTCTCTCTCTCTCTCTCTCTCTCTCTCTCTCACACCCTCTTTCCTTCTCTCTCTGTCTATCTCTCTCTCTCTCGCTCACACACACACACTCAACCCCCCCCCTCTCTCTCAACCCCCCTCTTTCCTTTTCTCCCTCGGTCTCTCCAGTGGTGTGTTATGTAGCAGATCGTAATGAGTTGAGGCACCGTGTGATCCAGTGGCTGCAGACTGAGGTGGTCCCAGACGGCTGGTTTGTCAAAGGCTCCAACTTCACTGAAATCCTGGTGAAATACTTCAAGGTGTGTGTGTGTGTGTGTGTGTGTGTGTGTGTGTGTGTGTGTGTGTGTGTGTGTGTGTGTGTGTGTGTGTGTGTGTGTGTGTGTGTGTGTGTGTGTGAAACAAGCGTTTCAGTTGTGATATCTGTTCTATGAAGTCCGAAACTATGATCTTGAGACATGTTTTATAGACACAGCTTCATATGTTTTGGACCATATGGAAAATGAATTAGTCATACTGATAAACGTTGTCTTCACCTTCCACATAGCACATAGCATTTGTCATCAGCTGTTACAACTAGGAGAGGTGACTGGAAACTAGAGGTCGACCGATTATGATTTTTCAACGCCGATACCGATTATTGGAGGACCAAACAAGCCGATACCGATTAATCGGCCGATTCTTTTTTTTATTTGTTGGTAATAATGACAATTACAACAATACTGAACGAACACTTATTTTAACTTAATATAATACATCAATAAAGTCAATTTAGCCTCAAGTAAATAATGAAACATGTTCCATTTGGTTTAAATAATGCAAAAACTAAGTGTTGGAGAAGAAAGTAAAAGTGCAATATGTGCCATGTAAGAAAGCTAATGTTTAAGTTCCTTGCTCAGAACATGAGAACATATGAAAGCTGGTGGTTCCTTTTAACATGAGTCTTCAATATTCCCAGGTAAGAAGTTTTAGGTTGTAGTTATTATAGGAATTATAGGACTATTTCCCTCTATACCATTTGTATTTCATATACCTTTGACTATTGGATGTTCTTATAGGCACTTTAGTATTGCCAGTTTAACAATATAGCCTCCGTCCCTCTCCTCGCTCCTCCCTGGGCTCGAACCAGCAACACAATGACAACAGCCACCATCGAAGCAGTGTTACCCATGCAGAGCAAGGGAAACAACCACCCCAAGGCTCAGAGCGAGTGAAGTTTGAAAGGCTATTAGCGCGCGCTAACTAGCCAGCCATTTCACTTCGGTCACACCAGCCTCATCTCGGGAGTTGATAGGTGTGAAGTCATAAACAGCGCAATGCTTGACGCTACTGGAAACTATTGGGTCTTCACAGGAGGGACACCCCTTAACCTTCAGCCCCTCTCTCACACTGGCCAGCCTATGGTCTCCTGTACCCACCACCCCATATCACAAATCACATACCACCCATCTTCATTCCCTTACACTCTCAGACTGGCAGTGTGCTGATCTAAACACTCAGAGGGGAACCTCTATCCCTCCATCCATCCCTTCATCCACCCTCTCTTCCTTTCCACCCTAAATCATCAAAGCTACCTCAGACACTGCCTGATCATTTATGTGACAGCCATCTCAGTCATGTTAGTGGACAGCCGTAACTCTCCTTAATGATCGTCCTCATCCTGTGGTGAAGGACCCCTGGCCCTGCCACTCTCCCATTGGCTCAGAGAGGGCCTTAAAGAGGAATTGCCGTCAATGTTCAGAAAATATTAATTTATCTCCACTGGTTACTGTTTCTTCTACACACATGGAAACATGAGAAAGATTCATGCGATATCAAAACACCATTGTTCTCCTGTCTCCTCCAGTCTCCTCATTTGTCTGAGAGTTCCATTAACTCTCCACAAAGACAGAGCACAGTGATATAATGGAGCTTTTAGTATACAGTGCGTTCGGAATGTATTCAGACCCCTTGACTTTTTCCACATTTTGTTACATTACAGCCTTATTCTAAAATGGATTGAATAAAATACATTTCTCAGCAATCTACACACAATACCTCATAATGACAAAGAGAATACAGCTTTTTTGAAATGTATTAAATGTATTTTAAAAAAAACAGAAACCTTATTTACACAAGTATTCAGACCCTTTGCTATGAGACTCGAAATTGAGCTCAGGTGCATCCTGTTTCCTTTCATCATCCTTGAGATGCTTCTACAACTTGATTGGAGTCCACCTGTGGTAAATAAAACCTGTCTATATAAGGTCCCACAGTTGACAGTGCATGTCAGAGCAAAAACCAAGCCATGATGTCGAAGGAATTGTCCGTAGAGCTCCGAAACAGGATTGTGTTGAGGCACGGATATGGGGAAGGGTACCAAAACATTTCTGCAGCATTGAAGGATCCCAAGAACACAGTGGCCTCCATCATTCTTAAATGGAAGAAGTTTGGAACCACCAAGAATCTTCCTAGAGCTGGCCGCTCGGCCAAACTGAGAAATCGGGGGAGAAGGGCCTTGGTCAGGGATGTGACCATTGTTCACTCTGACAGAGCTCCAGAGTTCCTCTGTGGAGATGAGAGAAACTTCCAGAAGAACAACCATCTCTGCAGCACCACCAATCAGGCATTTATGGTAGAGTGGCCGGACGGAAGCCACTCCTCAGTAAAAGGCACATGACAGCCCTCTTGGAGTTTGCCAAAAGGCACCTTAAGACTCTTAGACCATGATAAACAAGATTCTCTGGTCTGATGAAACCAAGATTGAACTCTTTGGCCTGAATGCCAAGCGTCACGTCTGGAGGACACCTGGCACCAACCGTACGATGAAGCATGTTGGTAGCAGCATCATGCTGTGGGGATATTTTTCAGCAACAGGGACTGGGAGATTAGTCAGAATCGAGGCAAAGATGAACGGCGCAAAGTACAGAGAGATCCTTGATGAAAACCTGCCCCAGAGCGCTCAGGACCTCTGACAGGGGCGAAGTTTCACCTTCCAACAGGACAATGACCCTAAGCACACAGCCAAGACAACGCAGGAGTGGCTTCGGGGAAAGTCTCTGAATGTCCTTGAGTGGCCCAGCCAGAGCCCGGACTTGAACATTGTGTTTAGATTGATCAGAGGGGGGGAAACTATACATTTTAGAATAAGGCTGTAATGTAACAAAATGTGTAAAAAGTCAAGAGGTCTGATAACTTTCCGAAGGCACTGTAGTCTCTCTCTCTCTCTATATATATATATATACATACATACATACATACATACATACAGTGGGGCAAAAAAGTATTTAGTCAGCCACCAATTGTGCAAGTTCTCCCACTTAAAAAAGATAAGAGAGGCCTGTAATTTTCATCATAGGTACACTTCAACTATGACAGACAAAATTAGGAAAAAAATCCAGAAAATCACATTGTAGTATTTTTAATGAATTTATTTGCAAATTATGGTGGAAATAAGTATTTGGTCACCTACAAGCAAGCAAGATTTCTGGCTCTCACATACCTGTAACTCCGTCTTTAAGAGGCTCCTATGTCCTCCACTCGTTACCTGTATTAATGGCACCTGTTTGAACTTGTTATCGGTATAAAAGACACATGTCCACAACCTCAAACAGTCACACACCAAACTCCACTATGGTCAAGACCAAAGAGCTGTCAAAGGACACCAGAAACAAAATTGTAGACCTGCACCAGACTGGGAAGACTGAATCTGCAATAGGTAAGCAGCTTGGTTTGAAGAAATCAACTGTGGGAGCAATTATTAGGAAATGGAAGACATACAAGACCACTGATAATCTCCCTCGATCTGGGGCTCCACGCAAGATCTCACCCCGTGGGGTCAAAATGATCACAAGAACGGTGAGCAAAAATCCCAGAACCACACGGGGGGGGGGGGGGGGGGGGGACTTAGTGAATGACCTGCAGAGAGCTGGGATCAAAGTAACAAAGCCTACCATCAGTAACACACTACGCCGCTAGGGACTCAAATCCTGCAGTGCCAGACGTGTCCCCCTGCTTAAGCCATTACATGTCCAGGCCCGTCTGAAGTTTGCTAAAGAGCGTTTGGATGATCCAGAAGAAGATTGGGAGAATGTCATATGGTCAGATGAAACCAAAATATAACTTTTTGGTAAAAACTCAACTCGTCGTGTTTGGAGGACAAAGAATGCAGAGTTGCATACAAAGAACACCATACCTACTGTGAAGCATGGGGGTGGAAACATCATGCTTTGGGGCTGTTTTTCTGCAAAGGGACCAGGACGACTGATCCGTGTAAAGGAAAGAATGAATGGGGCCATGTATCGTGAGATTTTGAGTGAAAACCTTCTTACATCAGCAAGGGCATTGAAGATGAAACGTGGCTGGGTCTTTCAGCATGACAATTATCCCAAACACACCACCCGGGCAATGAAGGAGTGGCTTCGTAAGAAGCATTTCAAGGTCCTGGAGTGAATTAGCCAGTCTCCAGATCTCAACCCCATAGAAAATCTTTGGAGGGAGTTGAAATTCCGTGTTGCCCAGCAACAGCCCCAAAACATCACTGCTCTAGAGGAGATCTGCATGGAGGAATGGGCCAAAATACCAGCAACAGTGTGTGAAAAACGTTGTGAAGACTTACAGAAAATGTTTGACCTCTGTCATTGCCAACAAAGGGTATATAACAAAGTATTGAGATAAACTTTTGTTATTGACCAAATACTTATTTTTCCACCATAATTTGCAAATAAATTCATAAAAAATCCTACAATGTGATTTTCTGGATTTTTTTTCTCATTTTGTCTGTCATAGTTGAAGTGTACCTATGATGAAAATTACACGCCTCTCTTGCACAATTGGTGGCTGACTAAATACTTTTTTTGCCCCACTGTTTATACTGTATATACAGTATGTCTGTCAATCTCTCTATAGAATATAACTCTGACTGTTAAAGATGTATCCCTTCAAGAAGCTTTAATTCGAGGATGGCTCTACACTGTAATGGAAAACTATAATTTATACTGTAATTCTGGGTATTATCAACTGTAAAATACTGTGAAAGCATTATACTGCAGCATACTGTAAAGTATGATGCATTGTGGGAAAATGTAGTGGGCGGGAAATAGTTTCTGTATTTCAAGTAGTACTGTAATTCCACCCCACAGAAAACAGTACTGTACCTTAATTTTGGAGCGCCAAGAACATTTTGATCACTAATGGGTATTGTTGTTTTTTGAGGTTCCCTTTGCAAGATGCCTTATTTGTTGAACCCGTTAATGTGAGTGCTGTACCAATGTAACTCATGTGTTTATAGTGCCCCATCAATTTAAAATGTAGAAGGGATAGAGTGCAGTGGCAAGTCTTAAACCTTTGGTCTGTTTTGCCAAGTAATTGCTGCCAGTTTGGACGCCTTTGTTACGGCCTCTTGTGGAAGTGATATAAATCACCAAATAATAAATGATATGCTGTACTGTGTAAATACATTACCTTGTAGACAACCTTTCACCAATTCCATGTAATTCCAGTAAAATACTGTGAAATCTCCCCCACAATTACTTTCATTCATTAGTTCATTAATTTATTCATTATGATTACATTAGCATTTACTTTTTTACATTGCAATACAGTACATTGGATGTATTCAACTATGTCATTACACAGTACTTGCTTTACTATTGTATTTAGATTACAGTAGGTATACTGCACTATGAAATACAGTGTCTTACTTACCGATAGCTGTCTGTAAGTTACTGTCAAATTCACTTCAACCCCTTTACAGTGTAGGGTTGTCAGGTGACCGATGACCACTGGTGATGACCGCCACAGACAGTCTCAAAGTGCAAAGTTCACTGTGGATTAGCAGTCTTGGAAGGAGAGTTTTTATCAGGTAGAGGGAGATATTTAGAAAATGATTGAGAGAGGAACTGATATGACCAGAAGAAAAGTGAGAGTGTGGGGGGGGTTATGCTTAAAGGCTAAAATATATGTATTATTATACCCAATCCCCCCCACTCTCACTTTTCTTCTGGTCATATCAGTTATTAGGTTTTCTGGTTATTATTCACTTTTATGATTTTATATTGGCCTACAGAGGCCCATGACACTCTTCTATTCTCCACTCCTACTAACTCTGCTAGTTTCTGTGTGCATGTGTGTGTGTACAGAACTACGACAATGGTGACTCCCTGCTGGACTCCTCAGAGCTCCTTAAGTTCATCCAACATAATGACTCCAACGTGGACATGCAGTCATATGCAGACCAGGAGAGCAACAAGCTGCTCAGGTCAGTGTGTGTGTGTACTTGTGTGCATGCTATTTCACCTTTATTTGTATATATACATACATTATCAGTCAAAGGTTTGGACACACCTACTCATTCAAGGGTTTTTCTTTATTTTTACTATTTTCCACATTGTAGAATAATAGTGAAGACATCAAAACTATGAAATAACACATATGGAATCATGTAGCAACCAAAAAAGTGCATTTTATATTTGAGATTCTTCAAAGTAGCCACTCTTGATGATAGCTTTGCACATTATTGGCATTCTCTCAACCAGCTTCATGAGGAAGTCACCTGGGATGCATCTCAATTAACAGGTGTGCCTTGTGGAAATGTTTTCCTTCTTAATGCGTTTGAGCCAATCAGTTGTGTTGTGACAAGGTAGGTGTGGTATACTGAAGTCCAAGTCCATATTATGGCAAGAACAGTTCGAAGAAACAAAGTGAAACGACAGTCCTTCATTCAAGTGCAGTCACAAAAACCATCAAGCGAAATAAATGCTTCGTAGAGTTCAAGTAACAGACACATCTCAACATCAACTGTTTAGAGGAGACTGCGTGAATCAGGCCTTCATGGTCGAATTGCTGCAAAGAAGCCAGTACTAATGGACACCATTAAGAAGAAGAGACTTGCTTGGCCAAGAAACACGAGCAATGGACATTAGACCGATGTAAATCTGTCCCTTGAGATTTTTGGTGTCTTTGTGAGATGTAGAGTAGGTGAACGGATGATCTTCACATGTGTGGTTCCCACCGTGAAGCATGGAGGAGGAGGTGTGATGGTGTGGGGTTGCTTTGCTGGTGACACTGTCAGTGATTTATTTAGAATTCAAGGCACACTCAATTAGCATGGCTACCACAGTATTCTGCAGCGATACACCATCCCATCTGGTTTACGCCAAGTGGGACTATCATTTATTTTTCAACAGGACAATGACCCAACACACCTCCAGGCTGTGTAAAGGCTATTTGACCAAGAAAGAGAGTGATGGAGTGCTGCATCAGATGACCTGGCCTCTACAATCACCTGACCTCAACCCAGTTGAGATGGTTTGGGATGAGTTGGATTGCAGAGTGAAGGAAAGGTCGCCAACAAGTGCTCAGCATATGTGGCAACTCCTTCAAGACTGTTGGAAAAGCATTTCAGGTGAAGCTGGTTGAGAGAATGCCAAGGGTGTGCAAAGCTGTCATCAAGGCAAAGGGTATCTACTTTGAAGAATCTCAAATATAAAAGATGTTTAGTTTGTTGAACACTTTTTTGATTACTACATAATTCCATATGTGTTATTTCATAGTTTGAATGTCTTCACTGTTATTCTACAATGTAGAACATTTTTAAAAATAAAGAAAAACCCTTAAATGAGTAGGTGTGTCCAAACTTTTGACTGGTGCTGTTTATATTTTTTATATATATATTTTTTAGCTCAGTAGACAGAAAAATATGACACTTTACAAAACAGGTAATTCACATTCTCATAGATCATCATATAATGTTTGCAGCCTGTCTAGGTGTGGTGTAAATTTGAGCCATTTACATAACATACCGTAAATGTATATACCTATAAAGTACCTATATCATATACAGTATCGATATCATATTCTCAGCTGTACAGTAGAGGGTTTCTGAGGAGCTGGTGCTATATTAAGCCCTACTGTCCCTCTCTCTGCATTGAACCCTGTGTGACCCAGGCCTCCTGTGGGTGATCTTAACCTCACCTGTTCTGTACATGATCAGAGCCTGGGTTTCCACTGTGCTGCTCACTTGAGAAGTGTTGCAATGCTTCTGCAGGTTTGGAGATAAGAAGCTGATGTAAGAAGCTGATGTAAGAAGCTGATGTAAGAAGCTGATGTAATCAGCCACTTCTATTGCCCACACATGAGTAGGGCCCTGAGTTTTTACAGGCCATGTGACTTGACCGGGAAAAACTCTTGGTCCTACAAATGAAGCATTGAAAATAATATTCTGTGGGCAAAACATTCCATTAACTTCACTTTATCAAACACCCAGCACAGTCAAACACTATGCCCAATAACCATCTCAACAGCTATACAGAGCATTCGCAACATATTCAGACCCCTTGAATTTTTCCACATTTTGTCATGTTAAATAAAGCCTTATTCTAAAATTGATTAAATTGTTTTTTTCCCCTCATCAATCTACACAAAATGCCCCATAATGACAAAGAAAAACTTGATTACATTTTTTTTTTAATATAATTTATATAATAAAAAACACTGAAATATCACATTTACATACTGTAAGTATTCAGAACCTTTGCCCCAGTCTGAGGTCATGTGCACTCTGGAGTGGGTTTTCATCAAGGATCTCACTGAACTTTGCTCCGTTCATGTTTCCCTCGATCCTGATTAGTCTCATGATACTGCCACCACCATGATTCACCGTAGGCATGGTGCCAGGTTTCCTCCAGATGTGACGCCTGGCATTCAGGCCAAAGAGTTCAATCTTAGTTTCATCAGACCAGAAAATCTTGTTTCTCATGGTCTGTGAGTCCTTTAGATGCCTTTTGGCAAACTCCAAGCAGGCTGTTATGTGCCTTTTACTGAGGAGGGGCTTCCGTCTGGCCAATCTACCATAAATGCCTGATTGGTGGAGTAATGCAGAGATGGTTGTCCTTCTGGAAGGTTATCCCATCTCCACAGAAGAACTCTGGAGCTCTGTCAGAGTGACCATCGGGCTCTTGGTCACCTCCCTGACCAAGGCCCTTCTCCCCTGATTTCTCAGTTTGGCCGGGCGGCCAGCTCTAGGAAGAGTCTTAGTAGTTCTAAACTTCTTCCATTTAAGAATGATGGAGGCCACTGTGTTCTTGGGGATCTTCAATACTGCAGAATATTTTTTGATTGATACCCTTCCCCAGATCTGTGCCTCGACACAATCCTGTCTCGGAGCTCTACGGACAATTCCTATGACCCGATGGCTTGGTTTTTGCTCCGAAATGTACTGTCAACTGTGGGACCTTATATAGACAGGTGTGTGCCTTTCCAAATCATGCCCAATCAATTGAATTTACCACAGGTAGACTCCAATCAAGGTGTAGAAAGATCTCATGATCAATAGAAACAGAATGCACCTGAGCTCAATTTCGAGTCTCACAGCAAAGGGTCTGAATACTTATGTAAATAAGGTATTTCTATTTATTTATTTGCAAAAAAAATCTAAACTGTTTTTGCCTTTGATATTATGGGATATTGTATGTAGATTGATGAGGGGAAAAATGTATTAAATCCATTTTAGAATATTGCTGTAACGTAAAGAAAATGTGGAAAAAGTCAAGGGGTCTGAATAATTTCCGAATGCACTGTACTTAGCTATGAGTACAGTCAGTGAATGTGAACCTGTGTGTGTGTTTCTCTCTGCTCTTCCCAGGAGCCTATGTGTGGACGCTCTGATCGAGATGTCCGATGAGAACACTGACTGGAAGCTGAGCTTCGATGAGTTCCTCAACTGCCTGAAGCCCGGCTTCAACCCACCTGAGAAGAGTGAGCTCCCAGACACATGACCGTTGACACACTGCACACCACTGCTGACACCACACATGTTTTTTTTCTCAGTACATTACACAAATACCTCTATATCAACCTCTTAGACACATGCAGTCAGCAGGCAGTATGTGTTTACAGTGCATGGGATTTACATATGTTAAATAGTAAATTCATTCACCACAACCATAGGCAAATCCACTGTAACTCACCCTAACATACTTGAAATTCACTGCAACAAAAACATCTCAATGTGATTTATTTACAGACAACTGTATTTTTTCTTGGTCTTTTGTACTGTACTAAGTTGATCAGAAGTTGTGCATTAATGATGTAGGGGAAAGTTCAGTGTGATAGGAAGAGCGGTTCTAGGAGAGAGCCCTATGACTTCCCTCACAGCTGCAGCACACATTCCAGTCCGGAACACAGAACCTACCCTGGGGCCTCACCAGAGCCAAAGTCATAGATAATAGAGTGCTTTAACATACTGTACACACAGTCTATATCCCTCTAGTGCTCTCTTTCTGCTGCGGACTACAGCACTACTCAACTGCACTAAATGTTTTATTTAGACATCTAGAACAAACCAACTCAAGTAAAACAGAGGATATTTAATCATTTCTGGTCACTTGAACAGACATTATTGTTAGATACGGTGTGTATGCGAGGCACAAAATTCTATGTGCCCCCCTCTTCTGCAGAGTGTGCCCTGGAGGATGAGACCTATAAGGATGGGGCTGAGACACAGGTGGAGTGTAACCGCTGTGTGTGTGCCTGCGGCAACTGGGTCTGCACCGCCATGACCTGCAATGGTGAGGATAGGCACACCAGTATAGACACCCTGGCTCATCTACAAGTCACCTGAACCACATACTGGGCTTACAAATAAGAACTCAACACCTGTCTTTCTCTCTCTCCAATTGATCCTGTAATTTTTTCTTCCTTTGCATCTCTTTCTTAGATAAGACAGCGGTCGTCGAGGAGACCGGGGAGGCAGGGCAGGAGATGACCGAGGAGGAATGGAGCCTCCGTGTGGCAGAGCTCAACAAGCACCAGGTCAGCAACGGGATGTCAAAGTTCAAGGGACAGACCGGGCCGCCCTCCAATCTCCCCAGACATATGGGGTAGCTCTGGAATCTGTCTATAAACAGTTGGGCGAGTTGTGTGTGTGTGTGTGTGTGTGTGTGTGTGTGTGTATTGCTTTAGTTAAATTCACGGGGGAGCAGTTCTGGCTCTCCACAATAGCAGAGTCAGCGAGTTCATGTACTCTGTCCTCAAACAGAATATCTTCCAACAACAACTTACAGCCCTGTGGGCTGAATGTATTAATACAAAAAAGTTATCCAATATTGCAGTTAAGAACCGGTAGAGATCCCTACACAAGAGGAACTAGGGGACAGTCATTCTCCACACTGTGTAGAGTAAAATGGGGTATTGAGTGTGGCTATTTATTTGTAACTATCTAACTAGGGCTACATGGCATACAATTATTATTATCATTACAATATTTAACTCTCCTCCCACATATGCTTTCTCTCTCTCTTACAAAAACAGGAAACAGTGGAGAAGATGAAGGTCAGCACAAAGGAGGCCTAAGATGCCTAAAGAAGGAGGGTGTGAAGGAAAGAGAGAGAGAGAAAAGACTTCACTCTTCTTCCATTGATAAGGCCCTGTGTTGTTCCTGAATTTACTCATATGTTAATTATTATAGCTTTTTGTTTATGTGTGTTAGATGCAGGGCAGTCAAGAGTATTATTTGGGGAGTTTCTTGAGTTATGTTCTATTGTTTTACTGCACCCCTGCACTAGGAATGGGGCCATTTTTACTGCTGACTTTTTAAATATTGTTTTTCTATCTACACATTATAAACACAGTATTTGTTGTTATGTTTTATTTTTTTTGTAAAATAGCAAGCGGTAAATAGTTGGCGATGAGAAACATTTGAGATGTTTGGAGTGAATTGTTGGGACACCTTTCTCCATCAAGGAAATAAACTCACCTTTAAAGTCCTTTCAGATGTGTTAGAGAAATGTTGAGCAAGACCATGATAGTGTCTCATTGTAGGGGAAGGGGATGTCTTACTATGATACTTGATACTACTTGACAAATGCACTTCTCCCTCCATGACTAGCAGCATAGTTTCAGGCCTTAGTGGATTGTCCCGTTTAGTTAGAATCCTTTGCTTTTTGGCAAATGTGTTTGCGTCTATGTACAATTTGTTATATGCTTGATTTGGAGATCATATGTGATTGCAATGGCTCCTGTGCTATATTCCGTCGGCTCTCTCTGGTGCTTGTTTTAGAAACATTAAAGCGTAGATTGTAGAATGAAAGCAACTAGCACCAAGCACAGAGCTGAGTACAGCATGGAGAGAACTAAAACCAAAGCCTGACGATGACTAGGATGTTGATGTATGAACCCCTCCAGGCAAAGCATTTCTCTGGACCCAGCAACAACACTATACCTGTGCTTGTCAAATATCAGTCATAAGGATTAGCCTCGCTGTCAGCTAATGTAGCTTAGATGCATCTCTAACTCAGAGTGCATGCTTAAATAAAATAATGTGTGTCTGTAATGAAGGAGTGTTTTTGAGAGAGTGTGTACTGCCTACAATTGTGTGGTGGTGTGTCATATTTGTTTTGTTATGTTTTATTTGTCAAAAGTCCCACTTATCTTGAGAATCGTTTCTGGTTATATCAGTGCCTTAAAACCCAAACATAGGCCTGCAGAGACACTGTAGAGGTCGCGTGTCCTGCAACCTTTAAACCACAATTGGAATGGGCAAGACTATTCTTGGCAGAATTTTGGTATAGATTTTGGAGCTATGTGGTTTAGTCCTTGTTAAATGTTTGTGTAAAAGTTGAATAGCTAGGTTAAAACTAGGTTTATATTCTAAAATGAATGCAGAGTCTATAATGAATATGTATGTCAATAAAATAAAACCCATACAGTACTACAAATGTCTCAACCTCTCGTAAATGTGTGTGTATGTGTGTAGTGATGGGGAGGAAATGTATGTTACATACATATTGGGATATTTTTGGCGATATATCGTATCATATAAATTGGACAATTTCACAATATTATTATTTTTAGCTAGTTTGCTGTACCTGCACAAAAAGTCCAGTATTTCTCCTTCATAGCTTTGTTCCCCATCATATTTTGTTCAATAAGGAGCCTATTTGATTTCACCAGTTTTATTTCCATGACTCATCAAAACTTGTTTTCTCGTGGCTCTATATTGTCCCTGTGCAGTCAGATGGTGAGCAATATGTTTGGAACATTAAATTGCAATAAAATCACAGTATAGAATCGCAGTACATATAGAATCCAAAGTATTGTGAGACTCGAGGGACATATCGTATCGGCACCTAAGTATTGGGATAATATCGTATAGTGAGGTCTCTGTCAGTGTTGTGTGAGTGCTTGTGTGTCTGTCTGTCTGTGATCCTTCATATCCAGACACTTCAATTACTCACATTCATGCGTCAGAGCTCAGTCTATACGAGAAGTGCTGCTGTTGTGGTTTTCTACAGAAACTCTGGCCTACATTCCATTGATATTGCTCCAAGAGGCAGTGTTCCAATGTCATCTGGTCCATACAGTGGCTGTAATTTGAGAACACCTTTTAAGTCCCTTAACATTCAAGCCTCTTGTGGTTTAATATGTGAACAAATGCCAAGTTTGTATAAAGTGCAAGGGCAGTGTGTTCCCAGGATAGTAAAAAAAACAATGTTATCTGGAAAAAGTCTGATAATTTCTCATGTCATGTGTTTACCTTGAGACAAGTCTGCCAGTGTTATCTTAGCACAGGTCACAGTGACCTACTGAAGATCAATTCATTCTTCCATTCGGTTATCTGGTCCGTACAGTGGCTGTAATATGAACATAGCTTTTAAGACACTTAACATTGTATTCTGCTAGGCAGCATTGTGTTTTATGATGGATATGGGTGACGTGAGATTGCTTTTATAACCAGGTTGTGCAAGTCACATTTTTTTTTTAATCTACACACTCGTGGGCGTTCTTGCACAATGTAATACTACTGGATGATTGCATAATATCCAAGGGCAAGGGGACCAGGGGACCAGGGAGCAGACTGCAAATTGAGTGAATTACCACCGTCAACTTTTTCCCAGTTTTACTTAGTTAGGCACCAAGTACAACATTTATGCACCACGATTATTCTGTTTACTAGTAAACGGTGACAAACGTCGTACTCTATAACTAGATCAGATCCAACTTAGATAATGCATGTAAACCAATGAAAGGGTTAAATTAGGGCGGAACTACTACTGGCCAACCCCGAAACATGTACTATATATACACTAAACAGTTGCTTTGTTGTACCAGCCAGGTTCTGACAAATCACAGTGAGCTATTCTACACAATCATCTTTTCCCGACACAGGTTTATTTCTTTTCTGTCAGATGCAGTTGTAGCCCACTGCTTAGGAATACATTCTTAGCGACAATGTGGGTCGCCACCGTTCGGCTACTTCAAGGAATATTGATTTGAAACAGACGGAAACTCGGGGCCATTGGACTCCCATAAAGAGTTTGCAACCCCACGTTGTTCAGAATATTGAACAGTATCCTACACTGCGAAATGGATTTGCATGAAGGAGCCGCAAACGGTCATTGTGAGGGTGTTTTAGACCTGTCACGTCGGAATTTGAACAGTTTGAGCTTGGTCAATATCAGCGAGGGGCGAAAGAGGGACACCAAGCAGTTGTATCTAAGCTTCAATCGATTGGCCTCGCTGTCCGGATCAGTTTGCATGTTTTCCAACCTCGAGTTTCTGGACATTAGCAACAACGGACTATCGGTCATCTGTGAAGACATTACTCGGTTAACCAAGCTCAGAACACTAATATCCAAGAACAACCGTCTGGACGAATTCTCGCTGCCTAAGGAGTTTGGATCTTTGCCGTTGGAGGTGTTGAATCTAAGTGGCAATCGATTTGAGGAGATGCCAGCGCAGTTCATGAAGTTGCAGCGGCTACAATCACTTTCCCTTGGGGGAAACAGATTACAAAGTATTCCTGCAGAAATAGAAAACTTAACCAGGTATGTGGACTACATAACTTGACGTGCACGGCCTCGCCAGCTGCAAAAGGAAGTGATGGGTCGTTCGCAAACGAACGGATCTTCTTGTTGAACGTCGAGGACCGAATCGTATTAGTGAAAGAGCTGTCCATTTGACTCGCCGAGTTGCATACTCCGTTTGAGCACAAAACGTTTTTCTGCAAAGTTTCAAACGAAGTATCTAGAGGGTGACACAAATAGTGGTGAGAGCGCGTGAGTCTGGTCCACGCAGTAGTTGTTTTTTTCAGTGCATTTTTGGGGGGCAACTTCCTTTTCAGGCTATCTAACAGTGTGGCCAGTTAAACGTGTATTTCAATGCGAATTTCACAATCCGACATAATGGTAGCCTACTTGGCTTTACATTGGCGATTTGCATTTGTTTCGTGGTTCCAGGTCGATTTAAGCATTTTGAACAAAGAGCCGTCTGGGAGCCAAATGAATCGGCTCTTCTACGTGAACGGAGCCAAATGAGCTGGCTCACGGAAACCGTTGAATGCCCATCACTATATAGCTACAGCGTGGTCTCATTAGCTTGTTACAATGTTGCAGTTCACCGTGGTTTCCACTAGATAGGCCCATAGCCAAATGTGACTGTGCGATCATAAAAGTTCAGGAAAACCAAACTTTGCTGCTTTTTTGTTGCTTAATTTAAGGTTTGGGTTATGCATAAAGTTAGCAGTGTGGCTAAGTTTAGGGTTAGGTTTAAATGCAAGCATTTTAAAATAGGCTGGGTTTATGATTGTGTGGCTGTAGTAACAAGTTACTATCGTTCCACAGTGATTGCATCACAACCTTTCACATAGTATCAGGCAGTTGACAATTTTGCTAACTATCACAATGACCAGCTTAGGCCTAGTGTGATAAGGTTTACGGGCGAAGAGTGAGTTCAGTGGGTACAGACCATTTCAACTGCCATTGCTGCTGGGAGTTTGGGTTGTTGTGAAGGCTTAAGTGATGCCATTACAACAATGCAGAGAGGTGGGAGCAAGCTGTGCTGTCTTGTAGCCTAATTCCATGGATGCTTACCTTTACAAAAACAATGCGCCCCCTTGATTGCCAGGACTATGGTTAAATGGATTTTAACATATCCTCACTCCTCCAGTAGGCTACTGTATCAGTACACTGAAGCAGACTTTAAATCCTAACCTGTAGGTTTTTCAGGAAATGAAAACGGTATACTATCACATCATGCAGATAATCACAATTACCATGCAATCAGGCCTTGACCAACACTGGGCCTGGGTTAGCCAGAATAGATTTTGACCCTATGCTTGCTTACAGCTGCACTGGGGGTCAGACAGGCTTCCTGTATAGATTAAAAGACAGCGGTGCCAGATCAGGCTCTGAAAATGTACCTCAATCCAGGGATGAGAAATGCATTGAACTAACTCTTGAATTGTCCCATTATCCCAACTGTTACATCGAGAACATCTGTAAAAATAAAAAAACAAGCCGTCATTAATTCTTCTCTCTCCTAATGGGAACTTGGAATACAACACATTTCTTATCCCTGGATTGTGGTACGTTTTCTGAACCATATCTCACACCAGCTCCGCAGTGTCTTAATCTAAACAGGAAGCCTGTCCGACCCCAGTGCAACTGTTATCAAGCTTAGGGTCAGGATCTATTCTGGCTAGGGTTGGGGCATGACTGACTGCCTAAGTTGCTCAGAGGAGGACATTAATATGGTTCATGTGGTGGGGTACACATTGCGCAGTATACACAGTAACAGCCTCTGGGATGACTAACTCTTACTCATCAATTACACACACACTCACTTCCACATAGTCAAGTCACACATGTATGCAGAGATGTCATGACACACATTCAAGCCTCTCGTGGTTTAATCTGTGAAGAAATGCCAAGTTTGTATAAACTGCAAGGACAGTGTGTTTCCAGATAATTGTTTTTTACTATCCTGGGAACAGTCTGTATTTCTCATGTCATGTGTTTACCCTGAGACAAGTCTGCCAGTGGTATCTTAGCACAGGTCACAGTGACCTACTGAAGATCAATTCATTCTTCTATCTACCCCAGCCCCCATACAGGTCACATTCTTCTGATATCAGTGAGCACAGTTTAGGATCTGACTATATAGCCAATTAACATTATAAAAGAGAAGGCATTGTAAAGTCAGATCAGTGGAACTGGGATGTGGGTCATGTCAAGCAGTATTAAACAGTAGTCTATTTATAGACTAACCAAAGATAAGTGTGTAAGTACTTTGACTTCAGCTGCAATAGATCCTGATTGGCTTTAATAGTTCACTAACCCTGACCCTATTGGCTGACTGTCATCAACTGATTTGATCATTGCTTTTTAGTGACATAACATACTTTTTATATGGGCAAATAAAACTACTAGGAAGATGTAAAACTTTCCTTTTTGTTCTACGCCTGAGGGTGGTTTTAACCTTCCAGACTTGTATCAACTCACCACCCAGGGCTGTTACTTGGGACATATAGTTAAATACACTGAAGAGCAATGGGTACATATTGAAGAGGAGCATGTTCATACCCAGAATCCTTTGTCTATTTTCAAAGGATAAAGCAAAGAACATTAACAACTTCATAGTTATGAATACTATAACAATATGAAATTAAATTACAGGTTTTCTATCATAATTTAAATTTGAAATATTTTGGACATTAGAGCAAACTTGAGGGAATCTTATTTGGGTCAGAAGTATATTCCAATAATGGGTAAGCTATACAAAACCTTGCAGAGAGCCTCATTTATTCACAGTCTCTTAGAGGAAAAATAAACTATTGGAACCAAGACTTTTAAAAATAAGATATTGGCACAAGATGGAGGGAATGTTGGAACATAATTAACTAAATGAATTAATGATGAAATGTATGCTTATTCCAGTATAAACTAGAATTTATTATACAATTGCCAAAATTCCCAAATTCCACAGCACAACGTGTACAACTACAATGACTAAGTAATCCATGCCTTCTGGGAATGGTCTAAAGTCCAAACGGTATGGGTGGAGTTAGAAATGTGGCTGTCAGAACTATTAGTCTGCAAATTTCAAGCCATGGCATATGAGGATGCAGTAAGATACTTCTTCTTGTTAATCATCTTGAAATATGTTTTTACTTTAACACTGGAAATCAACCAATCCTCCGTTAACACAATGAAAAGGTCATGCATCATTATCTAAATGCTGAAAGTGCTTGGGCGTTGGAGAAAAACAAAATGGTGCAGTTTGAGGCCATGTGGCGGAGAGTGGGGTGTGAGCATGAGGGTCTGGGCAGATGTGATGTAGTTGATGTTTGTGTGATGTCATTTTGTAGGTGTCTGGTTTTTGTATTTTTTTATTTTTTATTTTTTATCCTACAAAGGAAAAAGTGGACTCATAGCTTCAAAATTGTATATTTCTACTGCTTTGAAAGTTGAAGGTGTAACCCCACTTGAGAAGAAAAAGGCCCAGTACATACAAAATGTATATTTAAAAGAAGAAAAAAAGTTAAAATGCAATGTGACACTGAGGTTGGAATACTACAGTAAACTTGTGAAAATGATGTTAATGCCTTTTTTATTGTAAGAGCTTTTTGAAAGGACTGCCTGAAATCTCGGCCAATTTTGGTGGGGGGGAGTTTTGGCCTTCCATGGTGACCTTCCATGGTGATGTCACCATGTGGTATATTTTGTTAATAGACCAATAAGAAAGTTTCAAATAAGGGTGGACAGTATCCAGATTTTTATACCATTTCTGTACCGTGCTGGGGAATACTGTATTACCAGAAGTGCACACAGGGGGCACTATAAAAATACTAATAATTATTCATATTTTTTTGGAGGGGTGTGCATAACAATTTAGGCATCAGGGATCTTGATCCAGGATGGGATTGAATGTCTCTGCTGTAACCCCAGGTCTCTAGTGATGCAGTGCCTTAGACCTCTATGCCACTCGGGAGGCCCCTTTCTGATCATTTTAATTGAAAATAATCAGTTATTTAATTGTTACCCAGAAACAGAACTCCAGGGGCCCCAGGGCTTGACTTCCAGGGGCCCCACCCGCCCGTGTGGGTTAACTGTACAGAGGAGGCCTTTATGCGCCAATTACACAGAATGGCCTCCTCTGTCCCAGTTGCTGCTGTGTCATCATTTCTGCTGATGGATCACTCCCTGCATCTCCCTGTTTCTCTTTGCCTGCTGCTCCCTCTGTTCCTCTCTCTCTCTCCATTTTCCCAGTGTCCAGCTGTCCTTTCACTCGTTCTTCCTTTCAGAGAGAATGTGATAATGTGATAACACTTGAATGTGTACATTTCCGTTTTGAGATTTGTGGATAATACATTTATCTGATATTTTTCAAACTGCCTCAGTCAGTCATCTGTTTTGGATGGGACTACCCCACATGGTTGTGGTGTAGGCTAAGCAGCAGACATTTGATTACACTCGACCTAAACTTCACTCTAGCTATGAGAGAATGTTTTGGACTCATGCAGGCTAAAGACAGAGCTAGAAATTCCGGCACTTCTCTGTGGTATGTGTACAGTGTGTGTGTCTAGTGTCTTCCCTTTCAAACTGTTTGTTCAGCAGCTCCACTGCTCGAGCCCTTTGATGCCTTTCACTCACTCTGTTAACACATCGCTGTCACATACATGTCAACATGTGGGAACCCCAATGTAGTACTGATGTGGCAAAACATGGCTAGCCACATATGCACTTGGAACTGCCCAGTAAACAGTATGTTATGGTGTTTTTGATGTCCCAAAGACCATCTGGGTTCATGCTGTACTTGTTACTGTCATGTTAATTGTCACTTGATATGATGCTAAACATATTTAAACCTCTCTGTCAGTCTGGAGCTTCTGTATTTGGGTGGTAACCTGATCACATCTATTCCTCCTGAGCTGGCCAACCTGCCCTACCTCAGCTACCTGGTCCTGTGTGACAACCGCATCCAGGGTGTACCCCCGCAGCTCACCAGGTAACCATAACACTAACCCCATCTGGCGCATACTGCCACAGCTCACCAGTTAACCACAACACAACTGTAATATAACCCTAACACAATAATACTGCCACAAGACTGTGAGAACCCAACCATATTCAAAGCATACCTCCACAACTGGTTAACAGAACCACATCCATCGTGGACTATCATAACCTAAACAAAGTCTAGATTTTTGTCTATAATACTCATAACAATGACCATGCCCCCTCTCTCCCCTCAGGCTCCACTCCCTGCGTTCCCTCAGTCTCCATAACAACCTGCTGACCTACCTGCCCCGGGAGATTCTCAGCCTGGTCCACCTGCAGGAGCTCAGTCTCCGTGGCAACCCCCTAGTTGTGCGCTTCGTCAAGGAAATGACGTATGACCCTCCGTCGCTGCTGGAGCTGGCGGGACGTACCATCAAGAGCCGGAACGTTCCATACTCGCCCTGCGACATGCCCTGCCACCTGCTGCACTACCTAGACCTGGCCAGCAAGTGCCCCAATCCTAAGTGTGCCGGTACGTTTACTACACACTAGCTTCTCATTGGACTGTGTGTCTGTATTTCTGTACCTGTCTTTGTCTTGTCTGTATATAATGTATTGCGTGTCCTATTTTAGTGTGCTTATTTGATATTGTTCTGCTTTCTCTCTCCACAGGTGTGTACTTTGACTCATGCGTGCGCCACATCAAGTTTGTGGACTTCTGTGGGAAGTACCGGCTGCCCCTCATGCACTACCTGTGCTCCCCAGAATGCACCTCACCCTGCAGCTCCAACCCCCAGAGTGACGCAGAGTCAGAGGATGAGATCAGTGTGCCTGCTGACCGCCTGCAGAAGGTGCTGCTGGGATAGCAGAAAGTGGAGAGTCCTCTGGTCGTAACCATGATAAAGGAATGAAATCTGACCCCTCTGGTCTCTCGTGTGTGTGACGCTAGACTCACAGACACAAACACACATATGAGAGATGTCTTTAGAGGTGTGTGTCCCCGGGAACCTATTGACTGTCAGTAGCAATCTAAAATTGGGGGACAAATTGTGAGGGATCTCCTGGATAAGCATAGGAGGGCAGTAGAAAACATAACTATTGCCAACTCGCTATGTTAACCATTGAAAGGGGTTTTCATGATTTTCAAACACCATCACGCCTTTCCTGAGAACCAGGATATGAACAATGTGAGATTTCCAAGTGCCGGAAAAGTGTGACCCAGTACTCTGTGAAAGCTTTGTTTTCTCTCACACACAGGAAGTCGAGCTAGGTTGGCAGAGTGTGTATGGACACCTCACAGCACAATACACACATTTACTGTGAAAGGAGAAGACCTAACTAATCTGACAAGACACAATGAAAGTTGGTATTTCCAGCCCTGGGTTTTCTCTGAATATAGACCGTTATAGATGTATTTTGATCTGTGTGGGAACATTTACACAATGTCCCCAGAAGGTACATGTTCAAGGTGAACAGGTACTACAGTAGTTGGCCTTTAAAACATTATTAAGACTAAAAATGCTGGTCTATTGTTACAATACTATGAAGAAGTGAAATTAAATGGAAGGAACAGCAACAAAAAAAACCATTACCTTTTGCACCCTGAAATATGTGACAATTCACCATTTGAGTTTGTCTTTTGTTTCCTGGAAGTGATTTTCTATTCGTGATCCTAAACCAATGTGAAAAAATCATATTTTTTTTGTAGCCTGTACTGCGCTTATACAAATCCATCGTTCTACTGTCTGACACACATTGGCTCACACTATTACAGTGCTTTTAATGAAGATAACTTATGGAATATAATATAGTACTCATACAGGTCGACGATCTGTACTAAAGTATGTGCACTTTTCCCCTTTAATATAGATTGTACAGTATATAATATCACTAATAAAGTTTGATTTGGATATGTAAAATGTGTGGGATATCTGAATGGTCACCTGCTATGGTGAGGTATAACGTGCAACATCAGCTGATCTGTCTAGTTAGCTTATAGTCCACATCCCGTATCTGCTGAAGCAATAATGACTTCTCCTCAGCTTCTGACGTCATCTTTTGCTATGTAGACTAAACTGTGTGGAAGAAGAATCAGTGAGCCTGTCATGCCAAATAGTTTTGTTTGACCACAAGTGTTCAGAGTTCAAAGTTCTGTGTCTGTCTGTCCTGCCCTCCTCATTCAGGCCTGGGATCGCTTTAACTCTGACCCCTTTATCTGTTCTCTCTGACACACTCATTTCACTGTGAGAAGCTGATGTGCTGACAGGGTTGTGCTCCGAGTGCTCTCAGTATCTGCTGGATATGAGTGTGATATGTATTTGAGATTTTATCCACCCCCATGATTCCTTCTCCCAACAGCAGGTATTTCAGAGCAGCTTACTTACTGTATGTTACATCAGCCAGGTGTGTGTGGAGCTGTTACATCTATTTCCTATGTCAGAGTGTGTGTGCGCTTGTGTGTGTGTCAGCTGCAATCCGAGACAGAGACGCTGAAGCGGCCATGACGAAACAGCCAGAGTGAATTAAACAAGGAGAGGAGATGAGCACTCTCACCAGCCAACACAGGTCAGGAGTGGACACTCACAGATCACAAGTCACAACTCTGATACTTTGAATACAAAACAGGGTAGTCTAAATCTTGAACTCAGAATTCCGAGCATAACTAAGAGCTTGGGACGAGTTGGATCTCTTCCATCAGCACAGCTGTGACGACTCTTGTCTGTCAGCAGTAAATGGAAGAGAAAGACCCAAGATCCACAGAGTACCAATACTCTGGACAACTGAACTGCCTGCTGAAGGTAAAGACAGATTGTGTGTGTGTGTACGTATAGTATGTACTGTATGCAGGCTAATTCCATCTGATGTCTGACATTAGGGTTTTTGCTCTGCATAGAGTCTATGCACAGTAGAGGTGATCTGTGGCTTAAAGAACAGTGGTTTGACAAGGCGGATTTTGATACCGTAAGCCTCATCACCTTTACTACACCATTCATTCAAATCAGCTCACCCTCAACACTATGACTTGGCTGCGTGTGCCTCAACTGACGAACATTCCTGACCTCACACGTGACGAACTTCATGTCTGTGCGTACGCACAAACACACGCATGCCCACTCACAAACACACACGCGCACACTCCACTCAACACATGACGCCACACACTCCAGACCCTGACAATTGGACAATTGTCCTGGGATTAGCAGGGGACTGCTAATCTGCCGCCTCCGGGTTTCCTGGGGGAGGGGAGGTGGTGATGGAGGCACGAGGAGGGAGGGGCGTGATTGTCCACTGTTATGTAACCATGTTAGATCACCATGGTGATGAATAAATCATAGAAAAACATCTAAGATCACACCCCTCATCTCACTTCTGTCTGCACTCCTTTATCCTCCCACCTTTCTCTCTTGTTGCTTCTGCCTGCAAACTTCTTGTTCTACTCCTCTCTCCTAATCCATATTTTCTCTCTCCTTATGTCTTTTCCAGCACCTCTCAAACCTCTCCATGCTGTTCTAATTTATTATAACCTCTCTCCAATCACCTCTGGCTCTATCTGCCTCTGTTTGATGTGGGTCACGTTGGGCATTCTGGATCTGTGTGTCAATCCCCTTCATGTGGCCAGAAGCCCACTGCGAGAGAGGCCTCAATTGCCCCTTTAGTGGAGGCAATTCAGTTGCAGCATCAAGGAATAATATACACAACAGAGTGCAGGTCATCTAGGAACCTGGCAAAGCATGGAAGGGTTTCAGTGTTCCAGAGCCGGATTTGGGATCTGGGTTGCAAACAGGAAGCGTACATTATCAGGCAGATCTGGACATGCCACAGGGAATGGTCATGATCCCTGTTTGGGGAAGGTCAGGGCGGGGCTGGAGTGGAGAGGGGGTTGGTGGAAGTATGTGATGCCACATTCTGAAGAACAATCCATTTCCGCCTATCAAAGGCGGTGGATTAGGAATAGAGAGTGGAACTCAGCGGAAACCTGGCGCACTCTGGAATCAATGCAGCACAGGAAAGGGTTTATGATATGGCAGGAAATGGGCCTCAGGATTTCAAATCACAAAAACAAAGAATTTAGCACTGTCTTTTCTCACTTTATTTTGTCTTTGGCCCATTCATATACAGTAGCTCAGTTCTGGTTTACATTCAATGTAATGAGAAGTTGTGTTTTAGAACAGTTACAGAGACTGCCCAAGCACAGGGAGTTTCTCCAAGGACAGTGTTTCTAATTTTCTCATGATCTCTTTAGTCAAGTTCAATCTCTCACTGCTCTCCAATAACATTATTCTCTCCTCCCCACCCACCTTCCCCTCCCTCTCATACCCATCAACCCTCCCTCTCATACTCCTCCCATCCACCTGCTCCTCCTTAAAAGAAAATCAAGTTTTCAAAATATAGAAATCATCATCATGTTGCATTTTGCATTATATGATGGAAAACGAAGCATCATACGGGAAAGATTTCTGTATTTTGAAGTAAAGGAAATATATTGAAACAAATACTAAAAAATACACTATATGTATAAAAGTATGTGGACACCCCTTCAAATTAGTGGATTTGCCTATTTCAGCCACACCCGTTGCTGACAGGTGTATAAAATTGAGCACACAGCCACAGTCAAACTTTGGCAGTAGAATGGCCCGTACTGAAGAGCTCAGTGACTCTCAACATGGCACCGTCATAGGATGCCACCTTTCCAACAAGTCAGTTTGTAAAATGTCTGCCCTGCTAGAGCTGCCCCGGTCAACTGTAAGTGCTGTTATTGTGAAGTGGAAACATCTAGGAGCAACAACGGCTCAGCCGTGAAGTGGTAGTCCACACAAGATCACAGAATGACAGCCGAATCTGGGTTTGGCGGATGCCAGGTGAACCCTACCTGCCCGAATGCATAGTGGTGGAAGAGGAATAATGGTCTGGGGCTGTTTTTCATAGTTTGTGCTAGGCCTCTTCGCTCCAGTGAAGATACATTTATTTATATTTTTTTACCCCTTTTTCTCCCCAATTTCATGATATCCAATTGCTAGTTACAGTCCTGTCCCATCACTGCAACTCCCGTACGGACTCAAGAGAGGCGAAGGTCGAGAGCGCGATGGGACAAGAACATCCCTGCTGCCAAACCCTCCTCTAACCCAGACGACGCTAGGCCAATTGTGCGCCGCCACATGGGTCTCCCGGTTGCAGCCGGCTGCAACAGAGCCTGGACTTGAACCAGGTTTTCTAGTCGCACAGCTTGCATTGCGATGCAGTGCCACTCAGGAGGCCGAAGGGAAATCTTAATGCTACAGCATACAATCACATTCTAGATAACTCTGTGCTTCCAACTTTGTGG
Organism: Oncorhynchus mykiss; assembly: GCF_013265735.2. Classification (NCBI taxonomy): domain Eukaryota; kingdom Metazoa; phylum Chordata; class Actinopteri; order Salmoniformes; family Salmonidae; genus Oncorhynchus; species Oncorhynchus mykiss. Next base: position 67,993,346 of record NC_048567.1, read on the forward strand.
CAACAGTTTGGGGAAGGCCCTTTCCTGTTTCAGCATGACAATGCCCCGATGCACAAAGCGAGGTCCACATAGAAATTATTTGTTGAGATCGTTGTGGAAGAACTTGATTGGCTTGCACAGAGCCCTGACCTCAACCCCATCGAACACCTTTGGTGAATTGGAACGCCGACTGCGAGCCAACCATAATCGCCCAACATCAATGCCCAACCTCACTAATGCTCTTGTGGCTGAATGGAAGCAAGTCCGTGCAGCTATGTTCCGACATCTAGTTGAAAACCTTCCCAGAAGAGTGGAGGCTGTTATAGCAGCAAATAGTGGACCAACTCCATATTAATGCCCATGATTTTGGAATGACATGTTCGACAAACAGGTGTCCACATACATTTGGCCATGTAGTGTAGTTTTTAGGTGGAGTTTTCCTTTAACTCAAGCTGTCTCAAACTGCTCTGGTGCTGTTTCTCTATAAAATATTTAAACTCCTGGTAACCCGAGTATTGGTGCAATCAACCTGCTTTTATGGAACAACCCACCATCAACCTTCTTGGGGGAATCCGATAGTGATCTCTAAACAATGACTGAAACAGAGATGACTTCATCACTAGTGAGCTTCAATGGGGGGACTAACGTTGCGATAGTTGATCTGAGTGTTGAGGTCAAGACATTGATCTCAGAGGTTTTTGTCTGTTTGTGTTAGGATTCGCCTACTGCATTTCATCATTATGTGTCCAGTTGATGAATGGTCCACCCTCAGGAATTTGTTGGATAACTTGGCCATGCATCACAGATTACTGCCCACCCAACCCCTCTTTTTAAGCTGCTGCTACTCTTCTGTTTATCATATATGCATAGTCACTTTAACTATACATTCATGTACATACTACCTCAATTGGGCCGACCAACCAGTGCTCCCGCACATTGGCTAACCGAGCTATCTGCATTGTGTCCCACCCACCACCCACCAACCCCTCTTTTACACTACTGCTACTCTCTGTTCATCATATATGCACAGTCACTTTAACCATATCTACATGTACATACTACCTCAATCAGCTTGACTAACCGATGTCTGTATGTAGCCTTGCTACTCTTATAGCCTTGCTACTGTATATAGCCTGTCTTTTTACTGTTGTTTTATTTCTTTACTTACCTATTGTTCACCTGATACCTTTTTTACACTATTGGTTAGATCCTGCAAGTAAGCATTTCACTGTAGGGTCTACACCTGTTGTATACGGCGCACGTGACAAATTAACTTTGATTTGATTTGATTTGAGTAATGCAGAGTTGATCAAGGATCCACCCTCAGGAATTTGTTGGATAACTTGGCCATGCATCACAGCAATGCAGAGTTGATGAAGGATCCACCCTCAGGAATTTGTTGGATAACTTGGCCAGGAATTACAGTCATGCAGAGTTGATGAGATCATGTTGCAGCTTGTCTGTTAAGTGCATGGTAACCAGCAACCATGTGACCCTCCATTAGTAGAGGTGTCACTATTAGATGGTCCACTAGCGTCAGCAGTCCCATGTTATATGCCCGATGGTCAGGTCAGCATGTACAGTGTAAAAACATTTCCCTGAAAACAGGGGCGGCAGTAAGGAGTCATTGATGTCAGTGAACAGCTCCACCTACTGTCCTACTGGACAGACACAATAGATGTGTTATTTGAGCAACACAGGATAACAGGAACACAGGATAACAGGAACACAGGATAACAGGAACACTGGATAACAGGAACACATGATAATAAGAACACAGGATAACAGAAACACTGGATAACAGGATAACAGGAACACAGGATAACAGGAACACTGGATAACAGGATAACAGGAACACTGGATAACAGGAACACTGGATAACAGGAACACAGGATAACAAGAACACAGGATAACAGGAACACAGGATAACAGGAACACTGGATAACAGGAACACAGGATGTTCTGATCTGACCAGATGTCACCAGTTCCTCTTAAAGCTGGGATCTCACAATATCACTCTAACTGCTTTCTGTCACACACACACACACACGCACACACACACACACACACACACACACACACACACACACACACACACACACACACACACACACACACACACACACACACACACACACACACACACACACACACACACACACACACACACACACACACACACATACACACACACACAAACACACACACACACACAGGTCATATCAGTTTAAATAGGCCTGATGGTCCCTCAGATAGCTGGGGATCTGCCCAGGCTACCAATATGTTTCCAGTCCTCCTGACAATGACCACACACCTAGCACTGCAGGGAGGGAGGAAGGCAATAGAAGGAAACTGTGTGTGTCTGTGTGTGTCAGAGAAAGATAGAGAGAGAGACTTTTGGGTGATATGGGTCATCTTGGATGGCATGCTTTGCATGTGGTTGAAGATAAACCTTACATTTAAACGTTGTCTCTCTCAATTAAATTCAATTTAACTGGCTTAATTTGAAATGTTTACATTGCCAAAGCAAGTGAAATAGATAATAAACAAAAGTGAAACAAAAAAATGTAATATGAACAGTAAACATTGCACTCACAAAAGTTCCCAAATAATAAATATATTATATATTTGTCACATGCACAGAATACAACAGGTGTAGGTAGACCTTACAGTGAAATGCTTGCTTACAATCCCTTAAGAAAATACCTAAAAAAAAAGGACGGTTGAGCTAACGTAGGCTAATGTGATTAGCATGAGGTTGTAAGAAACAAAACAAAAATCCCAGGACATAGACATGTCTGATATGGGCAGAAAGCCTAAATTCTTGTTAATCTAACTGTCCAGTGTACAGTAGCTATTACAATGAAAGTATACCATGCTATTGTTTGAGGAAAGTGCACAGTTATGAACTTGAAAAGGTTTTAAAGAGCAGCAGTAAATCACAATAGCGGGGCTATATTCAGGGGGTACTGGTACAGAGTCAATGTGGAGGCTATATTCAGGGGGTACTGGTACAGAGTCAATGTGGAGGCTATATTCAGGGGGTACTGGTACAGAGTCAATGTGGAGGCTATATTCAGGGGGTACTGGTACAGAGTCAATGTGCGGGGGCACCGGTGTCAAGGTAATCGAGGTAATATGTGATATGTAGGGAGAGTTATTTAAGTGACTATAAATAGATAACAACAGAGAGTAGCAGCAGCATTCTGGGGGATGGGGTTAGGCAATGCAAATAGTCTAGGTGATGCAACCCGTCAGGATGCTCTCGATGGTGCAGCTGTAGAACCTTTTGAGGATTGGAGGACCCATGCCAAATCTTTTCAGTCTCCTGAGTGAGAATAGATTTTGTCATGCCCTCTTCACCACTGTCATGGTGTGCTTGGACCTTGTTAATTTGCTGGTGATGTGGACGCCAAGGAACTTGAAGCTCTCATCCTGCTCCACTACAGCCTCGTCGATAAGTGCTCGGTCCTCCTTTTCCTGTTGTCTACAATCATCTCCTTTGTCTTGCACCACAAGGTCAGGTCTCTGATCTCCTCCCTATAGGCTGTCTCATCGTTGTCGGTGATCAGGCTGCTGATCACTGTTGTGTCATCAGCATACTTAATGATGGTTTTGGAGTTGTGCCTGGCAGTGCAGTTATGAGTGAACAGGGAGTACAGGAGGGAGCTGAGCACGCACCCCTGAGGGGCTCCCGTGTTGAGGATCAGCGTGGCGGGTGTGTTGTTACCTACCCTTACCACGTCGGGGCGGCCCGTCAAGAAGTCCAGGATCCAGTTGCAGAGGAAGGTGTTTAGTCCCATGGTCCTTAGCTTAGTGATGAGCTATGAGGACACTATGGTGTTGAACGCTGAGCTGTAGTCATTGAATAGCATTCTCACATTGGTGTTCCTTTTGTCCAGGTGTGAAAGGGCAGTGTGGAGTGCAATAGAGATTGCATCATCTGTGGGTCTGTTGGTGCGGTATGCAAATTGGAGTAGGTCTCTGGGATAATGGTGTTGATGTGAGCTGTGACCAGCCTGTCAAAGCATTTCATGGATACAGACATGAGTGATACGGGTCGGTTGTCATTTAGGCAGGTTACCTTAGTGTTCTTGGGCACAGGGTCTATGGTGGTCTGCTTGGTATTACCAACTCAGACAGGGAGCCAGTTGGTCAGCGCATGCTCGAAGTACACGTCCTGGTAATCCGTCTGGCCCTGCGACCTTGTGAATGTTGACTTGTTTAAAGGTCTTACTCACATCGGCTGCAGAGAGTGTGATCACACAGTCACCTGGAACAGCTGATGCTCTCATGCATGTTTCAGTGTTACTTGCCTCGAAGCGAGCATAGAAGTCATTTAGCTCATCTGGTAGGCTTGTGTCCCTGGGCAGCTCTCAACTGTGCTTCCCTTTGTAGTCTGTAATAGTTTGCAAGCCCTGCCACATCCGACGAGCGTCAGAGCCGGTGTAGTACGATTCAATCTTCGTCATGTATTGATGTTTTGCCTGTTTGATGGTTCGTCGGAGGGCATAGCGGGATTTCTTGTAAGTTTCTGTGTGTGTCCCTTCTTGAAAGCAGCAGCTCTATCTTTTAGCTCAGTGCGAATGTTGCCTGTAATCCATGGCTTCTGATTGGGGTATGTACGTACAGTCACTGTGGGGATGACGTCCTCAATTAACTTATTGATAAAGCGAGTGACTGATGTGCTGTACTCCTCAAGAATCCCAGAACATATTCCAGTCTGTGCCAGCAAAGCAGTCCTGTAGTTTAGCATCTGCTTCACCTGGCCACTTTTTTATAGACCGAGTCATTGGTGCATCCTGCTTTCATTTTTGCTTGTAAGCAGGAATCAGGAGGATAGAATTATTGTCAGATTTGCCAAATGGAGGGCGAGGGACAGCTCTGCATGCATCTCTGTGTGTGGAGTACAGGTGGTCTAGATTTTTTTTCCTCTGGTCTCACATTTAACATCAACATCATAGCTTAGGCAGTAGGACGCTCTCTCATCCATTTATATGCAGATGATACAGTCTTATACTCCGCTGGACCCTCCCCAGATTTTGTGTTAAATGCTCTATAACAAAGCTTTCTTAGTGTCCAACAAGCTTTCTCTACCCTTAACCTCGTTCTGATCACCCCCAAAACAAAGGTCATGTGGTTTGGTAAGAAGAATGCCCCTCTTCCCACAGGTGTTATTACTGCCTCTGAGGGTTTAGAGTTTGAGGTAGTCACCTCATACAAGTACTTGGGAGTATGGCTAGATGGTGAACTGTCCTTCTCTCAGCACATATCAGAGCTGCAGGCTAAAGTTAAATCTAGACTTGGTTTTCTCTATCGTTCCTCTTTTGCCCCAGCTGCCAAACTAACCATGATTCAGATGACCATCCATGCTAGATCACGGAGACATAATTTATCGATCGGCAGGTAAGGGTGCTCTTGAGCGGCTAGATGTTCTTTACCATTTGGCCATCAGATTTGCCACCAATGCTCCTTATAGGACATATCACTCCACTGTAAACTGGTCATGTCTGTACACCCGTCACAAAACCCACTTTTTGATGCTTATTTATAAAACCCTCTTTGGCCTCACTCCCCCCTATCTGAGATATCTACTGCAGCCCTCATCCTCCACATACAACACCTGTTCTGCCAGTCACATTCTGTTGAAGGTCTCCGAAGCACACACATCCCTGGGTCGCTCTTTTCAGTTCGCTGCAGCTTGTGGCTGGAACGAGCTGCAACAAACACTCAAACTGGACAGTTTTATCTCAATCTCTTCATTCAAAGACTCAATCATGGACACTCTTACTGACAGTTGTGGCTGCTTTGTGTGATGTATTGTTGTCTCTACCTTCTTGCCCTTTGTGCTGTTGTCTGTGCCCAATAATATTTGTACCATGTTTTTTGCTGCTACCATATTGTGTTGCTACCATGTTGTTGTTATGTTGTGTTGCTACAATGCTGTTTTGTCATGTGTTGCTGCCTTGCTGTGTTGTTGTCTTAGGTCTCTCTTTATGTAGTGTTGTGTTGTCTCTCTTGCTGTGATATGTGTTTTGTCCTACATTTATATTGTATTTATTTATTTATTTTAATCCCAGGCCCCCATCCCCGCAGGAGGCCTTTTGCCTTTTGGTAGGTCATCATTGTAAATAAGAATTTGTTATTAACTGACTTGCCTAGTTAAATAAAAGTTAAATAAAAAATAAAAACATGCTGATAGAAATTAGGTAAAACTGATTTAAGTTTCCCTGCATTAAAGTTCCCGGCCACCGGGAGCGCCGCCTCTGGATGAGCATTTTCCTGTTTGCTTATGGCAATATACAGCTCATTGAGCGTGGTTTTAATTCCAGCATCGGTCTGTGGTGGTATGTAGACAAATACAGATAAAAACTCTCTAGGTAGATAGTGTGGTCTACAGATTATCATGAGATACTCTACCTCAGGTGAGCAAAACTTTGAGACTTCCTTAGATATCGTGCACCAGCTGTTGTTCACATATATGCATAGGCCCCCGCCCCATGTCTTACCAGAGGCGGATGTTCTGTCCTGCTGATGGAGTGCATAACCCTCCAGCTGTATGTTCTTAATGTAGTTTCCCACTAAATCTCAGTTTCCTTCTCCAGCAAATCACAGAGATCTGGGCCTGGTTGGGTGTCTGTAGTTGTATATCCCTCCCGTCCGACTCATTGAAGAAGAACTCTTTGTCCAGTTTGAGGTGAGCAATCGCAGTTCTGATGTCCAGAAGCTCTTTTCAGTCATAAGAGACTGTAGCAGCATCATTATGTACAAACCAAGTTATGAACAACACGAACAAACAAACAAAATAGCATGGTTGGTTGAGAGCCGAGAAGACGGCAGCCCCCCCCTCCGGCGCCATTGTATTATGTCTATATACAGTGTTGTAAAGATGTACAAATAGTTAAAGTACAAAAGGGAAAATAAATAAACATAAATATAAAAAAAAAGCATTAAGCATTCTATGTGGTGTTCTTTGTTTTTGTATTTCTGTGTTTGGCCTGGTATGGTTCCCAATCAGAGGCAGCTGTTTATCGCTGTCTCTGATTGAGAACCATATTTAGGCAGCCTATTTTCCCACTTTGATTTGTGGGTAGTTGTTTTCTGTTTTGAGTTGCTGCACCTTACAGGACTGTTTAGTTTCGTTTACTCTCTTTGTTATTTTGTTTAGTGTTTCTGTTCTAATAAATATAACATGAACACTTACCACGCTGCGCATTGGTCCGATCCATCCTATTCCTCATCAGAAAAGGAAGAGAACCGTTACATATGGGTTGTATTTACAATGGTGTTTGTTCTTCACTGTTTGCCCATATCTTGTGTCTCTCTCTTGCTGTGTGTTTCTCTCTCAACTCTCTCTCTCCCCCAAAACATAGCTGTCAGTAGTCTACATGTGACAGTCCCTTGTCAGGAAGGACCCCGCATGCAGGCTCACACCGTAAATCCCTGTGATGTTCTAATAACACCTTTATGCCTAGGTTGGCTGATGTAACAAGCGCTGAATTATTTACATGGGGTTCGGCTGCAGAGCGAGCTGGAAGGAGATGTTTTTTTTCTGGAACTTTGTTCTCTCTCTTTATATATATATATATATATTTTACTTTCATTTGTTCATCCCTTTGCAGTAGGCCTACAAACCTAATCGCCATCTGCCCTCTCCATAGTAATGGAGTGATATTGTTTTAAATACATCTGTGTTTCTTTCCACTGTATTGTGGGTTATTCCAATAATATGTATTGGTACAGTAAGGGGATGCCCAAGCCTGTCCCATGCACCACTCAGTCCCATGTGACTGTTCAGTGTCACCTGCTGCCCATCAAAGTGAAACAATGGTGAACACATGCATTATTTGGCAGCCTGGTATCAACCATTTGGACATAGCGTGTACGTGGTGCGATTTTTAGCACGGAACTCCCATTCAGATGGTACAGAAGTAATGTAATTTGAGACATGAAAGCAAACTGTAGCCTATAAGCAACACAGCCATGGGCCTAACCCTCACATAACCATTCATAACCACTCCCTTTGATCATGGTAAAATTTTTTTCTTTTGGAAAAGTTGTATAATTACATTTCCTTTAAAACAGCTCATATATATTTTTGTACATCATTTTATACACATAAAAACGTCATAAAAGCATAAAACACAGCATACGAATATTACATTTAAATGTGTTAAAAAGTACATGTTTAAACCAATAGAAACAACCGTAAATAAAAGTAATTTTCTTTATAAATACATCACATCTGTAAAAGCCATTTAAAATGTGTACAAATGATTTAACAAAAGTAAAACATTTTTAAGACACGAAAACATCTAAAAAAAGTAACTTTGTTAAAAAGCTGTCTTCGGTCCTTTGTAACGTAACAGGGTGAGTGAGTCCTTATCAAACTCGCCTCCTCCTGCTCTTCCGAATCAATCACTGTCCCGTCCTTCGGGGCCCAGAGGATATCCCTCCCCTAGATGCATCGTCCTAGGCGCCGCAGCACTGTCTGGACGTGAACGCCGTGTTGTGGGGGACTCTGGGGGGTTGTGGGGGGTTTGATCATGTTAATACTTCACTTCAACGGTTAGTTTTGAGTAACATTTGGTTGAGAAGTCAAATGACGTGAAATCAACGTGTCACCATGTCATCAGATATATATTTGTTGTTTAAATGACGCGGAAACAACGCTGATGTAACCACGTGTTGCCCACTGGGAGGCGACACAGGCAATTTCAATTTCCGTGCGTTTCTCGGCTGGGGAACTCAGTCAAAAAGAAACAAACGGTAGTGTGTTTGGTGAAACTGCATTGTCAAATACCCCCTGTGCTCCCATGTTCTCTATTTGCAAACAATATGTGCCCGCGAGTTGGCTACAACTTCCGCGCTACCCACTAACGTTAATTACAGCGACACACACACTCCCTTCCTCAATATCTCACCCCCCCCCCCCCCCCCCCCCCCACCCCCTGCTCATGAAAACTTGTTGCAATTCTGAATGTACTTTTTCTTACTGACACCAGGGCACATTTTGGGATAGGATTTAGGATAGTTCTCATTTGTCATAAAAAGGATTATCAAAGAAGTCTTCGAATTGGATTATTGGGAGTGTTTCACAATGGGTCGCAGTGGAGTTGGAGCTAAACTTCACTGGACAGTTGGTTTTACTTGGTGAGACGCCAGCGATGGAGCGAGGACAGCGGCGAGGCGCCGGGACACTGTACGCACCATACGGACATTATTACCGGGAAGTTAGCTACTCCGTCAGGTTCGTCTGCATACGTTATCTTTCTGTTTCGTCTTCTCTCTGTTAATAAATTGATCCTTTATTATCGAGAGACGGAATCATAGACCATAACACCGAAACTAGTTGCTAATATGTGTGATTGTGCTATTGCAAAAATACCCACCCGATGTATCTATTTTTTTTAATCAAATACAGTTTGAAGATGTGCGATAGAATCACAGCTTTTGAAATGGAATGTGATTTTAAATGAGATTTTCATGAAAACCTATATGATAAACCAGTGCAGGAAAGTATGCCATTCATTGAGTTGGTGGTAGACTTTTGAGGTTGAAAATTAGGATTTGAACCCTGTACGTTTTTTTAAATTAAAGGCCCAGTGCAGTAAAAACGTGAAATTTCTGTGTTTTATATATATATATATTTCCACTCTATTCGGGTTGGAATAATACTGTGAAATTCCAGTAATGCCTGTCCTACTAGATTCATTATTTTATATTAATTCAATTTAAAAAATGTATCAGCAAATTAAAAGAGAACAAATATCCAGGGAATGATGGCCTTGTTAGTGAATTCTATAAATATTTTCAGGAGGATATTGTTTAATTTTTATTTAATGTTTTTAAGGAGGCAATTGATTTAGGAGTCCTGTCTGTTTTTATGGCACAAGGACTCATTTCTGTAATACCCAAACCAAACAAAGATCCTATGATAGAAAATTGGAGACCAATCACATTAATGAACAATGATGGAAAGCTACTTGCATCCATCTTTACAGAAATACTTAAAAAGGTCTTGGCCAAATCATTGATGATACCCAGTCTGGTTTTATGAAGGGGAGACATATATGTAATAATATTCGACTAGTACAGGACTTGATAGACTACAATGGAAGATAGCTTTATTTTATTTGTAGACTTTTACAAGGCTTTTGATACAGTTGAACATTATTTTATTTTTGAGACTCTTCAATTTTTTTGGTTTTGGTCAATATTTTCAAAGTGTAATTAAGGCATTTTACAATAATAGTAACAGCTCTGTTAAATTATCCCATGGAACTTCGCATTAGACGCGGAATTAAAGAAGGATGCCCAATTTCTCCTTTCTTATTTCTATTGTTTACACAAGTTATGGCACTTCATATAAATAAGGATTGTTTTAGGGGTAATCAGATACAAGATAAAGAGAGAAAATGTTCACAATTGTTTTTGAAAGATCATAATGAAGTCAGGAAAGCTATTGAGGGTATGACAGTTTTCTCAGTCGCTTTGGTGCATTTTTCACATCATCACTAACATGTGCAAAATAATAAGTGCATTTCTCAGAACAATTTATACAAACTGCAATATACAATAGATATGTTTCTAAAGCTAGTCAGTCACTAAAAATCCTTAGTACATCTCTCAAAAGTAAATATTCATGCCAATGATCATGTCAGTGTCATCAGAATGATAAGTCATTGAGTCATTGTTCACGAACAAGGTCGCCAAAATGTTTAGGCATGTTGTCAATGTAACTGTGTACTTTGACAGTATTACCTGATATAAACTTAGGCTACAGTTTGGATGACAGCTACTGTATTGAAAATGCACAAGGCTGCACTTCTATGGCATATATCAATTTCAACAGTACTATTTACATATGACTGTATGTGGGTTATTGATTGAAAGAGACTGGACAACCCAAGGGGCACAAATGAAAAAAAACTAAATTAGAAAGAAACACAGGAAACCACCCCTAAGGCACAACTTTGCCCGCAGCACTGTTGTGCTGTCTCTACACATCCAGACGTTCCTGTCTGTCGGCCCACATATTCTCATCCACATCACACCGGATATTTTCCCTTCCAATGCAACGTGGAAAGAATCTTTTGGAATGCCTTATCCATCCTCTGCAGGCGTCTACATGCTGCATCCATTGCAGCCAGCAGGGTAATCTGTGTGTGTGGCTGACGATCGTACACCTTCCACCTCCATGCTGAAAAGAACTCCTCAATTGGGTTAAGGAATGGTGAATAAGGTGGGAGGAATTCTATGAGCATCCTCGGGTGGGTCACAAACCATTGCCTTATGATGTTTGATCAATGGAAACTCACATTATCACAAATGACCACATACTTTGGCAAATCCTCTCTAAACAGACCCCTCTCATCATCAGGGATGAGAGTCTCTAAAAAGTTGAGTAGATGCTGGGTGTTGTATGGCCCTATAAGGGGGATATGGGTTAGGACACCATGCTCCGAAATAGCAGCACACATGGTGATATTTCCTCCCCGTTGGCCTGGCAAATCCACAGTAGCTCTGTGACCGATGATATCCCGACCCCACCTTCTGCATTTGGTCAGGTTGAAGCCAGCCTCATCCACGTATACAAAGTTGTGAGAGGGTTCACTTGATTCCAACTCCATTATACGCTATATCCCAGAACACACAGTTGAATTTGTTTTGGTAAGGAAGAGTGACATAAAATGTACATATATTGCATGTTCCTTCCACAGCAATGGAAATGTGTGCAGTTTATGCTTACTGTAGTATGTATCACTATAAAATGTTGCTGTAAAGTAGTTACATATATATATGTTTTACCTGTACATACTGGTACCGTAGCTCCTTAACTCTGTCCTCATTCCTTTGGAATGGTACACGGTACAGCTGTTTCATACTCATCTGGTTTCTATGCAGCACCCTGTCGATGGTTGAGATGCTAACCGTATGGATGTTTTCAAAGACATCGTTGTCTTCTATAATGGTCCTTTGTATTTCCCTGAGTCTCATGGCATTGTTTGCTCGGACCATGGTGCAAATAGCCTCCTCCTGTTGAGGTGTGAAAAGGCGTCCTCTGCCACTGGTTTGAGGTAATCTTGCAGTCCTATGTGGGGAAAAATGCAGTGATGCATCGCACACTTTCACAGAGACAAAAACTATGCGAACACACATTTTACTGTAAAACATACAGGTGGGTGTATGTAAGGTGCAGTATGTATCTGCATAGAGTATATTTCTGTATGCTGTGATATACAAGTGGACTACTGTAAGATTAAGCATTGTAGGAAGTATACAGTATACTGCTTATATACAGTAACAGTGCACTGTACATTGGTGGACATAACTGTTCTCTCTTCGAAACGTTTGAACTATTGAGGACACGGTTGATCTCCCAATATTCGGCTGCACCCTTCAACCCGCCTCAGCCATTGTAAGGCCGTGATTGACAACATGGTCTACAATAGTGGCCCTTATGTCATCAGATAGTCGCCTATGTCCTCTTCTGCCTCTTCCTCTGTTTTGCTTTCCACCACACATCCTTGCTCCTCTTCTTCCTCCTCTTGGCTGTTGACCCTGTTCGTTTCCTGGTCCATCCATTATTGGTAAATTGCAACTCTGTGTTGTGGTCTGTCTATATATGCTTGCCAATTGATTATTCATGAGATGCACCTTTGAGCAATTTAGACAACTGGTTGATTGTTGGTTGAACTAACACTTTACATTCCTTCATGAGTGAGGGTCAATTTCACCTGCACGATTCATCAATTCACATTTTTGTACAAAAGGTCTAATAGAAATGTGTAAAACTATGCTTGACAGCTTATGACAAATAGTTCAACAATTGTGCATGTAATGGCTTATGCAAGGAACTAATGCCTAGATGTTTTGAGGGGTAAGACTATTCAATAGAGAACCATCTACAATATTTTGATCAACATGACATGAGCAATTGATAATGTGGAAAAAAGCTGACACTTGTACATTATCAATTGCAATTTGTTCAAAGGAATAAGAAATTGCTTTAATGATGTGCACAAGTGACTAGATGATTTGGAATTTGTACAAGTAGTATCAAGAATTGCACTTTTGATCTAAGAAATGCACCAAAGCGACTGAGAAAAACTGTAATGCCTCTTCACGTGTCTTGTTTATCTCTGTATATTAGGAAATGTGACTTAAACTCAGTATGTAATATCCCTGTAAAAAATGTGATCACATATCTTGCTATTAATGTACGCAAAGATCAGAAAGAAAGGGCCAACTTAAATGTCTCTCCTATTGTAGAGAAAATTGTAAAGAGATTTAACTCCTGGTTATTAAGAGATCTTCATCTGGACGTGTACTTTTATCACAATCTGAAGGTCCAGATTATTTTTTTTTTTTTTTTTTTTTTTTTTTACCTTTATTTAACCAGGCAAGTCAGTTAAGAACAAATTCTTATTTTCAATGACGGCCTGGGAACAGTGGGTTAACTGCCTGTTCAGGGGCAGAACGACAGATTTGTACCTTGTCAGCTCGGGGGTTTGAACTCACAACCTTCCGGTTACTAGTTCAACGCTCTAACCACTAGGCTACCCTGCCGCCCCATTAGTTTATACCTCCCTTGCCTTGGATGTTCCTCTGTCAGTAACTAAAATGGTTTATACCAAACCTCATTATTTAATAAAAGCGGTAATATGTAGCACCCAAAGTGAGGGAGGGTTGAATGCTCTGGATTTTAAAACCTCTAATATAATCTTTAAGATCAAATGGATAAAACACTATTTAAGAAATAAGGATTACATTTGGCATATAATCCCTAATTTAATAATCCAACAGTTTTGGGGTATAGAATTCTTACTCAAATGCAACTTTGAAGTGGGTAAAATCCCTATTAATCTTGCTAACTTTCATAAACAAGTACTTCTAACTTGGAACCTCATGTACAAACATAATTTTTTATCCACATAGATATACAATTTGGAATAATAAAGACATAAAATATAAAAACAAGTCTTTTTTTTCCAGAACTGGTTTGACAACAGCATTATCTCGGTTAAACAATTATTGAATAATGGACAACTATATGATTATCCAGAATTCAGGAGAACACACAATGTTACATTCTCTCCTGAGGACTATCAAATTGTTGTTAGAGCTGTCCCTAAAGGTGCTATTCTTCTTTTAGGAGAATATATCATTACTCCAAGTGCAACTGTTGAGCATTTTGTAGCCTCAATACAACTAGAAGGAATTGACATTTTAAACTATAAATGTAATAACATGTATATAAGAAACTATGTCAAGATTGTACTATTCCCTCTGCTAGAATATACTGGAATGCAGCCCTAGGACAAGTGAACTGGAACAAAGTCTCGTTGTTGTCTGGTAAATATTGTATATCTAATAAGGTGAAAGAAGTATCATACACACTCATTCATAGAATCCACCCTGTGAAGAACTTTATTATAAACAGATTCAAAATAGCTTTTGATAATAAATGTGTATTTTGTGGTTGTGACCCAGAAACTCCCATTTATTTTGGGATTGTTATGTCATAAGATTTTGGAGTGAGTTAAACTATTTTATCTTAAAAGAAACAACTATTAATGTTAATCTGAGAGACTCTGATATTCTGTTTTATTTTGAACCAAATGATATCGACTCTGATTTAGCTTTTATAAATACAAAAATGATACAATTGTACAATTATCTGCTGCAAAGGATACGTTAATTAGAGTTACCAGCCTCAGAAATTTCAACCAAAACAAATCCTTCACGGAGTTCAAGTAACAGACACATCTCAACATCAACTGTTCAGAGGTTAAATTGGTTAAATTGCTGCAAGGAAACCACTACTAAAAGACACCAATAATAAGACAAAAATTGCTTTGGCCAAGAAACATGAGCAATGGACATTAGACTGGTGGAAATATGTCCTTTTGTCTGATGAGTCCAAATTTGCGATTTTTGGTTCACACCCCCATGTCTTTGTGAGACGCAGAGTAGGTGAACAGATGATTTCCGAATGTGTGGCTCCCACCGTGAAGCATGGAGGAGGAGGTGTGATGGTGTGGGGTTGCTTTGCTGGTGACATTGTCAGTGATTTATTTATTCAAGGCACACTTAACCAGCATGGCTACCACAGCATTCTGCAGCGATATGACACCCCATCTGGTTTGCGCTATATGGGACTATCTTTTGTTTTTCAACAGGACAATGACCCAAAACACACCTCCAGGCTGTGTAAGGGCTATTTGACCAAAGAGAGTGATGGAGTGCTGCATCAGATGACCTGGCTTCCATAATCACTTGACCTCAACCCAATTGAGATGGTTTGGGATGAGTTGGACCGCAGAGTAAAGGAAAAGCAGCCAACAAGTGCTCATCATATGTGGGAACTCCTTCAATACTGTTTGAAAAGCATTCCTCATGAAGCTGATTGAGAGATTGCCATGAGTGTGCAAAGCTGTCATCAAGGCAAAGGTTGGCTACTTTGAAGAATCTCAAATATAATTATAATTTTTTTGGTTACTACATGATTCCATATGTGTTATTTCATAGTTTTAAAGTCTTCACTATTATTTTATAATGTATAAAATAGTAAAAATAAAGAAATACCCATGAATGAGTAGGTGTGTCCTAACTTTTGATTGGTACTGTACATATTATTCAATATTTTCATCCAAACTGCTTGCGGGGTCTGCATAGCTGTCACGCCTGCTGCCTCTCTCCCTCTCAGGTGCTTGAGGGCGCCAGGTTGCATTTCATTACGCACACCTGTCACCATCATTACGCACTTCTGCGCTCATTGGACTCAGCTGGACTCCTTCACGTTTTAATTGCCTTCCCTATCTGTCTGTTTCCTCTGTTTCATCCCCGTGTCAGCATTATTGTCGTTTCTGTTTCCCCTACCAGACGCTGTCCATATTCTGTTCCTGTCCATGGTGATTAAATGTTCACTCCCTGTACCTGCTTCTCGTCTCCAGCGTCCATCCTTACAACAGCCAGGCGCTAAAATAGAACTTGGTTCTAGTTTAGATACTTAACTTGCTGAAAGTCTCATCCTCCCTTCTACTCATTGATTTTTACAAGCATATACCCACGTGGGTGATTACAAGATGTGAGAGCTGAGCGAGGTTAAAGTTGGTTGCCAACCACCATAAAAAATCCACAGAAGAGAAGAAGAAGAAAGAAAGATGATTGAGGAGAGATTCATCAAGTTTATCATGTTTATCTCACATGACAAATTAGCTAGCAACAGCAAGCTAGCTAAATGTCCAAGAATGCTTCATGTGTGTTTCGACCTGTCCCCAAATGAATATAGTTGGTTTTGGTATTTTAACCTGTGTGTCATGAACGCGTCTGGTGGGGATAAACTAAATCTAAATGCGCACAATGGCAGATTCATGCGCGGAGACGGTTCGATCAGCATGTAAGAGCTGTTTGAAAAGAATGCCTGTAATTTCAGCCTGTTTTGGTGACATCACCAGGCAGTAAATTAGTTAATAAACCAATAAGAGAGTTCCAAACCTCTCTGCCAATAACAGCTATTTTTCATTTTCCCCCTCCCAACTCAGACCACTCCCAGAGAGTTCTGCCAACATTTTTGCTTGCGAAATTGCTCTTTATTAAGAAGCCATTTGTGTTTATTTTTGACCATTTTATCACAGTAAGGTTACCCAGAAATGATTTTATATTGAGATAAAAAAAAAAGGCTGCATTGAACATTTAATTGTTTTAATGTGAGATTTTAATATTTTTCACTCATTTTATTTTCTCAAATATTTTTTATCAGAGACAAAGCAGACTGTTTGAAACATGCTTATTTTCAAGCTGTTTAATGTAAAACACATTCTGGAATTTATTTAATGTTTATGGGTATGGGAGACCAGGGATGAAGTTAACACTTTCAATATCTACAAGCAGAGATAAGCTAGACTAACTCTGCACCAGCTATGATCTAAGCCCACATCATGTAGAGAAGGTGCTAAACCAAGGTAGGATGATTTTATTAGAAAAAATGTGTTTTCGAAGAGGGAAAGCAGAAAACCTAAACAAAAATTATCACATCTATACATTTTCACCCCGTTGGCTTTAAGCAAGGGCAAGCAATGCCAATAACTGCATTCTTACACTTGATCATCTTTAGAATAAATTGCTAAATGGATTACAACGTGAGGTGTAAGGTTTCAATATTGCCCCTCAGAACACTGGCCGCGCTTTGTCCAGCCGTGCTGACCGCATGCAGTTCACCCACTGCTCCCGCGCCACCCGTCTTAAATGGAGAGAGGGGATTGGGTCAGGCAAACTGACAGGGACAATAAATGGATGAAACATAATTTCTCTATTTAAAGGGTGGACAATAGTAGAAACATAGCCACCTATCACTGACAGTCCTACTGGCCATTGATCTCTGACTATACATCATCTAACAGGTGAACATAATGGATGAAGCCGAGTGAGGTGACTAGTGAAAGTTGTCACGAGGCTAACTATAAGCTCTTACAGTAAAGTTGTCTTCTCCGCCCGAGACCAGTACAAATGTAGACAGAGACACACCTTATAACCATTATGCAGTGTACTGTCAAAACATGTCCGTCACCTTGCAGCCGGGGCTGGAATCGGGTTTCATGTGCGTTGCTCATGCTGAACTCCGTGTTAGGTGTTAACTGACCTTTGTTGACCTCGTCAAGGTGGCATACTTTTCAACGTGGTTGAAACTGATGGAGAGGATTTTGAAAAACCGGTGGAAAGCCTCTTTGGCCCGGTTGTGTCTGCAGGAATGTCCAACGCTGTGATCTAAACTGGGAAAATTATGAAAGAATACAAGGAAGGAAACTACAGGCAATTCCCAGACCCCCAGAAAAGAAACGGAAGAAGTCATTATTCATTGGACAAGACAACTACAATTCATATCATCTTAATCGGCCTAATTACGACTTATACCATATGCTGTCTGATATATGGCATGGTTGTTTGTATGCTTACAGGCTTTGGTGGCATTATAGTAACTTGTGTCTTTTAACTGGTAGTTGTTGAGGGTTGTTGGCCAGAGAGGAAGCATGTACATTCTGATGATCCTTGTTTTAGTCGATAACTTATTTACCCACTGAAATTGAAAAACAATCCTGGCACTAGACCTCTGATTATAGATCCAATGCAGGCACTTTTAAAAAATCTCAATATCAAATCATTTCTGAGTAACAATTAAGTACCTTATTGTGATTGTTTAGAATTAAAATGGTCAAAAATGAACAAAAATAGCTTCTTAGCAAAGATACATTTTTCAATCAAGAATTTTGCTAGTACTGTCTGTGGTCTGAGTGGGGAGAACTGAAAAGTAGCTGTTATTGGCAGAGAGGTTTGGAACTCTCTTTCGTATTGGTCTAGTAACCCCTATACTCGTGGGAATTGGCCTATATGGATCGGGATAAGTTGAAATGTTTCTTACAGAAGAAATATGGAAAGCATACAGTATGCATAACCATGGAAGCAATTAAAGGGAACAGTTTGGAGATTATGGGATTTTTTTTAAACTAAAGGTGAGAACACAACAGTTCACCTGACACACGACTGAATCCAAACGTTACACTGTTCATTTTATGTGCATTTTACATTTACTGTACTTTTTGACACATTTGTTGATAATGCAGTCTGAAAATACTCTGGAGACATTCACTAACATGAGAATATTCCTGGAGAATGTGGGGTAGGTACAACATAAGACAAACAAATAACAAAGGTTTGAGTAAGGCCTAGTTTCACGCTTTTAATGTCACATGCACAAAGTACAGTGAAATGCCTTTCTTGTAAACTCAAAACCCAACCATGCAGTAATCAATAACAATGTAATATTAAAAATAACAAAGTAGAACAAAAACACGAGAAATAAAAATAATAAGAACATGATAAAGTAAGTAAGCATGCTATATACAGGGTCAGTCAGTTTCAGTATTTACAATGGTCAGGGATACTGGAGTGGTAGAGGTAGATATGTATAGGGGAAACATGACTAGGCAGGATATATAATAAACAGAGTAGCAGCAGTGTATATGATGATTGTATGTGAGTGAGCGTATAAATGTATGTGTATATTATGTGTGTAAGGAAATGATTTGAGTGAGTGTTTGTGTGTGTGTTGGAGTGTCAGTGTGCTTGAGTGTGTACAGCCCTCTGAGTGTGCATAGAGACCGTGCAAAAATGTATTACAAGGGTCAACTCAGATAGTCTGTGTAGCCATTTTGTTATCTATTTAGCAGTCTTATGGCTTGGGGGTAGAAGCTGTTCATGAGCCTGTTGGTGTCAGACTTGGTGCACCGGTACCGCTTTCCATGCAGAACGAGAGAGAACAGTCTATGTCTTGGGTGGCTGGAGTCTTTAATGATTTTCCCGGGCCGTCCTTTCACACCGCCTGATATACTGGGCTGCTTGCACCACCCTCTGTAGCGCCATGCGATAGAGGGCGGTGCTATTGCCATACCAAGCAGTGATGCAACCAGTCAAGATGCTCTCATTGGTACAGCTGTAGAACGTTTTGAGGATTTCATGTAAAATCTTCTCAACCTCCTGAGGGGGAAGAGGTGCAGTTGCACCTTCTTCATGACTGTTGATGTGTGTGGACCATTTTAAGTCCTTTGTGATTTGGACACCGAGGAACTTGAAGCTCTCTACCCGCTCTACTGCAACACCGTTGATGTGGATGGGGGACGGGCCCGCCCCCCCGTTTCCTGTAGTCCACGAACAGCTACTTGGTCTCACTGACATTGAGGGAGAGGTTGTTGTTCCGGCATCACACTGCCATCCTCCCTGTAGGCTGCCTCATAATCGCCGGTGTTCAGGCCTACCTCCGTCGTGTCATCAGAGAACTTGATGATGGTGTTGGAGTCGTACGTGGCCATGCAGTCGTAGGTGAACAGGGAGTACAGGAGGGGACTAAGCACACCAGTCCAATGGGTCAGTGGCGGCACTCACACCCATTATGATGTTGTTATTGTCGAAGCCTGCATAAAATGCATTGAGTTTCATCTGGTAGAGAGGCGTTGTTGGGCAGATCGTGTCTGGGTTTTCCTTTGTAATCCGTAATGGACTGTAGCCCCTGCCACATGCGGCGGGCGTATGATATGGGAATCTGAAGTGCACATTTGGACTCACAGGTGTTTGGCTTGCTTGTATGAGATCAAAGCAGTATTTATTATAATCCTCAATGGCTTGTCTTTCAAAATACATAGAGTGCTCATAATTTACAGCATTTCCCTCACTCAGACAACAAACATTTAGTAAAAGTTGCCCAATAGCAGGAGTGATGGGGACAACTTATTGTCACACGCAATGCTCAAGTTCAGAACGGCTGTCAGTCAAAACCCATACAGAGCTATGAAGCGCAAACTCCATCACACCTAGACAAGCAGAAATGTCATGCATCTTTTCAAACAGCTTTAAACTTAAAGGACATTATCATAATTTTCACAATTTCACAGTATTATTGCAACCTCATAATGTGGAAATGTACACTCAGTCGCCAGTTTATTAGTTACACCATCCTGTTCACGAAAATGGTTTGCTCCTACAGACAGTGAGTCACGTGGCTGTGACACGTAACTCACTGTCTGCTCAGTGCTCACTGTCTGCTCAGCTGGCTCGTCGGGCTCCTACGCCTCAGCCGGCTCATCGGGCTCCCAGGCTCCCATGCCTCAGCTGGTTAGCCAGGCTCTCATGCCTCAGCTGGTTAGCCAGGCTCCCATGCCTCACCAGGATTGTCAGGCTCCCATGCCTCAGCTGGTTAGCCAGGCTCCCATGCCTCAGCTGGTTAGCCAGGCTCCCATGCCTCAGCTTGTTAGCCAGGCTCCCATGCCTCACCAGGATCGTCAGGCTCCCATGCCTCAGCTGGTTAGCCAGGCTCCCATGCCTCAGCTGGTTAGCCAGGCTCCCATGCCTCAGCTGGTTAGCCAGGCTCCCATGCCTCAGCTGGTTAGCCAGGCTCCCATGCCTCAGCTGGTTAGCCAGGCTCCCATGCCTCAGCTGGTTAGCCAAGCTCCCATGCCTCAGCTGGTCAGCCAGGCTCCCACGTCTCTGCCGGTTCGTCGGGCTTCTACGCCTCAGCTAGCTTGTCCAGCGCCCATGCCTCAGCTAGCTTGTCCAGCGCCCATGCCTCAGCTAGCTTGTCCTGCACCCATGCCTCGGCCGGCACATCAGGCTTGCCCAGGTGGTATGCCAGGTGGCGCCCCTAGAGGGTGTGGTACTATCACGCCTGCTCCCGCTCCCCCTCCCCCTCTCTGGCGATCGAGGGTGCCAGGCTGCCCTTCATTACGCACACCTGTCTCCGTCATTACGCACAGCTGCTTAATATTGGTCTCACCGGGACTCGATTACTTTGTTAATTGCCCTTCTTTATCTGTCTGTTCCTCAGTTGGTTCCCCCGTGTCAGCATTATTTTCGTATTGTCGTTATATTCCCCGTCCAGACGCTGTTCTTGTTTTGGTTTGATGTCCGTTTTCCCAGTAAATGTTCACTCCCTGTACTTACTTCTTGTCTCCAGCGTCGATCCTTACAGCTTGCTGTATAAAAAGGCATTATTACTCTTCGACTGAACATTAGAATAGGCAAAACGAGTGACCTACTCTGCTTTGCGCATGGTATGATCGTCGGTGCCAGGCACGCCGGTTCCATTATCTCAGAAACAGCCAGCCTCCTGGGCTTTTCACGCACAACAGTCTCTAGGATTTACCAAAATTGGTGCCAAAAACAAAAAGCATCCAGTCAGCGGCAGTCCTGTGGGTGAAAACAACTCGTTGATGAGAGGTCGAAGGAGAAGGGCAAGAATCGTGCAAGTTAACAGGCGGCCACAAACAGGCATATAACAGCGGTGTGCAGAAAGGCATCTTGGAAAGGACAACTCGTTGGTCCTTGTCACAAATGGGCTATTGCAGCAGACGACCACACCAACACTGCCATCACCAACACTGGACAATTCAGGAGTGGAAAAACATTGCCTGGTCCGACAAAACACTTTTCCTGTTGCGTCATGCTGATAGCAGGCAGAATTTGGCATAAGCAGCATGAGTCAATGATCCCATCCTGCCTGGTGTCAACGGTACAGGCTGGTGGCGGTGGTGTAATGGTGTGGGGAATGCTTTCCTGTCACACGTTAGGTCCCTTGATACCAATTGAGCAACATTTGAACACTACAGCATCTCTAAACATTGTTGCTGACCAGGTGCATCCCTTCAAGTCTACAAGGGGATCTGACCCGGTACTAGATGGGTGTACCTAAAAAAAACGGGCCACTGAGTGTATATAAAACACAGGAAAATCTCATTTTTTGACTGCACTAGACCTGTGAGTAAAACAATGTAAGTCACACAGCATAGTGAGAGTAGCCTACCCTGTCATCAGCCTGCGACTCTATCGATACTGAGAGACAGTCAAAGCCCTGGGGATGTCTTAGTCAGCACACAGACAGTGACACATAAAGCACACACACACAATTGTCAGTTAGGACACTCATAAACACATTAATCTAGACCCAGTTACAGACAGATACACACACACACACACACACACACACACACTCACGCATATATGCACATACACACAACTATAAACATAAAGATAGATGTACACAAACGACATGTAGCCCATGAGTCAGTGTGGTTGTTGAAGGGGTACTGTAGAAGACAGATCGAAACATTGTATGATGTCATGTGCCATTGTACATAATTATATCAGCGACATGTCAGTGTAACCCAGGTGTAACCTCATAAAACACCTAAGATAATCCTATGGTTCTTCTAGCTGCTGCTTGTTCTGGTTTATGGATGGATCTGTTGTTTATTTGTTGTTGTTTATTTGTCATGGACCAGAACACATATGCGGGACCACTGTCTTGCATTGTAAGTTACCTGTCAAGCTCAATAACATCATTGGTTTTTGGGTAATCACATAAAACAGTATGATATTACAGTGAAACTAGTGCACAATAAATACACTCTCACATACATACATCTAACTGTGGTCATATATTATGTCATTCAGCTCTGTGTTGTTTTGTGGAGACCGAGGACAAGCAGAAGCATGCAAACTTCCTCTCCAATTGGCCAAATCCTGTGCTCTTAGTCGGGTTTGGTCAGACCTCGCTGTGGCCTTTGAAGCATTGCCTTTCCCAGTAGCTTTCCTGAAGTTTCTGTGGTAATTGTCTGTCCAATCTACCCTTATTCACAAAGCTGTGTAATTTTTACTGTCACATTAATTTAACATTTACATTTGAGTAATTTAGTAGACACTCTTATCCAGAGCGACTTACAGGAGCAATTAGGGTTAAGTGCCTTGCTCAAGGGGCAGAGGCAGATTTTTAATCTAGTCGGCTCAGGGATTCAACCAGCGACCTTTCAGTTATTGGCCCAATGCCCTTAACCGCTAGGCTACCTTCCGCACACTCTATTCTGCCTACCTACCACACACTCCTATATGAATCTAGTGTTTCAAAGTTCACTGTCAGTGTGTTTCCCCTTAGACTACACTACACTTCCCATGAGCAGTGTGACTGGCTGCTCCTAACACCATTCCTGTCCTGTTAGATTGGGACCTTTGTAATAGCTCCATTCCTGTCCTGTTAGATTGGGATTTTTGTAATGGCTCCATTCCTGTCCTGTTAGATTGGGACCTTTGTAATGGCTCCATTCCTGTCCTGTTAGATTGGGACCTTTGTAATGGCTCCATTCCTGTCCTGTTAGATTGGGACCTTTGTAATGGCTCCACCCTGTGGTGAGCATTGAGCAGTGTGCTGAGTTCATTTATTTATGTATTTATTTAACCTTTATTTAACTAGGCAAGTCAGTTAAGACAAATTCTTATTTACTATGACGGCCTACCAAAAGGCAAAAGGCCTCCTGCAGGGACGGGGGCTGGGATTAAAGATCTAAATAAACAAAATAAAATAAATCTTAATCAAAATAAATAGTAGTAGGAGACTTGAGTATAGTTTTTTTTATCTAGCATTACTTCTGCACTCTTGTGTTTTGTGAAACTCAATATTTCTGACTGGGAAGAGAGAATAGGAGTTTGTGTGTTATTAAACACACGTAAGAACGGTATTAAATATGTGTTTGTGTCTCTCCTCTCAGTTTACCTGTGTCTGTATGTAGTATTGTAGTGTGTTGAAACAGTTAATGACAGCTGTGTGTTGTTCTTCAGGATGTGTGTGTGAGGGCTGACAGACTGGGTCCAGCCATGGAATCAGAGCAGAACTGCAGCTCTTACTGTGACTCCAGACTCTGCCTCATCCACCCTGGAGTCAATACACAAAAGGGCCTGGAGATACTGCAGAGACTATGTACCCTCAGCACGGTAAACACACGCACATGCACACACACACACAAACACTTGCTTTTGTTTTGACCTCTGTGCCCATTGCCCAAAGTGTCCGCCCACTTGGCACACAGTGGTTGGATCAACGTTGTTTCCACATTGTTTCAATAAAATTACATTGTGCCAACGTAGAATAGACGTTAAATTGACATCCGTGCCCAGTGTGAGGGTCAGGTGTAAGGTTGGTGGTACACCCTTCTAAATGATCTCTTTTCAATTTAATGAGCTAAACTAATAACATATCATGTGAACATTGTGATATTTTTCTGGAATAATTGTATTAGAACAGTGAAAAAGTATGTATGTAGAGAGTTATAAAAAGATATCTGCTCCTTTAAGAGATGGAAAAGGAAGCTCAATGTATTTCAATGTGGTGTCAGGAGGAGCCTGGTGCTGAAATGGAACTGAACAGCAGAGCTGAATGTTGAATACCCGAACACACTTTCTGCTTATACATTTCTTTGAGCACTTGAACTAAGTCTCCTGCACTCGGAGTCCTCAGGATTCAAGAGAAAAAAAAGATCCGCCAACAACACCCATCGTCTCAGGTAAGAACCCACTGTGCACTGACTTCAATTCAACGTCTCTTCCACGTTGGTTCAACCTAACCAGTGTGTGCCCATTGGGAAGATAAAGAACAAATCTTCTAATTTTCTTGTGTATCATAGCTTCTCTTGTTTGCTCTGTGTTTAAAATTCCAGCTTTATTGTTTATTTAATAAATTAAATAAGTGAGAATAAATTACGTACAGTAAGTGTACTTATTTTGTAAATGGCAAAATAACACAGATTGCTGACTCGTTCAGGAAAATTGATTTCACTTTCTGTTTATTTGCAGGCATGGCATCATTTAGCACTGTACTGTCTGAAGATCAGTTCCATTCTGTCTGTCGGAATGTTTTCAAGAATCCAGTCACAACCCCATGCAATCACAACTTCTGCGTGGCTTGTATCAACGAATACTGGAGAACCAATGTCATGTGCCAGTGTCCACTGTGTAAGCACACATTCCCCAAAAGACCTGAGCCAAAGGTCAATACTTTCATTTCTGAACTGGTTGATTGCTCCTGGGCACCAGGTCAAGGGAATGACACCAACCACTTGGAGCAAGCGGCAGCCAAACCTGGAGCTGGAGAACTGAACTGCGACTTCTGCATTGGAGGGAAGGTCAAGGCCATGAAGTCTTGTCTAAATTGTCAGGCTTCACACTGTGAGACTCACCTGGAGACTCATAAGAATGTCCCAGCTTTAAAGAAACACAAGCTGATCAACCCTGTGGGGAATCTTGAAGAACGATTGTGTAAGAGGCATGATATACCTCTGGAGCAGTTCTGTAAGACTGACCAGACATATGTGTGTCAGTTCTGCACAGAGACTTGACCACAATGCCCACAACATCGTCTCTCTAGTGGACGAAAGCAGGGACATGAAAGCTCAGCTGGAAAAGATGGACGTTGATGTGAAGCAAATAATTCAGGGTCGACTGCAGAAAGTTAAGGAGATTAAAGGAACAGCACAGTCCAATAAAATAAATGCAGAGAAAGAGATAAAGGAAAGCTTGCAGATCTTTACAGAATGAATGCGCTCTATAGAGAGTGGCCAGGCTGAGCTTATTGAGGCGGTTGAGGAGAAGCAGAAAGCAGCAGAGAGCCAGGCTGAGCTTATTGAGGCGGTTGAGGAGAAGCAGAAAGCAGCAGAGAGCCAGGCTGAGCTTATTGAGGCGGTTGAGGAGAAGCAGAAAGCAGCCGAGAGCCAGGCTGAGCTTATTGAGGCGGTTGAGGAGAAGCAGAAAGCAGTGGAGAGCCAGGCTGAGCTTATTGAGGCGGTTGAGGAGAAGCAGAAAGCAGCAGAGAGCCAGGCTGAGCTTATTGAGGCGGTTGAGGAGAAGCAGAAAGCAGCGGAGAGCCAGGCTGAGCTTATTGAGGCGGTTGAGGAGAAGCAGAAAGCAGCAGAGAGCCAGGCTGAGCTTATTGGGGCGGTTGAGGAGAAGCAGAAAGCAGCAGAGAGCCAGGCTGAGCTTATTGAGGCGGTTGAGGAGAAGCAGAAAGCAGTGGAGAGCCAGGCTGAGCTTATTGGGGCGGTTGAGGAGAAGCAGAAAGCAGTGGAGAGCCAGGCTGAGCTTATTGAGGCGGTTGAGGAGAAGCAGAAAGCAGTGGAGAGCCAGGCTGAGCTTATTGAGGCGGTTGAGGAGAAGCAGAAAGCAGTGGAGAGCCAGGCTGAGCTTATTGGGGCGGTTGAGGAGAAGCAGAAAGCAGTGGAGAGCCAGGCTGAGCTTATTGAGGCGGTTGAGGAGAAGCAGAAAGCAGTGGAGAGCCAGGCTGAGCTTATTGAGGCGGTTGAGGAGAAGCAGAAAGCAGCAGAGAGCCAGGCTGAGCTTATTGGGGCGGTTGAGGAGAAGCAGAAAGCAGCGGAGAGCCAGGCTGAGCTTATTGAGGCGGTTGAGGAGAAGCAGAAAGCAGCAGAGAGCCAGGCTGAGCTTATTGAGGCGGTTGAGGAGAAGCAGAAAGCAGCGGAGAGCCAGGCTGAGCTTATTGGGGCGGTTGAGGAGAAGCAGAAAGCAGTGGAGAGCCAGGCTGAGCTTATTGAGGCGGTTGAGGAGAAGCAGAAAGCAGTGGAGAGCCAGGCTGAGCTTATTGAGGCGGTTGAGGAGAAGCAGAAAGCAGCGGAGAGCCAGGCTGAGCTTATTGAGGCGGTTGAGGAGAAGCAGAAAGCAGTGGAGAGCCAGGCTGAGCTTATTGAGGCGGTTGAGGAGAAGCAGAAAGCAGCAGAGAGCCAGGCTGAGCTTATTGAGGCGGTTGAGGAGAAGCAGAAAGCAGCGGAGAGCCAGGCTGAGCTTATTGAGGCGGTTGAGGAGAAGCAGAAAGCAGTGGAGAGCCAGGCTGAGCTTATTGAGGCGGTTGAAGAGAAGCAGAAAGCAGCAGAGAGCCAGGCTGAGCTTATTGAGGCGGTTGAGGAGAAGCAGAAAGCAGTGGAGAGCCAGGCTGAGCTTATTGAGTCGGTTGAGGAGAAGCAGAAAGCAGCAGAGAGCCAGGCTGAGCTTATTGAGGCGGTTGAGGAGAAGCAGAAAGCAGTGGAGAGCCAGGCTGAGCTTATTGAGGCGGTTGAGGAGAAGCAGAAAGCAGCGGAGAACCAGGCTGAGCTTATTGAGGCGGTTGAGGAGAAGCAGAAAGCAGTGGAGAGCCAGGCTGAGCTTATTGGGGCGGTTGAGGAGAAGCAGAAAGCAGCGGAGCGATTGGGGCGGTTGAGGAGAAGCAGAAAGCAGCAGAGAGCCAGGCTGAGCTTATTGGGGCGGTTGAGGAGAAGCAGAAAGCAGCGGAGCGATTGGGGCGGTTGAGGAGAAGCAGAAAGCAGCGGAGAGCCAGGCTGAGCTTATTGAGGCGGTTGAGGAGAAGCAGAAAGCAGTGGAGAGCCAGGCTGAGCTTATTGAGGCGGTTGAGGAGAAGCAGAAAGCAGCAGAGAGCCAGGCTGAGCTTATTGAGGCGGTTGAGGAGAAGCAGAAAGCAGCGGAGAGCCAGGCTGAGCTTATTGAGGCGGTTGAGGAGAAGCAGAAAGCAGTGGAGAGCCAGGCTGAGCTTATTGAGGCGGTTGAAGAGAAGCAGAAAGCAGCAGAGAGCCAGGCTGAGCTTATTGAGGCGGTTGAGGAGAAGCAGAAAGCAGTGGAGAGCCAGGCTGAGCTTATTGAGTCGGTTGAGGAGAAGCAGAAAGCAGCAGAGAGCCAGGCTGAGCTTATTGAGGCGGTTGAGGAGAAGCAGAAAGCAGTGGAGAGCCAGGCTGAGCTTATTGAGGCGGTTGAGGAGAAGCAGAAAGCAGCGGAGAACCAGGCTGAGCTTATTGAGGCGGTTGAGGAGAAGCAGAAAGCAGTGGAGAGCCAGGCTGAGCTTATTGGGGCGGTTGAGGAGAAGCAGAAAGCAGCGGAGCGATTGGGGCGGTTGAGGAGAAGCAGAAAGCAGCAGAGAGCCAGGCTGAGCTTATTGGGGCGGTTGAGGAGAAGCAGAAAGCAGCGGAGCGATTGGGGCGGTTGAGGAGAAGCAGAAAGCAGTGGAGAGCCAGGCTGAGCTTATTGAGGCGGTTGAGGAGAAGCAGAAAGCAGTGGAGAGCCAGGCTGAGCTTATTGAGGCGGTTGAGGAGAAGCAGAAAGCAGCAGAGAGCCAGGCTGAGCTTATTGAGGCGGTTGAGGAGAAGCAGAAAGCAGTGGAGAGCCAGGCTGAGCTTATTGAGGCGGTTGAGGAGAAGCAGAAAGCAGTGGAGAGCCAGGCTCAGCTTATTGAGGCGGTTGAGGAGAAGCAGAAAGCAGTGGAGAGCCAGGCTGAGCTTATTGAGGCGGTTGAGGAGAAGCAGAAAGCAGCAGAGAGCCAGGCTGAGCTTATTGAGGCGGTTGAGGAGAAGCAGAAAGCAGTGGAGAGCCAGGCTGAGCTTATTGAGGCAGTTGAGGAGAAGCAGAAAGCAGTGGAGAGCCAGGCTGAGCTTATTGAGGCGGTTGAGGAGAAGCAGAAAGCAGTGGAGAGCCAAGCTGAGCTTATTGAGGCGGTTGAGGAGAAGCAGAAAGCAGCAGAGAGCCAGGCTGAGCTTATTGAGGCGGTTGAGGAGAAGCAGAAAGCAGCAGAGAGCCAGGCTGAGCTTATTGAGGCGGTTGAGGAGAAGCAGAAAGCAGTGGAGAGCCAGGCTGAGCTTATTGAGGCGGTTGAGGAGAAGCAGAAAGCAGTGGAGAGCCAGGCTGAGCTTATTGAGGCGGTTGAGGAGAAGCAGAAAGCAGCGGAGAGCCAGGCTGAGCTTATTGAGGCGGTTGAGGAGAAGCAGAAAGCAGTGGAGAGCCAGGCTGAGCTTATTGGGGCGGTTGAGGAGAAGCAGAAAGCAGCAGAGAGCCAGGCTGAGCTTATTGAGGCGGTTGAGGAGAAGCAGAAAGCAGTGGAGAGCCAGGCTGAGCTTATTGAGGCGGTTGAGGAGAAGCAGAAAGCAGTGGAGAGCCAGGCTGAGCTTATTGAGGCGGTTGAGGAGAAGCAGAAAGCAGTGGAGAGCCAGGCTGAGCTTATTGAGGCGGTTGAGGAGAAGCAGAAAGCAGTGGAGAGCCAGGCTGAGCTTATTGAGGCGGTTGAGGAGAAGCAGAAAGCAGCGGAGAGCCAGGCTGAGCTTATTGAGGCGGTTGAGGAGAAGCAGAAAGCAGTGGAGAGCCAGGCTGAGCTTATTGGGGCGGTTGAGGAGAAGCAGAAAGCAGTGGAGAGCCAGGCTGAGCTTATTGGGGCGGTTGAGGAGAAGCAGAAAGCAGTGGAGAGCCAGGCTGAAGGGCTCATTAAAGAGCTGGAGACGGAAATCACTGAGCTAAAGCAGTGACGCTCTAAGATAGAGCATCTCTCACACACCAGGGACTACTTTCACCCCCTCCAGAGCTTCCCATCCCTGAGCAACACTAACCACCAAGGACTGATCGGAGATCAGGAGTCAAGAGTGTTGAGTATATTGGGACGGTGAAGAACGCTGTGAGGAGAGCTGGCTCTCAGTTTGAAGAGACACTGAACAAGGAAGTGAAGAGGTTATGTGATTCTGAGCTGAAGATGGTACAGCAGTGGTCAGTAGATGTAACTCTGGACCTTGATACTGCCCACCCAAATCTTCTCCTCTCTGAAGATACGAAACAAGCAAGACATGCGGGTAGAAGACAAAACCTCCCTGGCAACCCAGAAATGTTTTCCACATTTCCAGCATCCTGGGAAAGGAGGGCTTCTCCTCAGGGAGATTCTACTACGAGGTGCAGGTGAAGGGAAATACTCTCTGGAGTGAAGGAGTGGCCAGAGTGTCCATCAACAGAAAGGTTATTGCAGAAAAGCCTGAGAATGGACTCTGGACTGTCCAGCTGGGAAAAGGGAATGTCTACCAGGCCTGCACCACAGACTCTACCCCCCTCTCCCTGAGTAAGAAGCCCCAGACGATAGGGTCTATGTGGATTATGAAGAGGGTGAGGTCTCCTTGTACGATGCTCATACCAGTTCTCGTATCAACTTGTTTACTGGTTGTACCTTCACTGACACACTTTACCCATACTTCAACCTTGGGTTTTGTGGCATTGATAAAATGTCAGCACCATTGATCATCTCTCTGGGAGACAATCTGATTGAGATTTCACTCATGTGTCGTTGACATCCTAAAGAACAGGACTTTCCATACATTGATTTATTTTCAATCACTAGAGAGGTATATATTTGGTTGTTGTTGAGGGGTTACAGGTATAATATTTAAATTCAAATCAATTCATTTTCTCAATTCATTATTTCACACCCCCAACCTCTCATCTCATCCCATTTCCCCAACCACACCCAGCCAACATGTATCCATCCAACCCCAGTTGTACGTACTGCCAAATCCTCTAAAACAACGTTGGGAGGAAGCTTATGATAGAGAAATGAACATTAAATTCTCTGGCAACAGCTCAGGTGGACATTCCTGCAGTTAGCATGCCAATTGCATGCTCCCTCAAAACATGAGACATCTGTGGAATTGTGTTGTGTGACAAAACTGCACATTTAGAGTGGCCTTTTATTGTCCCCAGCACAAGGTGCACCTGTGTAATGATCATACTGTTTAATGAACTTAATATGCCACCCCTGTCAGGTGGATGGATCATCTTGGCAAAGTAGAAATGCTCACTAACAGGGATGTAAAATTTAGTGCACAAAATTTGAGAGAAATAAGCATTTTATGCGTATGGAACATTTCTGGGATCTTTTCTTTCAGCCAATGAAATATGGGACCAACAATTCACATGTTGCGTTAATATGTTTGTTCAGTGTAGATATATAGATTGTATCTTGCTCAGAAATCTGGAATCGCATTTGCAGGAGTCTATTGTGATGTCTTTTACGATTGTATGATGACAAAGTGAACATGTAGCTCCTTACTAATCCTGCCCCAATATATGCACCTGTATCTGAAAAATGGTGTGTGAAAATATTACATTTAATCATCTTTGCATGAATAAAATTATCTGCAATGGGCACACTGCTTTTCGATATCTTTGTTATTTGGTCAAATCCTCAGTAAATCTTCTGTGGCTACAACAAAAACAGCATTATGAACTCCTACATAATATGAACAGAAAGTGTGAAGGTATTGGATAAATGGCAACCATAAAGATACATGGTTCAGCTGACAGTCATGTTAAGGGTTAATTCATCCATGTACTTTACCTTTGAGAGAAGCTGCAGTGCAGCCTAGCAGTAAGAGACAGGGACAAGCCATGGTAAATGGCACTCTAAAATGAGAACTTTATGCTTAGGCATAGCAAAATTCCCTCAGATCGCTCTACAAGATTGAGTACAAAATATACTGACTTTGACATGGCTGCACCTTCTGAATACACACACAGAGGTGAGTAGAAGTTTGTGAAAACAGCTAGCTGGAGCTTGTCTGAGCAGTCAGCTGTGAATGCCCTCACCCGCTAGTAAATATTTCTGTTTGTTAAGATTCTGACTCGCTACAGGCAGATATGTCCATATCTAGAGTTTTATTGGCTCTTGTTCACCAGCACACACAAACACATAGAAGTTGTCTTTGTGATACATATGAAGGAATGGACTTGTGGTTTTAATGGATGCACGCAAATCTTCCTCAAGAATACAAATCTTTGTATTCTTGACTTCAGAACGTTCCCGTGAATAAACATTTAACTGTGGTAGACTGGGCCTCTGTCTGTTTTCATTTCTATCAGTATCTTACAAATCCTGACATAGCATACTGAGTAATCACAATTAAATTGGGTTATGAACCCGAAGAACAAAATTCTCTTATCAATTTCCTTGTCCCATCACGCTCTAGTGACTCCTTGTGGCAGGGCGGGCACATGCAAGCTGACTCTGGTCGCCAGCTGGACGGTGTTTCCTCTGACACATTGGCGTGTCTAGAAGCAGTGCGGCTTGGCAGGGTCGTGTTTCGGGGGACGCATGGCTTTCGACCTTCGCCTCTTATGAGTCCGTAGGGGAGTTGCAGCGATGGGACAAGACTGTAACTACTAATTGGATATCACGAAATTGGGGAGAAAAAAGGGGTAAAGGTACAAACAAACAAACAAATGTCCCAAGCACAATCGAGCAAACACCCCCTCTTCCTTCTTAATCTAACCTCTGAATCTTGGTCCACCAATCTTTCTTTGGAGGGCATATAAATGCCGGCCCTTGGGAACTTGCGTCTTCATCTGCCGACAGCGATGGCCACTCTGACCTGGAGTGGGAGGGGTCACAGTCCAAATGTGCATTTGGGCACTCTGATTAGTGGAAACCAGGAGGTTGTGATAGACAGCTGAGAAGGGGAGAAATCACCCTAATGAGTCTGTGGGGAAAGTCACGTGCAAAGGCATGGCCTTTCTTACAGGTTATTTCATTTGTGCTGCATTGCGTCTGTTGTATGTTATGTTTAGGGCCTTGTGTCTTGCACAATCATGTGACATGCCTGGATTTTAACCTATGTTCAAAGATTTTTCATCAAACTGTCCCCATTTCTTTTTATATCAGATGGTCAAGCACCATCCTCAGAGAATTGCTTAAATATTTGTTGTAATTCTCATTTATGGAACTCTTTTAAATGCAGGATAAAAGCTTGCTATGTCACGTGATTGCTCAGAACACAGGGCCTTAGTTATGTTGCGGTTTAATCAAGCTTCAACACCTGTCACCGCCCAGTTCTAAATATCGTGAGGGGATAAATACAGTTCAATTGAGTTTTTGTATTACATTACACTTCACTGTGTTATGCTGATTGACACATTGAACAAGTGTCAATCAGTGCCCTTTCTTGTTTTTATCTCTTAATAAATATTTGTTCCTAAACACCATATTTCTGAATAAAATATAAAACCATAATGATACGTTAGTACCACTGTTTACATGATTTGCGAAAGCTAGTTGGGCATAACTGCGTAAAGTGGTTGTCTACAACCGTACACTAGAGAAAAAATGACAGTAAAAAATCCTGGTGTCGATTTCATAAAAGTCCCATGTGGTTTTGTTGGATGTCTTCCCAGACCCAGACATGGCTTCCACCAGCAGCCTGCTTTCTCAGGAACAGTTCCTGTGCCCCATCTGTCTATACGTGTTCACTATCCCAACCCCATGTGGACACAACAAGGACTGCATACATGGGTCCTGGCATACCACCAGCCCGTGTCAGTGTCCCATGTGTAAGCAGTAATTCAGCAGAACACCTGATCTCAAAGTCAATACTTTCATATCTGAAATGGCCAATCAGGTCAGTTGAAACGAGTGCGACTGCTACTTTTTACCCAGGACCAACCGCTGGACCAAGACCAACCCCAAGCTGCCCAATGTGGAGAAGTACCCTGTCTGCACTGGGAGGAAATGCAAGGCCTTCAAGTCCTGCCTGGAGTGTCGGGCCTCTTACTGTGAGATTCACTTCGTATTCTCACCACGTACTGACCACCTTCAAGAAACACAACCTGATCAAGCCTGTCATGAACATGGAGGACAGAGTGTGTAAGAGGTAGCAGAAGCTTCTTGAGCTGTTCTGTAGAAGTAACCAGACATACATGTGTCAGGTATGCACTGAGAAAAGACACAAGAAACACAACACTGTCCCATTGGAGAAAAAAAGGAGGCTTCATCTAGCGAACATGGAGGATGTCATGCAGCAGATGATTCAAGGTCGACTGCAGAAAGTGAAGGACATCAAAGACACAGTACAATCAGGCAGAATAAATTCAGAGAGAGATATTAGGGAGAGCTTGGAGGTCTTTACTGCTCTGGTGCGCTCCATTCAGAGAAGCCAGGCTGAGCTCATTGAGGTGATTGGGGAGGAGCAGAAAGGAGCAGAGAGGCAGGCTGAAGGAGAGACACTGAGCTGGAGCAGCTCTCACACACTGAGGACCACCTTCACCTCATCCATAGCTTCCCATCCCTGTGCACCCCTCCTCTCACCAAGAACTGGTCTGAGATCATTGGTCAAAGTGTTGTGTACATAAGAACAGTAAGGAGAGCTGTGAGTAGAGCTCGGTCCCAGTTTGAGAAGTCACTGACCCTGATACAGCTCCCCCAAAGTCATCCTCTCTGACAACGGTAAAACAAGTGGCCCACGGCAAAACAGCGCTGAACCTCCCTGACAACCCTGAGAGGTTTTACCCTGGTATCAGTGTCCTGAGGAAGGAGGGCTTTTCCTCAGGGAGGTTCTACTACGAGGTGCAGGTGAAGGGGAAGACCGAGTGGGACATAGGAGTAGGGAGAGAGTCTGTCAACAAGAAAGGAGGGAATAGCCTAAACCCTGAGCGTGGCTACTGGACAGTCGGCCTGAGGAACAGGACTAAGTACTGGGCTCTGCAGACCCCCCTGTCCCACTGCCACTGGTCGAGAAGCACCAGAGGGTGGGCGTGTATGTAGACTGGGAAGGGGGGCATGATGTGGAGTCCAGGTCTCATATCTACTCATTCACAGTTACATCTTCGCAGAGAGACTCTGTCCATACTTCAACCCCTGAAAGAGTAACGGTGGGGTCAGCGCCATTGGTGATATCTCCCGTCAGTGACCTCATCTCCTCACCTTAAACTTCCACCTCTACTTAGAAGAGGACACTGAGGCCTTTTCTCATTTGCATTTGCGCAACTCCTGCATCCTCTGTCCTCTCTCTCCTCTGTACTCTCTCTCCTCTGTACTCTCTCTCCTCTGTACTCTCCTCTGTACTCTCTCTCCTCTGTCCTCTCTCCTCTGTCCTCTCTTGTCTGTACTCTCTCTCCTCTGTCCTCTCTCCTCTGTCCTCTCTCCTCTGTACTCTCTCTCCTCTGTCCTATCTCCCCTGTCCTCTCTTCTCTGTCCTCGCTCCTCTGTCTCTTTTTGAAAAATGTCAAAGGTAATGAAGGAGAGGCGGCGAGGAGAGGGAAAGTGGACAAAAATGAGCTTGCATGAAATCGCTCATCATCAGGCAAATTATTTTATTCCAAGCCTATGGAATAAAAGTGGCTCATCTAATTTATGCTGATACATAAAAAAAAAAAAATCCATAGGCCTAATGGACACAAGCTCAAACTCGCACACTTTTGATAGACTTAAAGGGGCAATCTGTAGTTGATACATCCATTTTTGGACATTAATAAATGTAATTTAAAGATAACATTTAATCGTATTATTATATATGTAGTAAAAAGTGATGGGTTAGAAGAAGCCTACATAACCAACCGATAAAGTAAAATGAATCATCCATATATGGCCAGCTATATGAAGTTTAACATTGATTTATCCTGCAATAATGTTGTTCAATTGGTAACATACATTTTATTCTTCTTCTAATGCCCCTTAAGGGGAAAGTAATCTAAAAGTAACTGAATGTAATCAGATTACGTTACTAAATTTGGGTAATCCAAAAGTTATGTTACTGATTACAATTTTTTTTTTTACTGTTTTTTTTTTTTTACGGATTACATTTAGAAAGTAACCTACCCAACCTTGCCAACCACTTGGTTTCCAGGTCACGGAGGAGAGAGGAGGGAGGGTGGAGGATGGCCTTTTGTCCAATTGAGAAAAGGCCTGAGTGTTGTGTCAGTTTTATTTGTTATAGAAGCTTTTGCAGTATGATATATTTTCTCGACCTTATGTAATGTGTAGTTGATTTAAAAAATAATATTTTGAAAGTAGTCTGTTTTCTGTGCATTCGGCTTGCAAAGTTCTATGCAATAAATGTTTTAGGTGATGAAAATAAACACTATACAGGTTGAAGGTTTTGGGCATACTCCAATCATTCCAGAAAGCAAATAATAGCATCCAAAACACATATAATACTTTTAACACATTAAAAACATACACAAACACACACACACATACCAAAGGTTTTGGCAATTACGAACTCCTAATTGAAATGTGATTGATATCTACTGTAGATGGAAGGGGAGCTGCAGAGGCGGTCTCTCTCCCCAGTGCTCTGTGCAGTTGTCTGGACCATGCTCTCCTGTGGCATTTTGCTGGCTTTCTGCTTCCTGCTCTTCACCCTGCGCTTCAAGAACAACAGGTACATGCACACACACATACACAAACTCACGTTTAAAAGCATATGCACTTGCTCAAATCGATAGACAGGCGTGAACAGTTTTACCTTTATTTTGTTGATATGTGTGTGTATTTCTCTCTGTCTCAGGATAGTGAAGATGTCCAGTCCTAACCTTAATGTGCTGACTCTGTGTGGAAGTATCCTCACCTACAGCAGTGGCTTCCTATTTGCTTTTGAGGAACGCACCCACCTACAAGGGGGAGGAGCCAGAGCAATACTCCAGGTAAGACACACCCACTACCCTGCTACACTCTTCCCCTCCGCCCCTCTCCACTCTCAAAACGACACATTCTGTGTAGCGGGTAGAACGTCACATTGACGCAACGCTGATGGCAAAGCAACACAACCCTTATAGTGGAGCTGAAGTATCACACAGACACACACAGACATACACATTGTTCTGATGATGCCATATTGGGTGATATTATGGGGTGTTACTGTATTGTGTCCTAGGCCAGGATCTGGACATTGTGTATTGGCAGCACTCTGGTATTTGTGCCCATCCTGGGGAAAACATGGCGGCTCTACAGAGTATTCACCCAACGTGTTCCTGACAAGAGAGTGGTAAGCAGGCTGCTCCTCTCACTCTGTCTCTCTGGTCGAAGTGTGTGTTGTGGTGTTGTAACTCGTCACTCCTCCTTTGTGTGCGTGTGTTTAGAGGGGGAGGGTGGAGGGTAAAGGCTTGTACTTCTTAGGGCTGCAATCCCGTTAACGGGATCGATATGACAACAGCCAGTGAAAGTGCAGGGCGCCAAATTCAAAACAACAGAAATCTCATAATTAAAATTCCTCAAACATACATGTATCTTATATCGTTTTAAAGGTAATTTTGTTGTTAATCCACCACAGTGTCCGATTTCAAATAGGCTTTACAGCGAAAGCACCACAAACTATTATGTTAGGTGACCACCAATTCACAGAAAAACAGCAATTTTTCCAGCCAAAGAGAGTCACAAAAAGCACAAATAGAGATAAAATGAATCACTAACCTTTGATGATCTTCATCAGATGACACTCATAGGACTTCATGTTACACAATACATGTATGTTTTGTTTGATAAAGTTCATATTTATATAAAAAAAAATCTCAGTATAGATTGGCGCGTTACGTTCACTAGTTCCAAAAACATCCGGTGATATTGCAAAGAGCCACATAATTTTACAGAAATACTCATTATAAATGTCGATAAATACAATTCTTAGACATGGAAATATAGACATACCTCTCCTTAATGCAAACGCTGTGTCAGATTTTTTAAAACTTGACGGAAAAAGCAAACCATGCAATAATCTGAGACGGCGCTCAGAAAATAAATAAAATTATCCGCCATGTTGGAGTCAACAGAAATCAGAAATCACATTATACATTTTCCCTTACCTTTGATGATCTTCATCAGAATGCACTCCCAGTTCCTAGTTCCACAATAAATGCTTGATTTGTCCATTATTTATGTCCAAGTAGCTACTTTTGTTAGCGTGTTTAGTACACAAATCCAAACACTCGTGCAGGTCCATCCGAATGCCGGACGAAAACTTAAAAAAGTTATATTACAGGTCGAAGAAACTTGTCAAACTAAGTATAGAATCAATCTTTAGGATGTTATCATAAATCGTTAATAAAGTTCCAACCGAAGAATTCCTCTGTCTGTAGAGAAGCCATGGAATGCAGGTTGCTATCATGTGAAATGCGTGTGACCAGGACCTGGCTCTCTGCCAGACCACTGACTCAAGCTCCCATCTGGCTCCACAACACAGTAGAAGCCTCATTCAAGTTTCTAAAGACAGTTGACATCTAGTGGAAGCTCTAGGAAGTGCAACTTTATCCGTATCCCACTGTGTATTCAATAGGGGCTGGGTTGAAAATCGACCAACCTCAGATTTCCCACTTCCTGTTTGGATTTCTTCTCAGGTTTTTGCCTGCCATATGAGTTCTGTTATACTCACAGACATCATTCAAACAGTTTTAGAAACTTCAGAGTGTTTTCTATCCAATACTAATAATACTATGCATATATCAGCAACTGGGACTGAGGAGCAGGCCGTTGACTCTGGCACCTCTGGGCACCTTTCATCCAAGCTACTCAATACTGCCCCTGCAGCCATAAGAAGTTTAATGATCTGTGTGTCACAGAGTGTATGTGTTGCATGGTGTATTACTGAACTCTGTGTTTCAGATCATCAGAGACATCCAGTTGATGGGCTTGGTATCTCTGTTGATTCTGCTGGACCTGCTGGTTCTCACCGCCTGGAGTCTAACCGACCCGGTCAAATGTGCTCGGTCCATTGGGGCTGTGGTCAAGGTGGTGGAGAGGGACATGTCCTACTCTCTGTCTCAGCTGGACTCCTGCTCCTCTCTCTACTCAGACCTGTGGCATATCCTCCTCGCCGTGATGAAGGTAAAGCATATAACTGGGAGAAATACTCAGATAAACATGAGAGCAAATAGTTGCTGTTTCCCCTGAGTTTGTGTTGGTTTGTCATGGTAAACATGTCATGAACATAATGTGGTTGTGTTGCGGTCTCTCCAGGGTAGCCTGCTCCTATATGGGACCTACCTGGCTGGTCTCACCAGCAACGTCAGCCTCCCTCCGGTCAACCAGTCCCCCACCATCATGACCGCGGTCAGCCTGGTCACCCTGTCCACGGCAGTGGGAGTCCCGGTGTCGCGGTTCCTGCAGGCCTGGCCCAACGTGGTCTATAGTATGGTGGCTGGGGCCATCTTCATCTGTACCCTCGCCACCAACTGTATGCTGTTTGTACCTCAGGTGAGAGAGACAGTTAGCGCACATCACTAGGGGTATGCCGAGTACTCTGACAAAACAAGTATTGTAACGGATATGGAGAATATTCCGGATATCTAATGATCCGGGATCGGAAAACAGTTATTTTCAGCTGCCAGCACGCATTTCTCTTTCACTAAAATAGTGTGAAGCGCTGTGTGCTCGAAACAACTATTGTCTATTTTTTCTGTCTGTAAAGTACCGGTTGAGCCTGCGATTAGAACAAGCTGTATAACCAGCCCATGCTTTCTTGCTATTATTATTTATTCTGGACCAGACATGTTTACAGAGTGACGGATTATTAGAAAATAAAATGACAAGTGTAGATTGTTTATTTTGATTGTACAAATGTTGTGGCATAAGTGTCAGGGGAGAAGTTTTGCTCCTCTGTAAAGTTAAACAGTACATGGGGCAAGTGAATTAGCCTATCTTAGAATAAATGCAGGCAGTAGTAGCCAGCCATGTATTAGGCAGTAGTAGCCAGCCATGTATTAGGCATGTTTTTTTGCCTATTTTGTTTATAATTGAATAGGACTAAGTAAGAAAATCGTGCATTTTCATCTGTCGGGGTCGTATAACAATGTGTGTGAATGAGTGAAGGAACATAACAAAGCACTCTGAGTGATAGCACAGTAATGAAGGAACATAACAATGTACTCTGAGTGATAGCACAGTAATGAAGGAACATAACAATGTACTCTGAGTGATAGCACAGTAATGAAGGAACATAACAATGTACTCTGAGTGATAGCACAGTAATGAAGGAACATAACAATGTACTCTGAGTGATAGCACAGTAATGAAGGAACATAACAATGTACTCTGAGTGATAGCACAGTAATGAAGGAACATAACAATGTACTCTGAGTGATAGCACAGTAATGAAGGAACATAACAATGTACTCTGAGTGATAGCACAGTAATGAAGGAACATAACAATGTACTCTGAGTGATAGCACAGTAATGAAGGAACATAACAATGTACTCTGAGTGATAGCACAGTAATGAAGGAACATAACAATGTACTCTGAGTGATAGCACAGTAATGAAGGAACTGAGTGATAGCACAGTAATGAAGGAACATAACAATGCACTCTGAGTGATAGCACAGTAATGAAGGAACATAACAATGTACTCTGAGTGATAGCACAGTAATGAAGGAACATAACAATGTACTCTGAGTGATAGCACAGTAATGAAGGAACATAACAATGTACTCTGAGTGATAGCACAGTAATGAAGGAACATAACAATGTACTCTGAGTGATAGCACAGTAATGAAGGAACATAACAATGTACTCTGAGTGATAGCACAGTAATGAAGGAACATAACAATGTACTCTGAGTGATAGCACAGTAATGAAGGAACTGAGTGATAGCACAGTAATGAAGGAACATAACAATGCACTCTGAGTGATAGCACAGTAATGAAG
The DNA here is from genome assembly GCF_013265735.2 of Oncorhynchus mykiss. Taxonomy (NCBI): domain Eukaryota; kingdom Metazoa; phylum Chordata; class Actinopteri; order Salmoniformes; family Salmonidae; genus Oncorhynchus; species Oncorhynchus mykiss. Next base: position 68,033,903 of record NC_048567.1, read on the forward strand.
GAACATAACAATGTACTCTGAGTGATAGCACAGTAATGAAGGAACATAACAATGTACTCTGAGTGATAGCACAGTAATGAAGGAACATAACAATGTACTCTGAGTGATAGCACAGTAATGAAGGAACATAACAATGTACTCTGAGTGATAGCACAGTAATGTGCACTTGATGTATAGGCTTTACCGGCATTTAAACAACTAGCTCTCAGTCTCACTTCAGAATTAGACATCCATGTTTCTCAAACGTCACATTTCGAAATGTTCAAGGTTAAGTTTAGGCATTAACTCTGAATGGTTAAGGTAAGGGTTAAGGTTCTGGATAGTCTTAAAACAAACATTTAAAAAACACAACTTTCTATCACTGGATTTGAACTTGCAACCTTTGGCATCAGAGGCAGATGCTTATGCCCATCCACCATCCACAATACCCTGAAACCTATTTGAAGGTAACAGTGCCCACGGTTGCCCCTAGTGGTCAGTTTCCACGTCATCTCCCAACGTCCTCAGACATGGATGGACGTTCAATTCTGACTTGTATCATGGGTGACCTGGCTGCATTTGAAGTGTACTTCCGGTTTTCCAATCATGAGTAAATCAACTGTGATAAAAACAGTTAATATTACAAATACGAGTATGACGCGATCGACGTGCCCCTACACATCACAGACAGACAGACAGAAACCCCCAGGCCCAATTTGAGTGGCTATGTGAGTGTTTCCCATACCTTGTCATAGTGTGTGTGTGTCCCTCTGTGTGTGTGCGTGTGCGTGTGTGTGTGTGTCTGTGTGTTAACACTGGAGTGTGACTCATGCAAACACACATTGGATCTCCATGAGTCAACATGGTGCAGCCTGCCCCAACACATTAATGACTCCCCATAAGTAGCTGGTGGTCAGCTGATTCAATGATACAGGAATGCATCCTGGACGGAAAGGAAGTGTCCCACCCCTGGAGATTCCAAGGGTGTGGCACACTTGTCTGACAGTTATCCGACTATCCATCATAATCCCCCTCTTTCTCTACCTTGGCATCCCTTTCTTCCCTCCCTCTTTCTCCCCTCTTTCCAGTTGACCCAGTGGCGTCGGTTTGAGGAGGAGCACAACAACCCTAGTCAAATGGCGAAGTACTTCAGCAGCCCCAGTAAGAGTGTCCAGTCTGTCTACAGCCAGGATGAGATCTACTACCTCATGGGGGAGAACAACTCCATGAAGAGGCTCCTCAATGAGGTAGTCAGTGTGTAGGCGATGTAGTATTTTATCCCTCACTTGCCCTCTAATATAGAAGGTGGTGAATCTCCCCCTTACTGAATAAAAAGGTCCCTACATGGTCCTGTATTCAACATAATCTCTGTGACTCCTCAACACTAGAATACATACCTACCTAAACTCATTTGCTTTGTATTCTGAGTACTCTTCTATTCATCACTAACTTCCCATATAACCTTTAATCTTTAACTTTTCACCCAACTCTTTAGGTCCCAGATTGTTGTTGATAATGTTTTTTGTGTTGAAGGGGATTTTAAAGCTTGTTGTTGTCATTTTGCAGAAGAATGCTGTGATTGACAGTCTGCAGGAGCAGGTGAACAATGCCAAAGACAAGCTACTGTGCCTCATGTCCAGTAGCCACCCCCACGAGGACCAGGAAATTGACTCTTCCACCACCAACCTCCACTCCTCATTCACCCAGACCATAGTTGTGCAGTCCGACTGCCTTCCAACTCCCCTGCCACACAGGGACATAGCAGAACCTCCCCTCTCTTCTCCTACCTTTTCTGCACCTCCTATGTCTACTCCTCCCACTACTTCTGCTATCTATACACCTTCTTCTGATTCTCCCTCTGCTCCTCTCTCTACTCCTCCACCTGCCCTCTATCCTCCCCCAGGGGATGGTGTGAATGTTAAACAGTGGAGTGTAGAATTTGGTCAAGACATCCAGGGTGCAGGGATGGAGACTGAGACAGGGTGGTGTAAGGTTGAGGGGACTGGGTCCCAGCAGCAGTGTGGAGGGGTGAGGTCTAACCTCCCAGTCTCCCCTAAGCCCTCTGTCTTCTCCAGGACAGGAGTCAGGACACCAGGGAAGAGGGCAGGGACAAAAACCACACCCTCCTGTCAGTCAAACTATGTCACTACTTCTTCCCATCTCTTTCCGGTGGGAAAGTCAGAACCCTCAGGTTGCCATGGCCATCCCGTGTTGCCAAGGGTGACAAGCGTCAGGCCGGCAGGGTTTGTGAGCAGTGAGCATCTGCAGGAGATCCTCCAGGAACTGAGTGTGGTCCCTGTCATGGAAACAGCCCTCCGCTCACCCAATCACAGCAGGGGGATCAGGAGACCCACTCTGCCCTCCTCGACCGACCCCTCAGTCCGCTCTCCTCTCTCCCTCCATGCCCCTCGCACCCATCATCCACCTCTCTTCTTCCGCTACCCCAGTATCTCCCCCTACGTGATGAGGAAACGCAGACCTCCATTCCATCAACCCAGAGGGGGGCCTCCGCCCTGTTACTACCCAGGGTCAGAGACTCCTCGCTGGGGAAGGAGGAGGGATGCTGGATCCTTACAACTAGATAAGCACCCCTCAAAAATACAACCCCAGCTCGAGCCTGTTGGCCCAGAGACCAGTCCCCTCCGCCCTGAAGACAGTGATTCAGAAGAATGGGAAGAGGCAGGGCATAGAGCAACAAATAGGTGTGGGAGGCATGGCTCGAGGTGGGAGCACCGGCTACCACCCCCTCGAAAATGCTCCATCACCCCCTTCTCAGGACACACCCACCCAGGCCCTTCAAACGGGGAGGGGAGCGGTGAGGGAGGGCTAGACCGAGACCGTGGCAGGGACTCTTATGGTTACTGGGACTCAGACTCCAGCAGCTCGGCTGACTACTGCTACTACCACCGACCCTACTGCGATGCCTGCCTGCCACACGGCTACCACCCCTCCAGCGACAGCTCCTCCTCATACTCCTCGGACAGTGAGTACGGCGGTGTTGCCGGCCTCTGCCGCTCCACACACCCTGTGGTCAACTTCAAGGAAGACCTCAATCCCACCTTCGTATGAGCCTGTCTGGAGCCTCATTTGAATGGGTGCTGCGGAAGAATCATTCAAGTCAAATTGTGTTGTAATTTACTTTCAATGGCCAGTTCACGGCAGAACAATTGAGTTTACGCACTGTTGTAACGCTATTGAGAAGTAGTAAATTGAGTGTGAACTGAAGTAAATGCTTTCCTTGTAGGCCTACCCATCCAACATGGCTATTTAGAAGGCAAAACATCTGACTTTGCATTCATGGTAATGTTCTTCCTTATTTACATGAGGAGTATCCTTGCAACACATTACCTCACAACAATCACCTTAGAAACTCTTTCATTTGGTTGCAAGTGTTTTAGAAATGGGACCAAGTTGGGGTGTGTTGTTCAATGGATTGAGATTGCTGTATGATGTCTGGGATCTGCTTTTAATTGATTGACTTTGTCTTTCATTTATTGCTCTAACTGCCAATGTCTCTAGGTGACGTTATAGAAAATGTATATTTGTAGCTAAATATGATACAGTATTTACAGTAGATCATATAGATTGTTACATGTTACAAAAAAATGACTTTTATTTATCTGTTACCACATACAGTGAACTCCAAAAGTATTGGGACAGAGACACATGTTTAGTTCTTTTGGATATACACTCCAGCACTTTTAAATTGAAATTATATAATGATAGGATGTTAAAGTGCAGAATGTCAGTTTTCATTTCAGGGGATTTTCATCCATATCGAGTAAACCATTTAGAAATTAAAGCAATTTTTGTACATAGTCCCCATATTTTAGGGGACCAAAGGTATAGAGACATTCCAGGTGAAGCTGGTTGAGAGAATGCCAAGAGTTTGCAACCCTGTCATCAAGGCAAAGGGTGGCTGCTTTGAAGAATCTCAAATATAAAATATATTTTGATTTGTTTAACACTCTTTTTGGTTACTACATGATTCCATATGTGTTATGTCATAGATTTTATATCTTCACTATTATTCTACAATGTAGAAAATAGTAAAAATAAAGAAATACCCTTGAATTAGTAGGCGTGTCCAAACTTTTGACTGGTATTGTATGTATTAAAGTAGTCCAATGATTACAGCAAGCTTTTGCTTTTTGTTTTTCTTGTGTTTCAGATTATTTTGTGCCCAATAGAAATGAATGGTAAATAATGGTAAATAATGTATATATTTTGGAGTCACTTGTAAATATGAGTAGAATGCGTCTAAACACTTCTACATTAATGTGGATGCTACCATGATTGTGGATAGTCCTGAATAAATCATGAGTGAGAAAGTTACAGACACACACATATCATACCCCCAAGACATTCTAACCTCTCACCATTACAATGACATGGTAGGGTAGCATTTTTTGTGGGGTTTGATATTCATGCAACTGTAACGTTCTCATTCATCATTCTTCACGACACATTCAGGACTGTCTGTAATCATGGTAGTATCCACATTAATGTGGAAGTGTTTAGAAACCTATTCTATTCTTATTTACAATAAAAGTGACTCCAAATGACACAATATATTATTTACCATTTATTTATATTGGGAACAAAATAATCTGAAACACGACCAAAATAAACAGCAAATGCATCCACCAAGTTTGTAGTCACAACCTTGATGTAATCATTGCATGCTAGGAATGTGGGACCAACACTAAACTTTTGAGTACTTTAATACACATAAGTGAATCTGTCCCAGTACATTTGGTGTCCTAAAATGGGGGGGACTATGTACACAAAGTGCTGTAATTTCCCAACGGTTCCCCCAATATGGATGAAAATACACTCATTGTATCATTTCTAATCCAAAGTGCTGGAGTACAGAGGCAAAACAACAACACAAATTGTCACGGCCACAATACTTTTGGAGCTCATTGTACATACCACAGGTGGCCTGTGTCACATTAATTAGGGAGAAGGGGACCATAGTAATGGCTGGAACAGAATTCATGGAATGGTATCGAACACATTAAACACATGGTTTCCATGTGTTTGATAGCATTCCATTAACTCCATTCCAGACATTATTATGAGCCGTTCTCCCCTCAGAAGCCTCCTGTCAATACATATGGTAAATAATATGTAGGCCCCTTGTAACCATTTTGACTGAGTTGTAATGACTTTTACGCTTTTGTTTACCTTTTCAAACATCAAAATCCCTCAATGAAGTACTGTATGTTGGTATTTTTATTGATTTGACTGTTTGTGTGCATGCGTGCAAGTGCACAATGTACTGAATGTATTGCATTTTAATTGGAAGCTCTGCCTCCAATAACAATCAATTGTAATTCTCCGTGAGCTGATTGATTATCTGTATAACCTATTGGCCTGCCCCCTTCACCCAGTATGAGGTTTGCTTCTCTTTCCCACAACCGGCTGCCAATGCTTCTCAATAAGAGGATGCAGCTTCATTGATGTTCAGAATGAATGAGTTTATGTAAACTGGTTATTTTGCTGGCGTTAATGATACAGAAACTGGACAGTATTTAAAGCTGATATGATGCGACTGTGTGTGCTGTGCCTTATAGACTTTGATAAATTCTCTAAACTCAAAGTCTACTACTAAACACGGAAAATGACGCCATAAAACTGTTCCCTGTTGGATTAATTGTAACTGAACTAGTTAATTAGACCATTAAGAATACATGAATAACATACTTCATGTTTTATCATTCCCTCATAGACAAAAATAGACATCATTCCCTCATAGCACAAAAATAGACATCATTCCCTCATAGACAAAAATAGACATCATTCCCTCATAGACAAAAATAGACATCATTCCCTCATAGCACAAAAATAGACATCATTCCCTCATAGCACAAAAATAGACATCATTCCCTCATAGACAAAAATAGACATCATTCCCTCATAGCACAAAAATAGACATCATTCCCTCATAGCACAAAAATAGACATCATTCCCTCATAGCACAAAAATAGACATCATTCCCTCATAGCACAAAAATAGACATCATTCCCTCATAGACAAAAATAGACATCATTCCCTCATAGACAAAAATAGACATCATTCCCTCATAGCACAAAAATAGACATCATTCCCTCATAGCACAAAAATAGACATCATTCCCTCATAGACAAAAATAGACATCATTCCCTCATAGACAAAAATAGACATCATTCCCTCATAGCACAAAAATAGACATCATTCCCTCATAGCACAAAAATAGACATCATTCCCTCATAGCACAAAAATAGACATAATTCCCTCATAGACAAAAATAGACATCATTCCCTCATAGACAAAAATAGACATCATTCCCTCATAGCACAACAATAGACATCATTCCCTCATAGACAAAAATAGACATCATTCCCTCATAGCACAAAAATAGACATCATTCCCTCATAGCACAAAAATAGACATCATTCCCTCATAGCACAAAAATAGACATCATTCCCTCATAGCACAAAAATAGACATCATTCCCTCATAGCACAAAAATAGACATCATTCCCTCATAGCACAAAAATAGACATAATTCCCTCATAGCACAAAAATAGACATCATTCCCTCATAGCACAAAAATAGACATCATTCCCTCATAGCACAAAAATAGACATCATTCCCTCATAGCACAAAAATAGACATCATTCCCTCATAGCACAAAAATAGACATAATTCCCTCATAGCACAAAAATAGACATCATTCCCTCATAGCACAAAAATAGACATCATTCCCTCATAGCACAAAAATAGACATCATTCCCTCATAGCACAAAAATAGACATCACTCCCTCATAGCACAAAAATAGACATCATTCCCTCATAGACAAAAATAGACATCATTCCCTCATAGACAAAAATAGACATCATTCCCTCATAGCACAAAAATAGACATCATTCCCTCATAGCACAAAAATAGACATCATTCCCTCATAGACAAAAATAGACATCATTCCCTCATAGCACAAAAATAGACATCATTCCCTCATAGCACAAAAATAGACATCACTCCCTCATAGCACAAAAATAGACATCATTCCCTCATAGCACAAAAATAGACATCATTCCCTCATAGCACAAAAATAGACATCACTCCCTCATAGCACAAAAATAGACATCATTCCCTCATAGACAAAAATAGACATCATTCCCTCATAGACAAAAATAGACATCATTCCCTCATAGCACAAAAATAGACATCATTCCCTCATAGCACAAAAATAGACATCATTCCCTCATAGACAAAAATAGACATCATTCCCTCATAGCACAAAAATAGACATCATTCCCTCATAGACAAAAATAGACATCATTCCCTCATAGACAAAAATAGACATCATTCCCTCATAGACAAAAATAGACATCATTCCCTCATAGACAAAAATAGACATCATTCCCTCATAGCACAAAAATAGACATCATTCCCTCATAGCACAAAAATAGACATCATTCCCTCATAGACAAAAATAGACATCATTCCCTCATAGACAAAAATAGACATCATTCCCTCATAGACAAAAATAGACATCATTCCCTCATAGACAAAAATAGACATCATTCCCTCATAGCACAAAAATAGACATCATTCCCTCATAGACAAAAATAGACATCATTCCCTCATAGACAAAAATAGACATCATTCCCTCATAGACAAAAATAGACATCATTCCCTCATAGCACAAAAATAGACATCATTCCCTCATAGACAAAAATAGACATCATTCCCTCATAGACAAAAATAGACATCATTCCCTCATAGACAAAAATAGACATCATTCCCTCATAGCACAAAAATAGACATCATTCCCTCATAGCACAAAAATAGACATCATTCCCTCATAGACAAAAATAGACATCATTCCCTCATAGCACAAAAATAGACATCATTCCCTCATAGCACAAAAATAGACATCATTCCCTCATAGCACAAAAATAGACATCATTCCCTCATAGACAAAAATAGACATCATTCCCTCATAGACAAAAATAGACATCATTCCCTCATAGCACAAAAATAGACATCATTCCCTCATAGCACAAAAATAGACATAATTCCCTCATAGACAAAAATAGACATCATTCCCTCATAGCACAAAAATAGACATCATTCCCTCATAGCACAAAAATAGACATAATTCCCTCATAGACAAAAATAGACATCATTCCCTCATAGCACAAAAATAGACATCATTCCCTCATAGCACAAAAATAGACATAATTCCCTCATAGACAAAAATAGACATCATTCCCTCATAGCACAAAAATAGACATCATTCCCTCATAGCACAAAAATAGACATCATTCCCTCATAGACAAAAATAGACATCATTCCCTCATAGCACAAAAATAGACATCATTCCCTCATAGACAAAAATAGACATAATTCCCTCATAGACAAAAATAGACATCATTCCCTCATAGCACAAAAATAGACATCATTCCCTCATAGCACAAAAATAGACATCATTCCCTCATAGACAAAAATAGACATCATTCCCTCATAGCACAAAAATAGACATCATTCCCTCATAGACAAAAATAGACATCATTCCCTCATAGACAAAAATAGACATCATTCCCTCATAGACAAAAATAGACATCATTCCCTCATAGACAAAAATAGACATCATTCCCTCATAGACAAAAATAGACATAATTCCCTCATAGACAAAAATAGACATCATTCCCTCATAGACAAAAATAGACATCATTCCCTCATAGACAAAAATAGACATAATTCCCTCATAGACAAAAATAGACATCATTCCCTCATAGACAAAAATAGACATCATTCCCTCATAGCACAAAAATAGACATCATTCCCTCATAGCACAAAAATAGACATCATTCCCTCATAGCACAAAAATAGACATCATTCCCTCATAGCACAAAAATAGACATCATTCCCTCATAGACAAAAATAGACATCATTCCCTCATAGCACAAAAATAGACATCATTCCCTCATAGCACAAAAATAGACATCATTCCCTCATAGCACAAAAATAGACATCATTCCCTCATAGCACAAAAATAGACATCATTCCCTCATAGCACAAAAATAGACATCATTCCCTCATAGCACAAAAATAGACATAATTCCCTCATAGCACAAAAATAGACATCATTCCCTCATAGCACAAAAATAGACATCATTCCCTCATAGCACAAAAATAGACATCATTCCCTCATAGCACAAAAATAGACATCATTCCCTCATAGCACAAAAATAGACATCATTCCCTCATAGACAAAAATAGACATCATTCCCTCATAGCACAAAAATAGACATCATTCCCTCATAGACAAAAATAGACATCATTCCCTCATAGACAAAAATAGACATCATTCCCTCATAGCACAAAAATAGACATCATTCCCTCATAGACAAAAATAGACATCATTCCCTCATAGACAAAAATAGACATCATTCCCTCATAGCACAAAAATAGACATCATTCCCTCATAGACAAAAATAGACATCATTCCCTCATAGCACAAAAATAGACATCATTCCCTCATAGCACAAAAATAGACATCATTCCCTCATAGACAAAAATAGACATCATTCCCTCATAGACAAAAATAGACATCATTCCCTCATAGCACAAAAATAGACATCATTCCCTCATAGCACAAAAATAGACATCATTCCCTCATAGCACAAAAATAGACATCATTCCCTCATAGCACAAAAATAGACATCATTCCCTCATAGCACAAAAATAGACATAATTCCCTCATAGCACAAAAATAGACATCACTCCCTCATAGCACAAAAATAGACATCATTCCCTCATAGCACAAAAATAGACATCATTCCCTCATAGCACAAAAATAGACATCATTCCCTCATAGCACAAAAATAGACATCATTCCCTCATAGCACAAAAATAGACATCATTCCCTCATAGCACAAAAATAGACATCATTCCCTCATAGCACAAAAATAGACATAATTCCCTCATAGCACAAAAATAGACATCATTCCCTCATAGCACAAAAATAGACATAATTCCCTCATAGACAAAAATAGACATCATTCCCTCATAGCACAAAAATAGACATCATTCCCTCATAGCACAAAAATAGACATCATTCCCTCATAGCACAAAAATAGACATAATTCCCTCATAGCACAAAAATAGACATCATTCCCTCATAGCACAAAAATAGACATCATTCCCTCATAGCACAAAAATAGACATCATTCCCTCATAGCACAAAAATAGACATAATTCCCTCATAGACAAAAATAGACATCATTCCCTCATAGCACAAAAATAGACATCATTCCCTCATAGCACAAAAATAGACATAATTCCCTCATAGACAAAAATAGACATCATTCCCTCATAGCACAAAAATAGACATCATTCCCTCATAGCACAAAAATAGACATTATTCCCTCATAGCACAAAAATAGACATCATTCCCTCATAGCACAAAAATAGACATCATTCCCTCATAGCACAAAAATAGACATCATTCCCTCATAGACAAAAATAGACATCATTCCCTCATAGCACAAAAATAGACATCATTCCCTCATAGCACAAAAATAGACATCATTCCCTCATAGACAAAAATAGACATCATTCCCTCATAGCACAAAAATAGACATCATTCCCTCATAGCACAAAAATAGACATCATTCCCTCATAGACAAAAATAGACATCATTCCCTCATAGCACAAAAATAGACATCATTCCCTCATAGCACAAAAATAGACATCATTCCCTCATAGCACAAAAATAGACATCATTCCCTCATAGCACAAAAATAGACATCATTCCCTCATAGCACAAAAATAGACATCATTCCCTCATAGCACAAAAATAGACATCATTCCCTCATAGCACAAAAATAGACATCATTCCCTCATAGACAAAAATAGACATCATTCCCTCATAGACAAAAATAGACATCATTCCCTCATAGACAAAAATAGACATAATTCCCTCATAGACAAAAATAGACATCATTCCCTCATAGCACAAAAATAGACATAATTCCCTCATAGACAAAAATAGACATCATTCCCTCATAGACAAAAATAGACATCATTCCCTCATAGCACAAAAATAGACATAATTCCCTCATAGACAAAAATAGACATCATTCCCTCATAGCACAAAAATAGACATAATTCCCTCATAGACAAAAATAGACATCATTCCCTCATAGACAAAAATAGACATAATTCCCTCATAGACAAAAATAGACATCATTCCCTCATAGCACAAAAATAGACATCATTCCCTCATAGCACAAAAATAGACATCATTCCCTCATAGCACAAAAATAGACATCATTCCCTCATAGCACAAAAATAGACATCATTCCCTCATAGCACAAAAATAGACATCATTCCCTCATAGCACAAAAATAGACATCATTCCCTCATAGCACAAAAATAGACATCATTCCCTCATAGCACAAAAATAGACATCATTCCCTCATAGCACAAAAATAGACATCATTCCCTCATAGCACAAAAATAGACATCATTCCCTCATAGCACAAAAATAGACATCATTCCCTCATAGCACAAAAATAGACATCATTCCCTCATAGACAAAAATAGACATCATTCCCTCATAGCACAAAAATAGACATCATTCCCTCATAGCACAAAAATAGACATCATTCCCTCATAGCACAAAAATAGACATCATTCCCTCATAGCACAAAAATAGACATCATTCCCTCATAGCACAAAAATAGACATCATTCCCTCATAGCACAAAAATAGACATAATTCCCTCATAGCACAAAAATAGACATCATTCCCTCATAGCACAAAAATAGACATCATTCCCTCATAGCACAAAAATAGACATCATTCCCTCATAGCACAAAAATAGACATAATTCCCTCATAGCACAAAAATAGACATCATTCCCTCATAGCACAAAAATAGACATCATTCCCTCATAGACAAAAATAGACATCATTCCCTCATAGCACAAAAATAGACATAATTCCCTCATAGACAAAAGAAGAGCAAGACATTGAGAAGCACTTCCCTTTTAATCAGTCAACTTCGGTACAAGACTGTTTTACGTTGCGCAAACTAAACTGCCCCATAGTGGTAGAGCGTGCTTACGCCCTGGACGTTGTGTGCTGAAGGTTATACTTGTTCTCATAAGTTTTCTACTCACAAATAATTTGTTATTCTTCAATTTGCTGGTGCAATGAGTAAGATGACTAAGAAAACGACTGAGACGACGATGGCTAAACCGGGTTCGGGGTCAAGATCATCCCCTCAGTCATACGGTTAAAAAATGTCTCTGAAAGATACTCACCATCTGTATTTAGTTTGTCTCGGAGCACGTTAAGGCAGCCCTCGCTCAAACCATGTACTGCATACAAACTCCCTGGAAAGACGTGTAGCATGTTTGAGGAATCTTGGAATTGCGATGGCGATTTTCCTTTCTTGGATGCCGGTACCTCAGCTGGGACCGGGGTGCAGGAAGCAGAGATGGATTGGGTGGTCAAATATCTTGTTTGTCTGGGCATGGGGTATGCGGTGGCTGCCTGCGCCCAACCCGGCTCCTGTGTGCTCTGTCACCTGTTACGGGAGAACAGCCAGGTACCCCCAGCTGCATGTGTCTGCCTCAGTCAAGCACTGCTTGCCTCTCTTCCCAGACTTGTTGATAAAGGGTCCAGTCCCACTTCGGTGAGCCGGTCCTATGTGGATTTTCAAGACCGGACTAGCTAAACGAGCGCTGCATAGTGTGCTAGCCAGGTTGGCTAACTCACTGAGGCGAGCTAACTATTACTAGCTATTCCTGCCTCCCCACTGTAGAGTTGCTGGGGTAGCTCTCTTGTTTAGTATACGTAGTGTTAAGTCTCTTGGTTATTCTAAATGGACTGTCCTGCTGTCAAAGAGGCTGCTAGCCTAGCTTATGCTAAAAAAGCTTCCTGGCTAACGTTGGCTAGCATGATTAACTTCTGGCGAGTAAAACTTACTAGCGTTCCCTCAGCGTTATGGCAACAATTTTCAGTTCCTGGATTTGGAGGGAGAAGGTTACAGGTTTTGCGTGCACCTCCAATGAAGAAGGAGCCCCCCGGAGCAAGGGGACTTTAAACGGGTCTGAGTGACCAGTGCACCCCTCACCAAAAGCATTACTGAGACAACAGTGGCAAACTTGGTATTACGTCAGCCATTGCCAGAGCCCCCTGTTCCCGTAAAGGGGCCGGGCTTCATGAAGGCTATAAAGTCTCACGTAAGTACAACATATGTTGGAAGTTTATCTATGTTTAATCCTGCTCCCTCTGCTACCCCGCGTTCCACAGTGTTCACAGGGTTCAAGGGGTATATCAATCTCCCCAGGGTGAGAGTGACAAGTTGGGTCACTGTCCACAAAAGGGCACCCCTCCCCCAAAGATGGCTCATTACTGGGATTCATTGCTGATTCCTACCTGTAGCTCACTAGTCCCAATGAGATTTCTTGTGATACAGGTTATATGCTTTGTAGGCGATTAGTTGTTGGTAATGGGGTCGAGGAAACGGGCATGGTTGGACACGACCACGCTACTATCCCACACTCAGTCTCTGTGGTTCATTTGAGCCCCCAAATTAGCAGTCTGTTTTTCATAGCTGTTCCATTCCCAGCTAGGTTTCAAGGCACTTGGTCACCAGTACCTATGACTGGTCGATAGGGTATCCTCCATGATAAAGTTTTTATTTTTAATGTGTGCAGTCCAATGCTGGGTGCTAGCCAGTTATCGGAATGCATCTTACCGCCTAAACCGAGTGTAGTTGTGACAACTGTACCCCCAAGTTCATAGCTGAAATTCCAAAGATCTGGAAATCAGCATTTGTCCTACCACTTTTAAAAGGGGGAGATCAAACTCTTTTAAATAATTATAGGCCAATCTCAAAGCTGTCACCCCTGGTGAAAATACTTGAAACCCTTGTAAGTGAACAACTAAAATAGTTTTTATTTACTAACTCTATTTTATCAATGTACCCATCGGGCTTCAGGAAGAAGCATAGCACAATTACAGCAGCCATGAAGGTTTTAAATGATATCACTGAAGCCCTTGACAAAAAACAGCACGGTGTCTCACTTTTTATTGATATCTCTAAGGCTTTTGATACAGTTGATCATGCTATACTAAGACAGAGATTGTCAAGTGTAGGTCTTTCGGAGCATGCAGTTGTCTCTTACAAAAGCTTTCCAGAACATGCAAACTGCTTTTTTTTCATACCTTGTGTCAATTGAAGCTTATCCTCAATACTGACAAGACTAAACTAATGCTGCTCCCAGTACAGCACACAATGTAATACCCAGACACATATTTTATATATGAACGCTTCCGCTCAGTGTTTGAGATCAATTGACACCCTTTACCATGGCACTTTGAGATTATTTTAAAAGGCAAAACCTTTACGCACCACTGCACTTTGTATACCAGGGTTGGCTGGCCTTCTCTAGTCACTCGTAGGCTCAGTCACTGGTATACTTTTATTTACAAAGCCATTTTGGGTTTACTACCTTTTTATTGTTCAGAAATGTGGTGGATACTATCTTCATTCACTGGACTTTATCCTGCTAACTGTTCCAAATGTCCAAACTGAATTTGGTAAAAGGGCTTTTATGTACTCTGCGCCATCGTCTTGGAACACCTTACAAAATACTTTTAAACTGGAAGAACTTGTCCCGATTGGTGTTTTTAAATCACTGATGAAGGATTTTAAGGCTGATTCCCTGACCTGTCAATGTTTATAATTTGCTGTTTTATACTCCTGTGAATTCAATGGTTTTTACTAGATTACTTGTAGTTTCATGTCTGAATACATGCCTATATTGGCCAGGGCGCTCTTGAAAAAGAGATTTTAATCTCAATGAGCCCTTCCTGGTTAAATAAAGGTTAAATAAAATAAATAAAAGTGGCAAGGCCAATCGGGGTACGTCACTATCACCAGAGCCCATGTACCCAGAGTGGGCTGAGCTTTAGGCAAACCTTGGCACATAAACATCGTTTTTTCAACTGAGTTCCACGGTGTTCACGGGTGTTAAAAGTGACACAGGTTGTCAAGAGTGTTGGAAATGGAAGAAGAACCAATCTCTCCCAGTCCAAAAGGTGGTGTTCAGATGGCACTTCACGGGAGCCTCACTGTGACGCCACGATACAGGCTACAATTTGATGAACATCCCCCATGTGCTTGTTTTGAGGGAGGAAATATTCAGAAGCAGGCAATCCGAGTGGTTCCAATGTCAAAGATCCTGTCACGAATCGTCGATAGGAACGGACCAAGGCGCAGCCAAGGCGCAGCGTGAGTTGAGTTCCACAATCTTCATTACACCGTGAAACTACCAAAAACAACAAACGCCGTAGTGCACAAAACACTAACATAAACAATATCCCACAAAACAGGTGGGCACAAAGGACAATTTAAGTATGATCCCCAATTAGAGACAACGATAATCAGCTGCCTCTAATTGGGAACCACACTAAAACACCAACATAGAAATATAACGACTAGAACACCCCTGAGTCACGCCCTACCTAAAGCACCATAGAGAACCCCGGGGGCTCTCTATGGACAGGGCATGACATATCCGGGACTGCTGGTGCAGCCGGTGTTCCTGGTTACAAAAAAGGGACGGGACTTTGCGCCCCATTCTAGACATACGTGCCCTCAGAAATAGCCGCGATTGGCTGGTGGGGGGGCAAGCACTGTTACACACATCCATGCTAATGGAGTCGAGGGGGCGAGGACTGTTACACACATCCATGCTAATGGAATCGAGAGGGCAAGCACTGGGGGCAAGCACTGTTACACACATCCATGCTAATGGAGTTGAGGGGGCAAGCACTGTTACACACATCCATGCTAATGGAGTCGAGGGGGCAAGCACTGTTACACAAATCCATGCTAATGAAGTCGAGGGGGCAAGCACTGTTACACACATCCATGCTAATGGAGTCGAGGGGGCAAGCACTGTTACACACATCCATGCTAATGGAGTCGAGGGGGCAAGCACTGTTACACACATCCATGCTAATGGAGTTGTGGGGGCAAGCACTGTTACACACATCCATGCTAATGGAGTCGAGGGGGCAAGCACTGTTACACACATCCATGCTAATGGAGTCGAGGGGGCAAGCACTGTTACACACATCCATGCTAATGAAGTTGAGGGGGCAAGCACTGTTACACACATCCATGCTAATGGAGTCGAGGGGGCAAGCACTGTTACACACATCCATGCTAATGGAGTCGAGGGGGCAAGCACTGTTACACACATCCATGCTAATGGAGTCGAGGGGGCAAGCACTGTTACACACATCCATGCTAATGGAGTCGAGGGAGCAAGCACTGTTACACACATCCATGCTCATGGAGTCGAGGGGGCAAGCACTGTTACACACATCCATGCTAATGGAGTCGAGAGGGCAAGCACTGTTACACACATCCATGCTAATGGAGTCGAGGGGGCAAGCACTGTTACACACATCCATGCTAATGGAGTCGAGGGGGCAGGCACTGTTACACACATCCATGCTAATGGAGTCGAGGGGGCAAGCACTGTTACACACATCCATGCTAATGGAGTCGAGGGGGCAAGCACTGTTACACACATCCATGCTAATGGAGTCGAGGGGGCAAGCACTGTTACACACATCCATGCTAATGGAGTCAAGGGGGCAAGCACTGTTACACACATTCCATGCTAATGAAGTCGAGGGGGCAAGCACTGGGGGCAAGCACTGTTACACACATCCATGCTAATGGAGTCGAGGGGGCAAGCACTGTTACACACATCCATGCTAATGGAGTCGAGGGGGCAAGCACTGTTACACACATCCATGCTAATGGAGTCAAGGGGGCAAGCACTGTTACACACATTCCATGCTAATGAAGTCGAGGGGGCAAGCACTGGGGGCAAGCACTGTTACACACATCCATGCTAATGGAGTCGAGGGGGCAAGCACTGTTACACACATCCATGCTAATGGAGTCGAGGGGGCAAGCACTGTTACACACATTCCATGCTAATGGAGTCGAGGGGGCAAGCACTGGGGGCAAGCACTGTTACACACATCCATGCTAATGGAGTCGAGGGGGCAAGCACTGTTACACACATCCATGCTAATGGAGTCGAGGGGGCAAGCACTGTTACACACATCCATGCTCATGGAGTCGAGGGGGCAAGCACTGTTACACACATCCATGCTACTGTCCTGTATTCAGTCTCTAGGCTTCATTAGAAACCAGAAAATTAGCTGACTAACTCCATTTCAGCACATTCTGTTTCTGGGTCTCACGCTAGACTCCTGTATCATGCTTTTCTATCCCCATGTAGGTGTCCAGGTTCCGGCTCTGCTTAGCCACATTTCGGATTGTGTCACACATTGCGTTTTTACCCATGCCTATTCCTACCTGGGATGATGGCTTCTGTGATGGAAGTCTTCCCGTGGGGCTAGCCACTCACCTGGACACATCTCACAACCAAATCTGGTTGCTTCGGGTGTCCCTGTCAGGCCTATGGGCCTCTATCCAGTGTAAGGACCCTCTGCTATTATCAGGGGGCTCCCATGGGCTGAGTTGTGTCCCGCAAGGTGATCACGACAGATGTATCCCTCCAAGGGTGGCGTGTGCTGTATGAAGGCTACTCAATTCGGAAGGTATGGAATGTGGTGCAGAGCGCACTGCATGTCAATTAGCCAGAGTATCTGGCGCTCAAGCGCCTTTCCCTGTTTTTATTGGGCCGGCTTGTACTGGACAGAAACAACAATATGTCAGTGGTGGCATGCATCAACAGATGGGGAGAGACTCTTTTATCCAGGTGGGACACTCTCTCAATGTTACTTCGGCAGGGCTGATGTAGATCTTTACGCATTGCAAGAAAACGTGCAGTGTCGTCTATTTTTCTTGATGATGGACCCAAGTGCTGCTCTGGCACACCAGTGTTCTCGGGTCCTCCTTTACGTGTTTCCTGCCAGCAGTTCTTATTCAGCCCACATTGGAGTGGGTGCGGTGCGAGGGCTTACCATTGATTCTTGTGGCTCCTCGTTGGCCCAGGCAGCCTTGGTCCACCAAGATCATTTGCCTTTACGCTGGGACCCATGGAAACTGCTGTTGCACAGGGACCTGTTATCTCAGGCTCATGTGTAGGCCAGAGATTTGGTAAATAATGCCAATTTAATAATGTTTACATATCTTACATTACTCATATCATATGTACATACTGTATTCTATACCATCTATTGCACCTTGCCTGTGACGCTCGGCCATCGCTCATCCATATATTTATATGTCCATATTCTCATTCACCCATTTTAGTTTTGTGTGTATTAGGTAGTTGTTGGGGAATTGTTAGATTACTTGTTAAATATTACTGCACTGTCGGAACTAGAAGCACAAGCATTTCGCTACACTCGCATTAACATCTGCTAACCATGTGTATGTGACCAATAGAATTTGATTTGATTTGATGGACCTGGCCCCTAAGAGGGCTAATCTGATGGATAGAGGTTTACCTACAAAGTTATTACTACCATTCAGTCTGCAAGGGTGCCCTCCACGAGAGGGCTGTATAAGTGGCAAGCGTTTGAGCTCTGATGCCAAGATTATGTTCCTACAGGAGCTTTTAAAGCATAATCCACTTTAAAAGTGTACATGGCCGCTGTCTCATCGTGTGGGAATTGACGGAACCTCACCCGGGGCTCACCCCCTGGTGGTGCGGTTCCTGAAAGGTGTACGTCGTCACATACCAGTCTCTAAACCCATTGCGCCCACATGGGACTCGGCGTTGGTTTTGGGACCATTGTGTGTGGCCCCCTTTGAGCCTCTGGAATTGGTGGATCTGAAGATCCTCTCCTACAAAACCTTCCTGGACATGGCTTTATCTCCCTGGCATATAGCAGCAAAGGGCAAGGGTTACATAGAGGTGTATGCGCCCACTCCACCAGGAGTCTGGCAGCATCTTGGCCTTTGTTTAATGGGTTGACTATAGGAGATATTTGTGCTGCGGAGAGTTGGGAATCACCACACATTTTTGTGAGGTTTTATCACTTGGATGTCACTGCTCCCAGTACAGCACACAATGTAATACCCAGACTGCTGCATCTGGCAGGGCCAGGTCTGGGTGGTCTGCCACATGCTGTTTCATTTCGTATCTGTTGGGGTTGGCTTGAGCGTGATTATATTTCCCCATAGTATGGTGTACAGAAGTTGACTGATTGAAGGGAATTTAACGTTATGACTATAACTACTGTTCTCTGAAGGAGGGAAACAAGGTACAGCACCTGTTTGGCCCTGCACCACCCATTCCTGGGCTTGGTGAAGAGCAGTATTACATTGAAGTAATGAATCCGAGCCTCACGCTTATCCCCTGTGGAAGGCGGGGCTTCCAGCGAGTCGTGGATCTTATTGGCCTTGTGAAACATGATAGTGGATCCTTCAACCAAAGTCACGAGAGTGCGACTCCCCATAGTATGTTGCGCCTCGTTTGCCTCCTTCAGAAACGGTAGTTATAGTCATAATGTTACGTTCTCTTTCTCTCGTATGCACTCATCTCTCCTCAAGGCTCTTTCTACCCACAGTTTTTCTTGCTAAGAATACACTGATCTCTCGCTGTGTGTGCGCGCGTGTGTGTGTGTGTGTGTGTGCGTGTGTGTACAGTGGGAAGTGTTAAG
This sequence comes from Oncorhynchus mykiss, assembly GCF_013265735.2. Taxonomy (NCBI): domain Eukaryota; kingdom Metazoa; phylum Chordata; class Actinopteri; order Salmoniformes; family Salmonidae; genus Oncorhynchus; species Oncorhynchus mykiss. The sequence goes on from NC_048567.1 coordinate 68,053,558, forward strand.
TGCTTAAAGAGAAAACAGCAACTCCTTTTTATCCTGCATCCATCATCACCACTGAAAGACCACTTTGATACGGCATCCTCAGATCAACATAAAATACATGAAAGAGTCTAAATAAACAGCATAAAAGAACCATTCACTTCTTAGACTGCAGATGACTTGAGTAGAGCAACCAGCAAGGTTGACTCATTTCTATTCTTTAAGATGGTTTTATTTTCAAGATCATTAATGCACATTGTGTGTGATAGTGGTGTCAGTCTTTAGTGGTGTCAGTCTTTTCCCCACATATACAGTATGAATAACATTGTGTTTATTCACCTGGCATGAATGTGTTAATATTGTTTTGTATATGCACACACACACACACACACACACACACACACACACACACACACACACACACACACACTACATTCTGGAATCTTTACTCATCCTTCTGCCAGGCTGCCATTTTGGCAGTGAAAGTGTCAGTGTCTGCATCCTCCCCAATCAATAATCTCCAATGTGACCAACTCAGACCAGAGAGAGGCTGATTATTACAGAGCTGGCGGCAGGGAGGGGAGAGGGAGAGGTAAAAGAAAGAGAGGGGTGGAAAAGTGGTAGAGAAAGGAAATCTTTAAAATCAGTTCAAGTCAGGCTATTACAAATTCACATTTCTGACATCTGGATAATTTGTGAAATTACCCATTTTACCCAACTTCTACCATCATCAAAAAACATAAAAACACAACTTTTGTCCTCAATTTACCCTTACAAATCTGTGTAGGAAATTGAATGTTAATACCAATGCATTCAGAGTGTTTGAACACAATAAGCATGATGTGGCTTCAAACAGAAGCTTTGGAGAGCATTTGGGTCTATTGTGTAGGCCTATAATAGTGTACCAACCAATCACGGTGAACTGGGCTCTGCTGCCTTAGTAATGAGCATAAGCATAATGACTTGGGTGTGTGTGTATGTGAGGTTGTGGCTTCTCATACTGTAGGCCTACAAATGTAACGTCATTGTAGTGACATAAGAATAGGCAATGATCATTAGGCCTACCCTCCAACCACAGCCTGAGTGAGATTTGGTTGGGGGGTCATCGTGGTCAAAACATTTGAATGGCCCCCCTCTTGACTGTGGAGAGAGAAATGTACATGTATAAGTTAATTTACTGCAATTCTACACCTTTTGCCATGGGGCAGAGAGAACATTTAGCAATGTTGTAACAAATGTCATGCAATTCTACTAATTTTGCCATCTGTGGGGAGAAATGTTTTTAAGTTTTACAGCTAATTTCCTGCAATTCTACACATTTGCCATCAGTGGAAACTCCTCAGAGGAGGAAGGGGAGGACCATCCTCCTCAGAAATGTATATATATTTTTTATAAAACTATACTAAATATATCCACCTCACCGAATAATTGATTGAAACACATTGTTTTGCAATGAAGATCTACAGTAGCTTCAACAGCGCTCTGTAGGGTAGCACCATGGAGTAGCTGGAGGACAGCTAGTTTCCATCCTCCTCTGGGTACATTGACTTCAATACAAAACCTTGGAGGCTCGTGGTTCTCACCCGCTTCCATAGACTTACACAGTAATTATGACATCTTCTGGAGGACGTCCTCCAACCCATAAGAGCTTTTGCAGCATGAACATATTGTATCCACCCAATCAAAGGAATCCGAGAATGGACCTAGTAATGAAGGCATGAGCTACAGCTAGCTAGCACTGCAGTGCATAAAATGTGGTGAGCAGTTGAAGTGAATAGATAAAATGTGGTGAGTAGACTCAAGGAGAGAGACAGACAATAGTTGAATAACTTTTAACAAATGAATTTCTTCAAAAATGAAGGAAAAGCAAGAGAGCTAGCTATATTTAATATTTTTCTTCACTTTCCTTTTCACTTAATTAGCTAGCGAATGCAGCTAGCTAGTTTAGCCTACTCAAACAACTAGATCAAACAGGGAGGGATGCTATGTTACCTAGCTGGCTTTGGCTATCCAACACTGGAACTCTTCCAAGTCAAGGTAAGCGTTTGGTTTTATTAATTTATTGGCACCCGGGCCCGCCGGTGTAACTGCTAAACTTCTTGCTAACTGTACACTGTACTGTATGATTGTAGTTGGCTCACTAACATGTTACTTCTAGTAGCTATTTTGTTGACTTGACGTTAGCTAATTGGGTAACAACAATGTAAGCTGTGTGTAGCGGTTAGCGGTTATGATATGAAGGTTTGGCTTAGAAAGGTTTTTTTGCCTGGTCGCAGACAGCTGATGTGTTGTGCACTGAAGCGAAGGGAAAAGGTGAGAGGAGGAGAGTGCGTAGATGTGAGAAGGAATTGTGCAAGGAGTATTGAATGTGTCAATGTCTGTCACCTTGATAACAAAAATGTATCTCGACCTGTGCACCTACTTTGTACATTTTAATTCATGATGTGTATAAGGAAAATGTGAGTATCATGTAGTAAGTAGCCTACGCCTATCGATGTTACATTGAGCCGGGTGTATGGAATATGAATGACAGTCATCCAATATGCTGTAATAGAAGTAAAGCCATGCTAATAAATAAATACATTGTCCTCCCTCATTTTAAATGGCACCGACTGCTGTTATCTGAGTGAGAGTGACAAACAAAAGCAATGGGGGCTCCTGCATCCATAATTTCATTTGCATATTGGCATACAGTTGAGATGGGGTGTTTTCAGGATTTCTACACATGGGGAAAAACATTTAGCAGGAAATGTGCCTTTTTATTCATTTTTACATTTATTTTCACCCCAATTTTGTGATATCCAATTGGTAGTCTCGTCCCATCGCTGCAACTCCCCTACAGACTCAGGAAAGGGGAAGGTCAAGAGCCATGTGTCCCACGAAACACGACCCTGCCAAACCACACTGCTCGCTTAACCCAGAAGCCAGCCGCACCAATGTGTCTGATCAGTTGGTGACCAAAGTCAGCTTGTAGGCACCCAGCCTGCCACAAGGAGTCGCTAGATTGTGATGGGACAAGGAAATCCCAGCCGGCCAAACCCTCCCCTAACCCGGACGACGTTGGGCCAATTGTGCACCGCCTCATGGGTCTCCATGTGCACCGCCTCCTGGGTTTGAACCCAGTTCTGTAGTGACACCTAAAGCACCTAAAGCACAAATGACCGAAATGAGTTGTTACTCTGACAAACTGAAAGCAATAAAAACAACCTGGTCTTGAATGCAAACAATTGCCCAGGCTATGAAGAGAGACACAGATTGTACACTATTAGGAGGAATATACAACGAGTGTACAAAACATTAAGAACACCTTCTCCCTTTTGCCCCCAGAACAGCTTTAATTTGTCGGGCACGGACTCTACAAGGTGTTGAAAGTGTTGCACGGGGATGCTGGCCCATGTAGACTCCAATGCTTCCCACAGTTGTGTAAGGTTGGCTGGATGTTCTTTGGGTGGTGTACCATTCTTGATACACACGCAAAACTGTTGAGTGTGAAAAGCCCAACAGTGTTGCAGTTCTTGACAGAAAATGGTGCATCTGGCACACATACACAACCCATGTCTCAATTGTCTCAGGGCTTAAAAATCCTACTTTAACCTGTCTCCTCCCCTTCATCTACACTGATTTAAGTGGATTTAACAAGTGACATCAATAAGGGATCATAGCTTTCACCTGGATTCACTTGGTCAGTCTATGTCATGGTAAGAGCTGGCGTTCTTAATGTTTTGTACACTCAGTGTGTATATATACTGAACAAATATATAAACGCACATGGGCCTATTCCCCCCCCCCATGGCTGCACCACTCACTGCCCAGTCATTAGGACCTATTTTATTTCAACTGACTGATTTCTTATATGAATGCTAACTCAGTAAAATCTTAGAAATTGTTGCATGTTGCATTTATATTTTTGTTCAGTAATATTTAGGCTACAATTTGAGAGTGTGTGATAAAGGGGTTGGAGATATGTTCATTTCGACATTACAAAGAATTAAAAAAATACAAACATGGCAACACTGCCATGTTGCACTGAGCTTTGCTGTTGGAAAACAACAAATATGTACGAATTTCAGGTGTCCCAGATTGCACTTCCCCAACTTCACTCCTCGACTTTCGTCTGCAGTCGGTTGCTTCAGCCTTACTACTCAAACAAGCCCATTGATCTGTTAATTTGACTGTCACGGGTCGCCAGTAAAAAGTAGCATTAATTGCGCGCCTAATGCTATTGGGTAGATTACCGGTTGCAGCTTTTCAGCCATTTGGTGCAAGTACCATTTTTCTCAGTTGGATTGGCTGAGACTGCTATCAATCTTTCTGACCCCCCCCCCCCCCACCCCCCGGTTAACGCCCATTGCCCCAGTCGCAATAACGCACGGACACGAGCTTCCGAACACCAGGGGCGGTGTCAAGCAAACTATGCCATGTGTTCTTCAAGAACAGCGTCCTTATTGGTCTACAGTACGGGGCTCTCGGCCCATCGCCAAGGGATACGCTTCGGATTGGTTGAATCGGCTAACCCCCCCAGATACCATTGCGCGTGCACTTTTCTCCGATTCTCGACAGTGGTTTATTGGCGTAACCCCGTCTCCACGCGCATCTGCCCATACAACCAAGCCTCACCATTTACGCAAATAGCGTTACAAAGGTTCGTAGTGAATAAAACAGCGAGCCCGAAACCGATTGTGAAGGAATAAAAAATAATACAAGAATCGTCGGGTCTGACTGGAACTGCCCTTTCCAGAGGAACGAAGTGAACAAGACCCGATAGCCAACTGGAATAACCGGATTTGACGGTCGCCGTGTGTGGAGTTGGGACGAGTTTGCAGGGCCGTGGAAATCGTCAATGTAAAAATTGGGCAACTGACAGATTTTTCCGTTTGAATCGTCGGTAGGGTAGAAGAGCGAGGGAGCCGGCATGGCGGACGGATCGTTGAGTCTCCATCGGAATATAAAGAGGATCTGCATGGTCCTGGATCTATAGGAATACACAGCAACCATTCCCCATTAACGCATTATCTGATAGTTTCACTTGTGTCATTTTGTGCTCAACTGTGACCAAATTAAGGAAATCAAACCAGCAGTGGGTTCATTTGGGGGCCACAGGGCCAGATTCATGACTATTTAGTCGAAGACGCGTCTCCAAGGCCTATTATCAACTGAAGGAAAACGAGGAACCAAAGGAAGAAAGGATGCTTTGAACGACTATTGGGGGACGAGAAAGGGTAGATTGATAGGTCAAAATATCGACTGTGAAGGCTCGTGGAGAGGAGTTGATAGAAAAAATCATATTGTAAATAATCTAACATTCAGATTAAGGAACTGTCATTCTTTGAATGCAAAGGTTTAGAAAGAAATCTACCAAGCCAGTCACGTAGCATACAGTATTTGATTCGAGGATTGGATCATGTCGGGGCGGCCCAGAACCACCTCCTTCGCGGAGAGCTGCAAACCAGTGCCGCAGCCCTCGGCTTTTGGCTCTATGAAAGTCAGCAGTAAGTCTTCCTTTTTTTTTATAATCAAACTAAGTTTGCCCAATTACCTGCCTTGCAAATGAAATCAATTAAACTAGTTTTGTCCTTGTTGACTCGACGTTGACTCGACGCCAGGTCTGATAGCACAGGCAGGCTTGTCATTCTGTGTCACTGGCTGAGATTCTCAGGCGTAGTGTCACCCTGGTTTCTGCCGGAGGGACCGTTGTGACGTCCGACTCTAGGCTGGTCAGCGGACAGAGGTAGAGGGCCGCGCCGGGGGAGAGAGGGGCAGGGCTGGCAGCCACCCAAACCAACATCGTGGCGAGTGCCACGATCTGATTTGCCTTATCATTTACAGATTCTTCTAGGTGTCCATTCCATTAGATCACAACATGTATTTCAACCCATTACTGATCTCTAGTCGAATGGAGCGCCTGGTTTAGGGTCATGACTAGGCATACACTGTTATATTATTATTTCGTGGGGATATTTTGTATATATTACTTATTTCTATGTAATTTTGCTAGCTTTGCGAGCAGTTTTCTCAGATAGTATTAATTTCTTACCAGCCAGATGCAGCAAGTGACAGGATCGGTCTATTACACAACTGTCAACAAGAAGGTGCGCCCATGCAGAATTTGACTGGGGGGGGACTTGATCTTTCAGGATAAAGGGCGGGTTTCTCGTTCGTGTAAACTGAGTTGTCGTGGAATTTGGGGTGCGTTCAGTTCGCATGAACGTTTGCTACATTGCGGAACGGTTTGTACCGAATGACACGTTTTCCTTAAACGTTATTGAACAGACTTTGAGATAGGTTTGTTCCATTGGGTGGGTGTGCCAGGATGTGGCTTGAAGCAATGAGTGACGTATTTAAAGTGCATCGGTGCTTTTTGAACACACAACCCAACCCCTCCCTGTTTTTCAACTGATCGTTCAATACAGCAACGTTTCTGTTCAACTGAATGTTCCAAAATGTAAAAACGAGCACCAGCACACAAGCCAGATCGCCTACTCCACTGTCAAGACATCTATGTGCCACAACTAGAAGCACAAGCACTTCACTACACCTGCAATAACATCTGCTAAACACCTGTATGTGACCAATAACATTTGATTTGACAATGTATCAGACTGAAGTTGCTACAGTATTGCCATCCTCAAGGCGCTCCTGGGCCAGGATATATGCTCCTGACAACTTTAATGGTGTTTTAAACGGTTGTGAAAACAAAATAATAAAGCCTATCCTTCTGATGCCTCAGCCTATAGTATATAAATAGCCTGTAATTGTATTTAGCCTATTCCTATTGCACGTAGACAGTGGTGCAACTTTGGTTTTAGAAGTAGGGGTGAACATACATTTTCTTTTGTATATATATTTTTCAAATCCAGCCGGATAAACACTCCAAATAGCATACCCGACCTCTCGGATGCGTCCGCATGGTCCTAAAGCACACCGTTGCCTCGTTTTGTATCACAATCCAATGATAAAACTTGGTGGGGACAAAAACGCTATGTCATACATAATGTGGTGGTGGTGGGGGGGACATGTCCCCCCCGTCCTCAGTGAAAGTTGCATCCCTGCACATACACATGCATCAGACATTTATACACCTGCTCCTCAGAGTTCAGATGTTGACATACTTCAACCCCAGCCTTGCTTTACATACAGTACCATTAGGCCTATCACCTTCTGCATTACTGTAAGTCTCTGTGTGTGGGCTACAGAGAGCAAGAGAGAGAGAGTTGTGGTAATGAATCTCAGATACTCTTTCACAATGCAATTGTCCCTTTCACTGACTAGACCTAAGCATACTGAAATGGACACTAAACAGTGTATGGAGATTGTATAGTTGAGTGTGTGTGTCTGTGTGGTATGTGTGTGCAGATGGGAGTTAGGAGTAGGAAGCAGTATGGCAATGGTGCATTTAGTACTTCGAGCATTGCAGTAGAATGCCTTTCTCTCCCACACCCTCATCTCTCTAGTAGCTATAATACAACAACAATTCATATATATACAGTACCAGTCAAAGGTTTGGACTACTCATTCAAAAGCTGTCCTCAAGACAAAGGGTGGCTACTTTGAAAAATCTCAAATATAAAATATGTTTGATTTGTTTAACACTTTTGTGGTTATTACATGATTCCATATGTGTTATTTCATAGTTTTGATTTCTTCACTATTATTCTACAATGTAGAAAACAGTAGTAACCAAGAAAAACCCTTGAATGAATAGGTGTGTCCAAACTTTTGACTGGTACTGTATATAAAACAAATAAATATCTAATACAAAATGTAATAATGGTCAACGTTCAGAATCTAATCCATAACTACAAAAATATTATATTGGTGGTATTTATATTGTCTATATGCAATCATTATAATAAAATAGTACAATATGTATATTTTTTTCTACAATATAACTTTTTAAACATTTAATGTTTCCTCCCTTAACTTTTAACAAGCTGTGACTTATTATGAGGCCAAATCTATCACAACATACCTTTCCACCCCCAAATATACACATTTTATCTTTGTTTGATTGTTTTGTAAAATGTGTAGACATTTTCATTGTGAATTTTGGGAAGGACTCGCTAAGTAATATATGTTTGTGGTAAACGATTAGAAAGTGTTCTTCACTTTCTATCTCTCCTGACCCAGAGTTATGACATAGTCTGTCTTCTCTAGCCAGCCATTTTTTTCAATGGCATCTTGTTTCAATTGCCAGACTATAATCGCCAGGCAATAGCCAGGCTCTCACACAGCCAGACACCAGGCCTCTCTGTCTCTCTTAATTTGTTTGGGTCTAATTGTTTTGCTGTCCTGAGGCTCTGTGGGGTCTGATTGTGTTCGTGAACAGAACCCAAGGACCAGTCTGCTTAGGGGACACTTATCCAGGTTTGTCTCTCTGTAGGTGATGGCTTTGATATGGAAAGTTTAGTTTATCGTCTCTTTTCTGGATGTTGATAATTAGTGGGTATCGGCCTAATTTTGCTCTGAATGCATTATTTGGTGTTTTACGATGTACACAGAGGATATTTTTGCAGAATTCTGCATGCAGAGTCACATTTTGTGAATTCTTGGTTGGTGAGTGGACCCCAGACCTCACAACCATAAATGGGAAATTGGTTCTATAACCGATTCAAGTATTTTTAGCCAGATCCTAATTGTGAACATAGATTTTATAATGTCGTATGTTTTTCCCCCCAACACCATTTTCCATCAGTTTGTATAGCAGACCCTCATGCCTAAATGAGTCGATAGCGTTTTTGAAATCTACAAAGCACAAGAAGACTTTGCATTTGTTTTGATTTGTTTCTTTGTCAATTATGGTGTGCAGGTTGAATACCTTTTCTTTCGTACGGTAATTTGGGAAAAAGCCAATTTGACATTTGCTCAGTACATTGTTTTCACTGAGGAAATGTACAAGTCTTCTGTTAATGATAATGCAGAGGATTTTCCCAACGTGGCTGTTGACGAATATCCCACGGTAGTTATTGGGGTCAAATTTGTCTCCACTTTTGGGGATTTGGGTGATCAGTCCTTGGTTCCAAATATTGGGGAAGATGCCAGAGCTAAGGATGATGTTAAAGAGTTTAAGTATAGCCAATTGGAATTTGTGGTTTGTATATTTTATCATTTAATTTAGGATACCATCAACACCACAGGCCTTTTTGGGTTGGAGGGTTTGTATTTTGTTCTGTAGTTCATTCAAGGTATTTGGAGAATCCAGTGTGTTCTGGTAGTCTTCAATAAAGTTTATTCTAAGATTTTCTATTTGATTATGTACATTTATTTTTTGCTGTTTGTTCTTTGTTATAGAGACACAAATATTGGAGAAGTGGTTTATCCATACATTTCCATTTTGGATAGATAACTCTTTGTGTTGTTTGTTTAGTGTGATTCAATTTTCCCAGAAGTGTTTAGAGTCTATGGATTCTTCAATTACATTGAGCTGATTTCTGACTTGCTGTTCCTTCTTTTTCCCTAGTATATTTCTGTATTTATTTAGTGATTCACCATAGTGAAGGCTCAGGTTTTCTGGGTCTCTATGTTTTTGGTTGGATAGAAATTGAGAAACCTTTCTTAGGTTTTTTAATTCTTCATCAAACCATATGTCATTGTTGTTAATTTTCTGAGGTTTTCTGCTTGACATTTTTAGATTTGATAGGGAAGCTGAAAGGTCAAATATACTGTTTAGGTTTTCTACTGCCGAGTTTACACCTTCACTATTACAGTGAAACATTTTGTCCAGGAAGTTGTCTAAAAGGGATTTCATTTGTTGTTGCCTAATTGTTTTTGGTAGATTTCCACACTACTTTCCTTCCTCTATAGCATTTCTTATATTATTTAGTTCATTTTGCTTTGATGCCTCATGTTTGAGTATTGCTCTGTTCTAGTAGACTGTGATTTTGCTGTGGTCTGATAGGGGTGTCAGTGGGCTGACTGTGAACGCTCTGAGAGAGGTCAGTGAGGAAGTAGTCTACAGTACTACTGCCAAGAGATGAGCTATAGGTGTACCGACCCTAGGAGTTCCCTCGATGCCTACCTTTGACAATGTACATACCCAGCGTGCGACAGAGCATTTCCTTTTGAATTTCTAACCAAATGTAAATTTTTCCTGTTTTGATTCATTTAATAGATTGACTTAGGTCTGCTCTATACCAAATTAGCATACCCCCTGAGTCCCTTCCCTGTTGCACACCTGGTAGTTTGGTGGGTGAGACTCCAGCTCTCTGTAATCTAGAGGGCAACCATCTCCTCTATACCATGTTTCTTGTAGGATGACAATGTCTGTATTTCTGATTTCTTTGGTGAAGTCCAGGTTCCTTCTCTCTCTGTGTCTGTGTCTCGCATGCACCCACGCACGCACGCGCACGCACACACACACACACACACACACACTAGTTTTGTTCTGGGTAGAGGCAGCTGGCCAAGAACAATCTTGTTTAGCATTTCAAAGCTCCCACTGTGTCTTTTTTCCCTCTATTTCCCTCGCCCTCAATGGAGATGGGAACAAAATTAACAAATTGAACATGATGTTAAATTTAAATTGCCGCTTTACGATTGAAAAAAAGATACGAGCGAGCTGAACAAATTGAAGAACAAACAGAGAGAGACAGACTGAGCGTCAGAGAGAGACAGAGTGAGAGACAGAGAGAGAGACGTCAGATATTGGGTCCAAGTTATTACTCTGTAATGTGGTAGTTATTACCTTATCTGCATGAACCCTAGTTTCCATAATGAATCAGCAATATACAAATTGGCTTAATTATTTATTTACTAACTAAATAATCACAGAAATACATCACAAACAGTAGATATGGGTTACTAACAATGATAGAAAAGTCTCTAGTGGGCTAAACCGATATGACAAAAGGACAAAGGAAACGGGTGAGGACTGAGAAAGTGTAGCCAAACTACAGCTGTATGGTCTAATGGTCTATATAATTGTAGCCTTCCCAACGTGGGGACCTGTCCTGGTGTTCTCTGACTTCGTAACCATGCGAGACGTCCGGCTTACCGTGGGTCTCTTTGGCATGAAATGTACATTTTGTCACTGGTGATTTTATACACTTCAGAGAAAAGGCCGGTCCATGATGCCAAATGTGATGTCTGGGCTCACAGGGGTGTGTACACTGACTAGTTACTCTTTATATGAAAATCCATTTACTCATTTAGAAGGTTAACATCACATTACTTCTTTTCACAAATAGTTTCATGTTTAATCACATATGTTTCACAATATTTAGATGTAAACCAGGCAGCTGGGAAATATACACTTTAACCTCTCTGGGATATATGGGACGGTAGCGTCCCACCTCGCTAACAGCCAGTGAAAGTGCAGGGTGCCAAATTCAAAACAACAAAGATCTCATAATTAAAATTCCTCAAGCATACAAGTATTTTACACCATTTTAAAGATCAAATTCTCATTAATCCAGCCACAGTGACTGATTTTAAAAAGGCTTTACTGTGAAAACACCACAAACGATTATGTTAGGTCACCACCAAGTCACAGAAAAACCTAGCCATTTTTCCAGCCACAGAGAGGAGTCACAAAAAGCACAAATAGAGATACAATGAATCACTAACCTTTGATGATCTTCATCAGATGACACTCATAGGACTTCATGTTACACAATACATGTATGTTTTGTTCGCTAAAGTGCATATATATATAAAAAACATCTCATTTTACATTGGCGTGTTACGTTCAGTAGTTCTAAAACATGCGGTGATTGTGCAGAGAGCCACATCAATTTAGAGAAATACTCATCATAAATGTTGATGAAAATACAAGTGTTATACATGGAATTAGAGATATACTTCTCCTTAATGCAACCGCTGTGTCAGATTTCAAAAAAAGTTACGGAAAAAGCAAACCATGCAATAATCTGAGTACAGCCTTCAGACAACAAAGCAGCCAAAAAGATATCCGCCATATTGTGTAGTTAACATTAGTCAGAAATAGCATTATAAATATTAACTTACGTTTGATGATCTTCATCAGAATGCACTCCCAGGAATCCCAGTTCCACAATAAATGTTTGATTTGTTCGATAAAGTTAATAATTTATGTCCAAATAGCTTATTTTGTTAGGGCGTTTGGTAAACGAATCCAAACGCGTGTTCAGTTCCAGCCAAACGTCGGACGAAAAGTTCAATAAGTTATATTCCTTGTCATAGAAACTTGTCAAACTAAGTATAGAATCAATCTTTAGGATGTTTTTATCATAAATCTTCAATAATGTTCCAACCGGAGAATTCCATTGTCTGTAGAAAAGCAATGGAACGAGAGCTAACTCTCTCGTGACCGCGCCACACGAGCCTGTGGCACCGATTAGGATTTTTCAACGCCGATACCGATACCGATTATTGGAGGACCAAAAAAAGCCAATACCGATTAATCGGCCGATTTTTAAAAATGTTTTAAAAAACTTGTAATAATGACAATTACAACAATACTGAATGAAAACTTATTTTAACTTAATATAATACATCAATAAAAATCAATTTAGCCTCAAATAAATAATGAAACATGTTCAATTTGGTTTAAATAATGCAAAAACAAAGTGTTGGAGAAGTAAAACTGCAATATGTGCCATATAAATAAGCTAACGTTTGAGTTCCTTGCTATGAACATGAGAACATATGAAAGTTGGTGGTTCCTTTTAACATGAGACTTCAATAGGTAAGAGGTTTTAGGTTGTAGTTAATATAGTATTTTACTTTCTCTCTATACCATTTGTATATCATTAAACTTTGACTATTGGATGTTCTTATAGGCACTTTAGTATTGCCAGTGTAACAGTATAGCTTCCATCCCTCTCCTCGCCCCTACCTGGGCTCGAACCAGGAACACATCGACAAAAGCCACACTCGAAGCAGCGTTACCCATCACTCCACAAAAGCCACGGCCGTTGCAGAGCAAGGGGAATAACTACTCCAAGTCTCAGAGCGAGTGACGTTTGAAACGCTATTAGCGCGCACCCCATTAACTAGCTAGCTATTTCACTACGGTTAAACCAGTCATTAGGCTGATAGGCTTGAAGTCATAAACAGCGCTGTGCTTGCAAAGAGCTGCTGGCAAAACGCATGAAAGTGCTGTTTGAATGAATGCTTACGAGCCTGCTGCTGCCTACCATCGCTCAGTCAGACTGCTCTATCACATCATAGACTTAATTATAATATAATAACACACAGAAATACGAGCCTTAGGTCATTAATATGGTTGAATCCGGAAACTATCATCTCATAAAAACAAGACGTTTATTCTTTCAGTGAAATACGGAACCGTTTGGTATTTTATCTAACGGGTGGCATCCCTAAGTCTAAATATTCTTGTTACATTGTACAACCTTCAATGTTATGTCATAATTACGTAAAATTCTGGCAAATTAGTTCGCAATGAGCCAGGCGACCCAAACTGTTGCATATACCTTGACTCTGCGTGCAATGAACGCAAGAGAAGTGACACAATTTCCCATGGTTAATATTGCCTGCTAACCTGGATTTTTTTTTAGCTAAATATGCATGTTTAAAAATATATACTTCTGTGTATTGATTTTAAGAAAGGCATTGGTGTTTATGGTTAGTTACAGTCGTGCAACGATTGTGCTTTTTTCGCAAATGCACTTTTGTTAAATCATCCCCCAGTGTTACATCGATTATATGCAACGCAGGACACGCTAGATAAACTAGTAATATCATCAAAACTATGTGTAGTTAACTCATGATTATGATTGATTGATTGTTTTCTATAAGATAAGTTTAATGCTAGCTAGCAACTTACCTTGGCTTCTACTGCATTTGCGTAACAGGCAGGCTCCTCGTGGAGTGCAATGAGAGGCAGGTGGTTAGAGCGTTGGACTAGTTAACCGTAAGGTTGCAAGATTGAATCCCAGAGCTGACAAGGTAAAAATCTGTCATTCTGCCCCTGAACAAGGAAGTTAACCCACCGTTTCTAGGCCGTCATTGAAAATAAGAATGTGTTCTTAACTGACTTGCCTAGTTAAATAAAGGTGTAAAACATTTTGGGGGGCAAAATCAGCGTCCAAAAATACCAATTTCCGATTGTTATGAAAACTTGAAATCGCCCCTAATTAATCAGCCATTCCGATTAATCGGTCGACCTCTACTCACTACCCTCTGGAGAGCCTTACGGTTGTGGGCGGAGCAGTTGCCGTACCAGGCGGTGATACAGCCCGACAGGATGCTCTCGATTGTGCATCTGTAAATGTTTGTGAGTGTTTTTGTTTACAAGCCAAATTTCTTGAGCCTCCTGAGGTTGAAGAGGCACTGTTGCGCCTTCTTCACCATGCTGTCTGTGTGGGTGGACCATTTCATTTTGTCTGTGACGTGTATGCCAAGGAAATTAAAACTTTCCACCTTCTCCACTACTGTCCTGTCAATGTGGATAGGGGTGTGCTCCCTCTGCTGTTTCCTGAAGTCCAAGATCATCTCCTTTGTTTTGTTGACGTTGAGTGTGAGGTTATTTTCCTGACACCACACTCCGAGGGCCCTCACCTCCTCCCTGTAGGCCGTCTCGTTGTTGTTGGTAATCAAGCCTACCACTGTAGTGTCGTCTGCAAACTTGATGATTGAGTTGGAGGCGTGCATGGCCACGCAGTCATGGGTGAACAGGGAGTACAGGAGAAGGCTGAGAACACACCCTTGTGGGGCCCCGATGTTGAGGATCAGTGGGGTGGAGATGTTGTTTCCTACCCTCACCACCTGGGGGCATCCCGTCAGGAAGTCCAGGACCCAGTTGCACAGGGCGGGGTCTAGACCCAGGGTCTTGAGCTTAATGACGAGTTTGGAGGGTACTATGGTGTTAAGCCCGCAGGTTTTAGTAGCGGGTCCGTGACGGGGCTCGTTTTCTTTTTGAAGTCTGTGATTGACTTTAGACCCTGCCACATACCTCTCTTGTCTGAGCCGTTGAATTGCGACTGTACTTTGTCTCTATACTGATGCTTAGCTTGTTTGATTGCCTTGCGGAGGGAATAGCTACACTGTTTGTATTCGGTCATGTTTTCGGTCGCCTTGCCCTGATTAAAACCAGTGGTTCGCACTAGATAACCTCCAACGAATGACAGAATATCTGCTATTTGACAAAATCTAGTTGATGATTATACAGATAGCAGATCAGCTCATGAATAGCGGAGAGATGTAGAGAAATTGTTTAAATATCAAGATATCGCAACGCGGATCAACTCTGTTACATTTTTCCTGTGTCTACTCTCATACCGTTTGTTGATAACATATTCTTTACCGAAGCTCTCATATGGACAGCAATACGAGACAGCGCCGAAACAGGGGAAATGTTATAGCTGTATTTTGACGCATTGGCGAGACATGCATTAAATATGCAACCTATGGATTAACAGTCAATTACCATGAGGCCGGCAGTCTTTTGTATGACAATAACCTTTCATGACTGCCACAGCCCTAGTTGAAATGACTAGCACACAGCTAGAGGTCTCTTCACAGTCCCCAAGTCCAGAACAGACTATGGGAAACGTATGATACTACATAGAGCTATGACTACATGGAACTCTATTCCATATCAAGTAATTCATGCAAACAGAAAAATATGATTTGAAAAGCAGATAAACTACACCTTATGGACTGTGAAGAGACACAGGCACACATATGCATACACACACACATATGCTACCACACACACATATGCTACCACACACACTCTACACACACGTACATTGTAATATTGTTATATTGCTGTATTACGGATTTTGTATTGTAGATATGTTGTGGTAGAGTAGTGTGTAATACTGTGTTGTATTGTATATATGTTGTGGTAGAGTAGTGTGTAATACTGTGTTGTATTGTAGATATGATGTGGTAGTGTGTAATAATGTGTTGTATTGTAGATATGTTGGGGTAGAGTAGTGTGTAATACTGTGTTGTATTGTAGATATGTTGTGGTAGAGTAGTGTGTAATAATGTGTTGTATTGTAGATATGTTGTGGTAGTGTGTAATAATGTGTTGTATTGAAGATATGTTGTGGTAGAGTAGTGTGTTGTATTGTAGATATGTTGTGGTAGTGTGTGATAATGTGTTGTATTGTAGATATGTTGTGGTAGAGTAGTGTGTAATACTGTGTTGTATTGTAGATATGTTGTGGTAGAGTAGTGTGTGATAATGTGTTGTATTGTAGATATGTTGTGGTAGTGTGTAATAATGTGTTGTATTGTAGATATGTTGTGGTAGAGTAGTGTGTAATACTGTGTTGTATTGTAGATATGTTGTGGTAGTGTGTGATAATGTGTTGTATTGTAGATATGTTGTGGTAGAGTAGTGTGTAATAATGTGTTGTATTGTAGATATGTTGTGGTATTGTGTAATAATGTGTTGTATTGTAGATATGTTGGGGTAGAGTAGTGTGTAATAATGTGTTGTGTGATGTACTGTTTTATTTTGAATTGATTGGATCCCAGGAAGAGTAGCCTTGGCAGCAGCTAATGGGGATCCCTAATAAAATACAAATACAATAGAGCATGCTGGGAAATATTATAATGATGGTTTTTGAGAGTGTGTGATGATTGTACCTTTTTAGATTCAAAATATCGGGAACAAAAATGTTGACTGGTGAACACCTAACTCTCGAAGTCCTCCTGACAGAGTCTGGAATGGCTCTTTGATGTTGTCTGCAAAATGTGTCTTATGAAGGGGGCTGTGCTTTTAGATGGTTGGCTCTCCTATGTGTCTTTCTCACTCAAACACCCACTTGTACAGCTACACACAACCCCCAAGGGCCACCCACTTCCATTACAACTTCTGGTTTCAATTTTCAAAGAGGTCTCAACCCTCCAAAAAAAAAAAACATTCCCCTTGCACAATTTCTGAGGTACCGTACAGTACCATGTGAGATTATATGTGTACCTTTGAAGGTACATTATGTGTATTTTTATATTTTTGTACTCCCGGGAACAGTACTGTACCCTAAGCGTACCCTTTTTTCTGAAAGTGTAGATGATGACTTTGATTGACAAGGTGTTGTAATATCCAGCTGTCAGGTGTCTCTGCCTCAGGCCACACCCATTGGACAGTACTGCTCCAGGGGTCCTCGATTGGCCCTCAACTCTAAGAGACAGAGGGAAGGAGGAGAGAGAAAAGGAGGGGGGAGAGAGGGATGGAGGGGGGAGAGAGGGATGGAGGGGGAGAGAGAAGGAGGGGGTAGAGAGGGAGGGGGAGAGAGAGAGGTGGGAGAGGGAAGGAGAGAGAGAGAGGGGGAGGGGAGAGAGAGAGGGGAGAGAGAGAGGGGAGAGAGAGGGGGGGAGAGAGAAAGGGAGGGGAGAGAAAGGGAGGGGAGAGGGAGGGGAGAGAGAGAGAGAAAGGGGGAGAGAGATAACTGGTGGATAGATGTCTCGCTGTACATTCCAAAAACTACCCTGCTCCCCAACGTCAGCCATACACTGTAGACACTTGACCCGCTCACCCACTTGTGTGTCTGTGAATGTGACTGTGTCTGTGACTTCATTTGTGTCTGCATGTACAGTCGTGGCAAAAAGTTTTGAGAATGACACAAATATTAATTTTCACAAAGTTTGCTGCTTCAGTGTCTTTAGATATTTTTGTCAGATGTTACTATGGAATACTGAAGTATAATTACAAAAGTGTCAAAGGCTTTTATTGACAATTACATGAAGTTGATGCAAAGAGTCAATATTTGCATTGTTGACCCTTCTTTTTCAAGACCTCTGCAATCCACCCTTGTCAGGACTTCCGCCGAAGTCGGTCCCTCTCCTTGTTCAGGCGGCATTCGGCGGTCGACGTCACCGGCCTTCTAGCCATCACCGATCCACTTTTCATTTTCCATTTGTTTTGTCTTTGTTTTCTACACAACTGGTTTCAATTCCCCCCATTACATGTTCATTATTTAACCCTCTGGTTTCCCCCATGTTTGTGTGCGTGTTTGTTTTATTGTAAGTCTGTATTTGACGGCTGGTATGATTGTTGCCGGGTTTTGTTGTTACGCCCGTTTTTATTGTGTTTGTACTTGTGTTTTCTAGAA
Source organism: Oncorhynchus mykiss (assembly GCF_013265735.2). Classification (NCBI taxonomy): domain Eukaryota; kingdom Metazoa; phylum Chordata; class Actinopteri; order Salmoniformes; family Salmonidae; genus Oncorhynchus; species Oncorhynchus mykiss. Next base: position 68,071,539 of record NC_048567.1, read on the forward strand.
TTAAATACCTTGTCCACGCATCTCAGCTCTCCTGCACCTGACTCCTTTCACCAATTACCCACAGCCTTGACAACCCTGGCATGCTGTCAATTAACTTCTGGGCCACATCCTGACTGATGGCAGCCCATTCTTGCATAATCAATGCTTGGAGTTTGTCAGGATTTGTAGGTTTTTGTTTGTCCACCTGCCTCTTGAGGATTGACCACAAGTTCTCAATGGGATTAAGGTCTGGGGAGTTTCCTGGCCATGGACCCAAAATATCGACGTTTTGTTCCCCGAGCCACTTAGTTATCACTTTTGCCTTATGTCAAGCTGCTCCATCATGTTAGAAAAGACATTGTTCTTCACCAAACTGTTCCAGGATGCTTGGGAGAAGTTGCTCTTGGAGGATGTGTTGGTACCATACTTTATTCATGGCTGTGTTCTTAGGCAAAATTGTGAAAGTAAAGTAAGTAAACTCACAACAAGATAATTATTTTCCAGTTAATGACAGAAAATAGCTTACGGTTGTGAGTGTGATGAAATAAAGCAGAGCATTCTACCGGAGAATTTAACTTTGGTGCAGGTCATGTTGTTCTTCACATTACCGTCTCTGGTAAACACACACTATATCAAATAGTGTGTATTTGTCACATGCACAGGTGTAAACGGTACAGGGAAATGGTTACTTGCATAGTGGAGTCTTTTGTTTAGATATGTAGCTAGCTAGCTAAACAACAATTAACCATAATCCCAACTCATAACGTTACTACCCTGCATAGCTAAAGCTAACCATCTAACTTAGGTTCAATGTTAGCTAGCTAGCAAGCTAACATTAGGCTATAACTAGCAATGCAAATGATTCTGAGATACAAATAATATTACTACACAGATTATACACGTAGCGTTAGCTAGCGATCCAGCCAGCTAACATTAGCTAGCTAGCTTTAACTTGCAATGAAAATTACTTTCTTACAAAATTATAAAATATACAGTACCAGTCAAAATTTTGGACACACCTACTCATTCAAGGGTTTTTCTTTATTTTTACTATTTTCTACATTGTACAATAATAGTGAAGACATCAAAGCTATGAAATAACACATATGGAATCATGTAGTAACCAAAAAAGTGTTAAACAAATCAAAATATACTTGAGATTTGAGATTCTTCAAAGTAGCCACCCTTTGCCTTGATGACAGCTTTGCACACTTTTGGCAAGTAACAGACACATCTCAACATCAACTGTTCAGAGTAGACTGTTTGAATCAGGCCTTCATAGTCAAATTGCTGCAAATAAACCACTACTAAAGGACACCAATAAGAAGAAGAGACTTGGACATGGCCCAAGCAAGAGCAATGGACATTAGACCGGTGGAAATCTGTCCTTTGGTCTGATGAGTTAAAATTTGAGATTTTTGGTTCCAACTGCCGTGTCTTTGTGAGACAGAGAGTAGGGTAGGTGAACGGATGTGGTTCCCACCCTGAAACATGGAGGAGGAGTTGTGATGGTGTAGGGGTGATTTGTTATTAAGGCACATGCAAGTTCACATGTTACAGAAGGCTTTTCTGCCCAAAAAAATGCATTTTGATAAAAAAATTAATGTTCACTTTCAAATGCCTCTCCTGTGAAGCAGTGACGTGCGACATACACCTAGTTTCCTGAAACAAGTCACATTTAGGGACTGGGTCAACAATGGACTAATGAAAGAAATACCAACAAATAGTTTTCCTTTAACTTTAGGCTATTTACTAAATTACAAACATAATATTGAATTGTGGTTGACAATGCAAACAAATATCAACATTTAAAGGTTATGTATTTACAGCTTAGGTAGTTCTATATGAGCCAGCGGCTTAATCCCATTCTTTAACAAAAACAATCTGGGTTGAGTTGGAGACGCAAATCCAACAAATAATTTGTTGACTTTTCGACAAGTTAATAGGCTATTTGTTGTATTTCAAAAGTGTTATTGAATTGTGTTTGGTGGTCAACGCAACCAACATTTGTAAGGAGATGTATCTTCTGCTTGGATAGTTCAATCTGTGCCACAGACTTAGTCTGGTTTTAATTCCAGTTTGTCTACAATTCATAATTGAAATGTTGGACTCACGTCTCCATCTCAACCAAAAATGTAAGTAAAAAAAATAGGACTAAATCAAATTAAACTTTAAATGCACTATACATAAAGTTTGATTTGATTTAGTCCTAATGTTTTCATTTAGATTTTTATTTGAGATGGAGATGTTAATTCTTATTTTGTAGACAAAATGGAATTAAAGCCAGACTAAGTTAGTGGCACCCTGTTAAATACTACTTGAGTAAAAGTCTAAAAGTATTTGGTTTTAGATATACAAAGAGGGCTGTGAAACAATTAATATTTTCTGGCAACAATTTTTTTACCTTTAATTTCAATTTTTTAAAAGCTCGTAAACTCATATTGGCAAATGCTGTAGTTTAGATCTTATTTTACATAATCATGTTTTTTTTCAACATGCTTTTTAATTCATGACGCCATCACTTTTGGCAGAAATGCAGAAACAGGCGATGTGGAGGTAAGGGCTAAGGTTGTGTGTTTGCTTGTGTATTTGTGTGTGGGTGTTTGTGGATGATGTGGAAGTTTGTTATGGTTTCAGGAAGTGAAGAGGCGTTCTTGAAACAATCCCGCTGGATGGTATAAGCAGAGTTCTATACCCGTCCAACCCCTCTCTCTCTCTCTCTCTTTCCCTCCCTCCTCTAGTTTCTTTCTTTTCTCCCTTTCTTGTTTGTGAAGTCTATTTTGGTCATTTTTTTTGTGTCACAGAACCCCACTTCTTTTCCTGCACACCCAGTCAGGAAGAGATTTTTATTTATTTTTTCACCTTTATTTAACCAGGTAAGCTAGTTGAGAACAAGTTCTCATTTGCAACTGCGACCTGGCCAAGATAAAGCATAGCAGTTCGACACATACAACAACACAGAGTTACACATGGAACAAAAAAAACATACAGTCAATAACACAGTAGAAAAAAAGAAAACAAAGTCTATATACAGTGAGTGCAAATTAGGTCAAATAAGGGAGTTAAGACAATAAATAGGCCATGGTGGCGAAGTAATTACAATACAGCAATAAACACTGGAATGGTAGATGTGCAAAAGATGGATGTGCAAGTAGAGATACTGTGGTGCAAAAGGAGCAAAAATAAATAAATACAGTATGGGGATGAGGTAGATAGATGGGCTGTATACAGATGGACTATGAACAGGTGCAGTGATCTGTGAGCTGCTCTGACAGCTGGTTCTTAAAGCTAGTGAGGGAGATGGGAATCTCCAGCTTCAGTGATGCTGTGTGTGTGTGTGTGCGTGCGTTTCCGCAGGTGGCCCAGTCGCATCCAGAGCAGGTCTAATTGCTGAGTGTGTGAGTGTTGTCTCTGATTGGGGTTAAAGACTGCACCACTGCAGGGCTGCTGGAGTAATACTGCTGCTTAACCTTTCCTCTGGCACACACACACACCATCAACCAAATGAATGTTTTCCTTTTCCGGTACAGCATTTATCCACTGTCTCATTTGGACAGGTTCAGAAGCTGTAAGTAGGCATTCAGTAGTAATATGTCTTGTTTCTTGGTGCTCAGTCAGTGTCAAGGCTTTAGCCCCAGTTCACTGTCTCCTCTGCATCGTGGCCATGGTGACTAGACTGGGTCAGGTTAGTGTTGACTCAGCAGCATTAATACACATCAGACTCATCCAGCTGAACTTCTCACTGCCTGCCCGCCTGTCAGCACTGCATCTACACTCACCACAGGAGCAGCTGCTACTGTGGTCTCACTGCAGTGCGTGTGTGTGCTGACAGTGGTCCATGTCCGTGATAGAACCACTCTGTGTACTATCTCAACACATTCAGGTTGGATGATATGGAATAAGGAAAGGAAGCCTTATATTGAAGATATTTATTTTATTTTATTTTAGCTAATGTGAAATCTACTTTCCCTGGGTCTTGTGTAAGGGATGGATAATGTAAATGTGACTTGGCTGTCTGTGAGAACTTTAGACAGAGGTTTAGTATTTTAGCTGGCTAGGGAGAGTCTCTGAGTTTCTAGATTTGAGTGGGAGGGAGATCCAGTGTGTATAGATGTCAAGTGTGAGTGAGAGTTAGGCAGTATGGCCGCCAGAGCTGTCCATTTTTTTTTACATAGGCATTGACATTCATGGATGATTATAATATGAACAGATTTCATTCATAGCTTGATTTGCAGTTGGTGGTTGGGGTGGGTGCTGTGCAGTTTTGGGGTTGAGGTAGGTGTGGTAACAGGGCTGGGGCCTTGGCCCGGGGATGTATAGTGGTGGTATGGCTGCAGCATGCACCATGACATGCGACACACACGCTATGCTAGGCAGTTCTGGTTATCCTTTAACAAGAAGACAACAGAGACTTTAACCCTGACACACACGCACACGCACGCACGCACGCACACACACTCTCTAGTGCACTTCAGTTTAAACCCACTTAAACAGGAGTAGGCGTTCTCATTAATCCTAAGGGAAAGGCATGCCGTGCAATTTACTGTAGAGGAAGGAACTAGAGGAGAGGGGGACATTTATAGGAGGAGAAGAAGAAAGCTTGTATGTGAAAATTATATTTCGTCTAGGTTGGCCAGGCTCTCAGATTTACATTTAACATTTTAGTAATTTAGCAGATGCTCTTATCCAGAGCAATTTACATGAGCAATTAGGGTTAAGTGCCTTGCTCATACTGCAGCATTACGGGTCTTGACTGAACTACAATCATGTGTTTAAAAATCTAAACCATGCAAGTTGCTGGCTGATATTCAAACCCAGTCCCATTAATGTTTAGTAAAGAATGACTGTTACAATGTGTATGATTGCGTAATATCATGCAAGTGTGTCAGGCTTCATAATATAACTCTAATTTTTTAAATTTTTATTTCACCTTTATTTAACCAGGTAAGCTAATTGAGAACAAGTTCTCATTTACAACTGCGACCTGGCCAAGACAAAGCAAAGCAGTGCGACACAAACAACGATACAGAGTTATACATGGAATAAACAAGCGTACAGTCAATAACACAATAGAAAAAATAAAGTCTATATACAGCGTGTGCAAATGGCGTGAGGAGATAGGCAATAAATAGGCCATAGTAGCGAAGTAATTACAGTTCAGCAAATTAACACTGGAGTGATAGATGAGCAGATGGTGATGTGCAAGTAGAAATACTGGTGTGCAAAAGAGGAGAAAAGTAAATAAAACAGTATTGGATGAGGTAGGTAGATTGCGTCAGCTATTTACAGATGGGCTATGTACTGCTGCAGCGATCGGTTAGCTGCTCTGATAGCTGAAGTTTAAAGTTAGTGAGGGAAATATAAGTCTCCAGCGCAGCGATTTTTGCAATTCGTTCCAGTCATTGGCAGCAGATAATTGGAAGGAAAGGCAGCCAAAGGAGGTGTTGGCTTTGGGGATGACCAGTGAGATATACCTGCTGGAGCGCGTGCTACGGGTGGGTGTTGTTATCATGACCATGAGCTGAGATAAGGCAGAGCTTTACCTAGCATAGACTTATAGATGACCTGGAGCCAGTGGGTCTGGCGACGAATATGTAGCGAGGTGCCAGCCGACTAGAGCATACAGGTTGCAGTGGTGGGTGGTATATGGGGCTTTGGTGACAAAACAGATGGCACTGTGATAAACTGCATCCAGTTTGCTGAGTAGAGTTTGGAAGCTATTTTGTAAATGACATCGCCGAAGTCAAGGATCGGTAGGATAGTCAGTTTTACGAGGTTATGTTTGGCGGCGTGAGTGAAGGATGCTTTGTTGCGAAAAAGGAAGCTGTTTCTAGATGTCATTTTGGATGGGAGATGTTTAATATGAATCTGGAAGGAGAGTTTACAGTCTAGCCAGACACCTAGGTATTTGTAGTTGTCCACATATTCTAAGTCAGAACCGTCTAGAGTTGTGATGCTAGTCGGGCGGGCGGGTGCGGGCAGTGAACGGTTGAACAGCATGCATTTGGTTTTACTAGCGTTGAACCTTTCTAGCGCAGGCGTTCCGCTAGCGGAATCCCTCTGCAATGTTCAGCTGAAAAGGCAGCGAGCGAAATTCAAAAATATTTTTTAGAAATATGTAACTTTCACACATTAACAAGTCCAATTCAGCAAATGAAAGATAAATGTCTTGTTAATTAATCTTCCCATCGTGTCCGATTTCAAAAATGCTTTACAGCGAAAGCACAACATATGATTATGTGAGGTCATAGCCAAGTAAAAAAGACAAACATTTTTCCAGCCACAGATAGGAATAAAAAAAACAGAAATATAGATAAAATTCATCATTAACCTTTGATGATCTTCATCAGATGACACTCATAGGACATCATGTTTCACAATACATGTATGTTTTGTTCGATAATGTCCATATTTATATCCAAAAATCTCAGTTTACATTGGCGCATTACGTGCAGTAATGTTTTGATTCCATAATAAACATTGATAAAAGATACAACTGTTATTCACAGAATTAAAAAATAGACTTCTCCTTAATGCAACCGCTGTGTCAGATTTCAAAAAAACTTTACGGAAAAAGCATTATCTGAGAACGGCGCTCAGAGCCCAATCCAGCTGGAGAAATATCCGCCATTTTGGGGTCAAAATAAGTTAGAATTAACACTATAAATATTCACTTACCTTTGTTCAGTTCGACAATAAATGACTGATTTGTTCCATAAAGTTCCATAAAGTCCATCATTTATGTCCAAATAGCCACTTGTTGTTAGCGTGTTCAGCCCAGTAATCCATCTTCATGAGGCGCGAGCACTTCGTCCAGACAAAAACTTGAAAAGTTCCGTTACAGGTCGTAGAAACAAGTCAAACGATGTATGGAATCAATCTTTAGGATGTTTTTAACATATAATATCAATATTGTTCCAACCGGAGAATTCCTGTCTGAGCCTGAGACACTCTGCCAGACCACTGACTCGAACAGGTCTCATGAGCCCCTCCTTTATAGTAGAATCCTCAAACCAGTTTCTAAAGACGGTTGACATCTAGTAGAAGCCGTAGGAAGTGCAACTTGACTCCATAGACACTGTGTATTCGGTAGGCCAAGCTCTGAAAAACTACAAACCTCAGATATCCCACTTCCTGGTTGGATTTTTCTCAGGTTTTTGCCTGCCATATGAGTTCTGTTATACTCACAGACATCATTCAAACAGTTTTAGAAACGTCAGAGTGTTTTCTATCCAATACTAATAATAATATGCATATATTAGCATCTAGGACAGAGTAGGAGGCAGTTCACTCTGGGTACGCTATTCATCCAAATGTGAAATTGCTGCCCCCTATCCCAAAAAGGTTAAGAGCCGTTGGAGGTCACGGAAGGAGTGTTGTATGGCATTGAAGCTTGTTCGGAGGTTAGTTAACACAGTGTCCAAATAAGGGCCAGATGTATACAGAATGGTGTCGTCTGTGTTGAGTTGGATCAGGGAATCACCCACAGCAAGAGCGACATCCTTGCTATATACAGAGAAAAGAGTCGGCCTGAGAATTGAACCCTGTGGTACCCCCATAGAGACTGCCAGAGGTCCGGACAACAGGCCCTCCGATTTGACACACTGAACTCTGTCTGAGAAGTAGTTGGTGAACCAGGCGAGGCAGTCGTTTGAGAACCCAAGGCTGTTGAGTCTGCCGAAAAGAATATGGTGATTGACAGAGTCGAAAGCCTTGGCCAGGTCGATGAATACAACTGCACAGTACTGTCTTTTATCAATGGCGGTTATGATATCGTTTAGTACCTTGAGCGTGGCTGAGGTGCATCCGTGACCAGCTTGTAAACCAGATTGCACAGCGGAGAAGGTATGGTGGGATTCGAAATGGTCAGTGATCTGTTTATTACCTTGGCTTTAGAAAGGCATGGCAGGATGGATATAGGTCTATAACAGTTTGGATCTAGAGTGTCACCCACTTTGAAGAGGGGGATGACTGTGGCAGCTTTCCAATCTTTAGGGATCTCAGACTAAATGAAAGAGAGGTTGAACAGACTGGTAATAGGGGTTGCAACAATGGCAGCAGATAATTTTAGAAAGAGATTGTCTAGCCCAGCTGATTTGTACGGGTCCAGGTTTTGCAGCTCTTTCAGAACATCTGCTATCTCGATTTGGGTGAAGGACAGGCTGGGGAGGCATGGGCAAGTACAGTGAGGCAGAAAAGTATTTAGTCAGCCACCAATTGTGCAAGTTCTCCCACTTAAAAAGACGAGAGAGGCCTGTAATTTTCATCATAGGTACACTTCAACTATGACAGACAAAATTTGAAAAAAAAATCCAGAAAATCACATTGTAGGATTCTTAATGAATTTATTAGCAAATTATGGTGGAAAATAAGGGGCATGCTTATTTAAGATGGTGAGGAAATGTATTTTAAAGACCGACCAGGCATCCTCTACTGACGGGATGAGGTCAATATCCTTCCAGGATACCCGGGCCAGGTCGATTAGAAAGGCCTGCTCGCAGAAGTGTTTTAGGGAGAGTTTGACAGTGATGATTGGTGGTCGTTTGACCGCGGACCCATAGCGGATACAGGCAATGAGGCAGTGATTGCTGAGATCCTGATTGAATACAGCAGAGGCGTATTTAGAGGGCAAGTTGGTCAGGATAATATCTATGAGGGTGTCCATGTTTACGGATTTGCGGTTGTACCTGGTAGGTTCCTTGATCATTTGTGTGAGATTGAGGCCATCTAGCTTAGATTGTAGGACTGCCGGGGTGTCAAGCATATCCCAGTCACCTAACAGAACAAACTCTGAAGATAGATGGGAGGCAATCAATTCACATATGTTGTCCAGGGCACAGCTGGGAGCTGAGGGGTGTCTATAACAGGCGGCAAAAGTGAGAGACTTATTTCTGGAGAGATTAGAAGCTCGAACTGTTTGGGCATAGACCTGGATAGTATGACATAACTTTGCAGGCTATCTCTGGTGTAGATTGCAACTCCTCCCCTTTGACAGTTCTATCTTGACAGAAAATGCAGTTGGGTATGGACATTTTTGGTGGCCTTCCTAAGCCAGGATTCAGTCACGGGAAGGACATCAGGGTTTGCGGAGTGTGTTAAAGCAGTGAGTAAAACAAACTTAGGGTGGAGGTTTCTGATGTTAACATGCATGAAACCAAGGCCTTTTCGGTTACAGAAGTCAACAATTGAGAGTGCCTGGGGACACGCAGGGCCTGGGTTAACCTACACATTACCCGAGGAACAGAGGAGAAGTAGGATGAGGGTACGGCTAAAGGCGATCAAAACTGGTCATCTAGTGCATTGGGGACAGAGAATAAAAGGAGCAGATTTCTGAGCGTGGTAGAATAGATTCAGGGCATAATGTACAGACAGGGATATGGTGGGGTGTGGGTACAGTGGAGGTAAACCCAGGCACCGAGTGATGATAAGAGAGGTTGCATCTCTGGACGGGCTAGTTATGCTGGGTGAGGTCACCGCATGTGTGGGAGGTCGGACAAAGGAGATATCTGAGGCATGTTGAGTGGGACTAGGGCCTCAGCAGTAAACTAAATCAATGATAACTATCCTAAACAACGGTGTACAAGGCATATTGACATTTTGAGAGAGACATAAAGCGAGGCATAAAGTAATCACAGGTGTTGATTGTGAGAGCTAGCTAAGACAACAAAGGGTAGGACAACAACAGCTAATAAGCTAAGACAACAACAACAGGTAAAATGCCGATGAATGGGCAGAGAGGGTCGGTTAACTACACACAGGGCCTGAGTTCGAGGCTGGGGCCAACAGATAAACAAAAAATAAACAAAATGGAGTACCGTGATTAATGAACAGTCCAGCTGTCACGCCCTGACCTTAGAGAACCTTTTTATTTATCTATTTGGTTAGGTCGGGGTGTGATTAGGGTGGGCATTCTAGTTTTTCGTTTTCTATGTTGGCCTGGTATGGTTCCCAATCAGAAGCAGCTGTCTATCGTTGTCTCTGATTGGGGATCATATTTAGGCAGCCTTTTCCCACCTGTTGTTTGTGGGATCTTGTTTGTGTGTAGCTGCCTGTGAGCAGCCCAGAACGTCAGGTTTCATTTTTCTTCTGTTTTGTTTGGTGAGTTTCATATTTATTAAACGTGTAATTCTACGCACGCTGCGCCTTGGTCTAATCATTCAGACGAGCATGACACCAGCAGGCATCCACTATGAAGCCAAGTGCTCATAGGGTCCAGTGAACAGCAATAGATGGAACAGGGAAGCTTCGGGGTAGTCCTTACTACGCTAGCACGCCGGAGACACGGCGTTAAAAGTTAACGTGTCAGTTAGCGAGTGTGTCAGGCTTCGTAATATAACTCTGACAGTGTGATCCTGTGAGTGTGTCTGGCTTCGTAATATAACTCTGACAGTGTGATCCTGTGAGTGTGTCTGGCTTCGTAATATAACTCTGACAGTGTGATCATGCTAGTGTTTCAGGCTTCGTAATATAACTCTGACAGTGTGATCATGCGAGTGTGTCTGGCTTCGTAATATAACTCTGACAGTGTGATCATGCAAGTGTGTCAGGCTTCGTAATATAACTCTGACAGTGTGATCCTGTGAGTGTGTCTGGCTTCGTAATATAACTCTGACAGTGTGATCCTGTGAGTGTGTCTGGCTTCGTAATATAACTCTGACAGTGTGATCATGCTAGTGTGTCAGGCTTCGTAATATAACTCTGACAGTGTGATCATGCGAGTGTGTCAGGCTTCGTAATATAACTCTGACAGTGTGATCCTGTGAGTGTCAGGCTTCGTAATATAACTCTGACAGTGTGATCATGCGAGTGTGTCAGGCTTCGTAATATAACTCTGACAGTGTGATCCTGTGAGTGTGTCTGGCTTCGTAATATAACTCTGACAGTGTGATCATGCTAGTGTGTCAGGCTTCGTAATATAACTCTGACAGTGTGATCATGCTAGTGTGTCAGGCTTCGTAATATAACTCTGACAGTGTTATCATGCTAGTGTGTCAGGCTTCGTAATATAACTCTGACAGTGTGATCATGTGAGTGTGTCTGTCATCTAGTCTCGCTTGTTTATTTGTCATTAGACACACTCTTCACTTAAGGTCACTGAAGACTATCTCACCCCTTCTCTACCCTCATCCTCTCTGTACCTCCTGTAGGGGACAAGGATGGCAGTAAGGTGACAACGGTGATGGCCACCCCAGGCCAAGGGCCCGACAGGCCCCAAGAGGTCAGCTATACAGACACCAAGGTGATTGGGAACGGCTCCTTCGGAGTGGTCTACCAGGCCAAGCTGTGTGACTCTGGAGAGCTGCTGGCCATCAAGAAGGTTCTGCAGGACAAGAGGTTTAAGGTGAGAGAGACTGCAGGGTGCTCCCAGACACACACACACATTTCTCTGATCTCATGAAACGATGACATCATTCTTGTCTTTTCAAAGATAACATCCTTCATTCATCTTTCTGTTGAAGTCTTTTTCTTCCATCCTTTCTTTGTAACGGATGACTTTCATTCAGAGTGGGTTCTACTATAAAGGATGACTCCTTCCATTCACACTACTGTTCTCTGGTCTTTTGTGAATGGATTACAGGCTCCACACTCTGTTAGTAGAACTAAGAGAGAGACAAACACACACACTATACAGGTGTCCCTCAGTTCCCTGCCACTCTCTAGTCTAGTTCCACTACTACAGAAACAAACTCCTATATCTACATCTGCTCAGTAGTAGCAGTGAATGCACAGGTGGCTGTGCAATGTAGCATTGTGTTTTGCGTGTGTGTGCGTGTCAAGGTCCAGATTGTCGCCATGTTAACCCAATTTCTCCTAGGACTGACGATACCATCACTATCTCAATGTGGGGCTGTGAATAGGACTGACTGTTGTGTTGCTGTTGTCTTTGTTAGGTCACTAGCTTTGCCCTCAGAAGTCTTGGACTTATTATCCTAATTGTTAGCTTTGGAGCAGCAGATGTACTGAAGCATTTGGTTTGACTACTTTGTGATACAGAGTGCAGTGATGTGTGCTGAAACTATTGCCCATAATAAAGCGTAATGCACTTTGTAAAACTGTGTTCAGTGGCTTCAATACAGTGGTAACTGCATTCATATAGACCAGGGGTGTCAAATTCACTCCATGGAGTGCCTAGTGTCTTTTAGGTTTTTGTGTTTTCCTTTCATATAAGACCTAGACAACCAGGTGAGGAGAGGTGCAAAAATCGGCAGACACTCAGTCCTCAGTGGAATGAGTTTGACACATGATATAGATAATATCACCATAGTCTAAGACCGGAAGGAATGTTGACTGAATTATTTGTTTTCTGCTATTTAACAAAAAGCATGACCAGTCCTATAAAATAAGCCCATTTTAATTCTTAAAGTTAGACTCAGCTAAATGTCGTTGCCACAAGCAGCAGCACAGATATTGAGATGAGTGAGATGCAAGGCTTCACTCTCACAGTCTCACACATTCTCACACAGTCTCAGTCTCACAGTCTCACACAGTCACTGTATCGCCTGTCGTCGGACGGAGTGGACCAAAGCGCAGCTTGAAAAGTGTTCATGATTTATTTTATTATCAAAAAAACACTTGAACAAAGCAACAAAACGAAAGCTAACAGTTCTGTCAGGTAACAGAGACTAAACAAAAAATAATTACCCACAAACACAGGTGGGAAAAAGGCTGCCTAAGTATGATTCCCAATCAGAGACAACGATAGACAGCTGCCTCTGATTGGGAACCACACTCGGCCAAAACAAAGAAATAGACAACAAAGAATGCCCACCCCAAATCACATCCTGACCTCACCAAATAGAGAGATAAAACGGCTCTCTAAGGTCAGGGCGTGACAGTCACACCCAGTATGTGCACGTGTTCACTTCACACTGTTCACAGTGAGGTAGCCAGGGAAGTTTCGACGTGGAAATGATTTTCTGCATCTCCGTCATCGATGAGTCTTACCTTTTTTAAGTTCTTGACTAATTCATTCAAATGCTTTTTGAAGGAAAAGACTATCATCAATCCAGATGCCTATAAGCAGGAGCACGATCAATGAGCCATCCAATGTACGCATGCATAAATCATCAGATCATTTCTTACCTGATTTGGAAAATAACATATACTTCATTTTACCTGCATTAAGTACCAATTTCAGTTCTGCAAGGCAATAGCATACACAAGTGTCATCTGCACACAGGTGAAATATATATTTTTTAAAGATAAACCAATATTCTTAATGTAAATAGTGAACAGAACCAAGAATCAATCCTTATGGGACACCCTTTGTTATGTCCAGAAAACTGGATTCAACACCATCAGTAAATACACACTGCCTTCTGACCGTTTAATCATTTTCAAATCAGTTACTTGCAGATGGGTTCTTAGGCTGCGTTTAGACAGGCAGCCTAATTCTGATCTTTTTCAATTAATTGGTCTTTTGACCAATCACATTTAGATCTTTTTCAGAATTGGGCAGCCTGTATAAAATCAGCCCGAGTCAGATGTAGAGGTTTGGGTGTTCTGTTTTTCCTTTATAGCAGCCAACCCCCCTCGTTTTCTTTTCTCTTTCTCCCTCACTCCCTATGTGTGGACTGTTATGAAGAATGAACTCAATGAGTATTGAGCGCTAAGTCTCCTCACATGACTGCTGCACACACACGCAAACACATGCGAACAGTTCATACACACCAACATCTTTGTCTCCTCCTCTGTTTCTCTCTCTTTCTGCAGTGTGCCTCACTGGGAGCTTTGTGACCAGTCGGCACATGTGCACACACACACACACACACACACACACACACACACGTGAGCAGGCTCTGTACCATAATGCAGCTGCCTAAAGTAACTGTGTGTGTTCTAGTGTCAGGCGCTGGGTGGGCTCAGGCTTCTCCCAGTGTATCTTGGGATATGTCCCTCTGGACTTTTTTGAGGGATCATATTTCAGCCCAGTGGAAGAATTACAGTGTAATACCCATAGTGTGTAAGTATAGAGTGTGTGTGCTTGTACTCTGCATAGTCAGGGCTATAAATGAAAAATAATATTGCTCCCAGCTTTAAAACGTTAGGAGCACAACATAACATTTACTAACACCATAAAATAAGATATATAGCCTATATGAATTCTAGCTACTTCTGAAGCACATGTTGTGCCCTAGAAACTAATATTTAACACGGTAAATGAATTAGTTTAATATAAAAACTAAAATGTTGAAACATACCTGTCATTGAAATTAAAAAGATTTGTCTCTATTAAGAGCAAGTTTGTGATGAGGACATGCAAGATATCTGTCATTCATCCATTGCTATGACCAGTGATCTCCTGAAGAAGCTATCCCCTTTCCTTTCTTTCTGTGCCCCCACATGTTAGGATATACTGGTTAAGTCACCAGGTTGTTAGCTAGCTAGCTAATGAGGTAACAAATATGACTGAACAAAGTGTAAAACAAATGTGGCCCGTGAATGGCCTATGACATGGTTTATGAATGTAAAAAAGTAACTCAAATAAACTTACTCTGAATCCATTTTTTTCTCCTGTCTTGAATGAAGACATTCTATTTTGCGATCTCACAAAATAAATGTGAAATCTTTGAGGAGAAGTTCAATCAGTGAATCAGGTCATCTCCATGGTAACCAGAGACTTTCTGCCATACATGCCTTCAAACTACCGTAAAACCCCTTAAGGTGCTTTGAGGGGCTCTCTGCAGCACCCTTAAACCATTTCCTCAGATAAGAAGAAATGGTTCCTTAAGGTAAATCATTAAGGGAAACGGTGAAACTTTTGTCTTTGTTAACCCTCCTTTGGCAGCAATAACCTCAACCAAATATGTTCTGTCGTTGCGGATCAGACCTGCACAACGGTCTGAAGTAATTTTGGGCCATTCCTCTTTACAAAATTGTTTCAGTTTAGCAATATTCTTGGGATGTCTGGTGTGAACTACTCTTTTGAGGTCATACCACAGCGTCTCAATCGGGTTGAGGTCAGGACTGACTGGGCCACTCCAGAAGGCGTATTTTCGTCTGCTGAAGCCATTCTGTTGTTGATTTACTTCTGTGTTTTTGGTCGTTGTCCTGTTGCATCACACAACTTCTGTTGAGCTTCAATTGGCGGACAGATGGCCTAACATTCTCCAGCAAAATGTGTTGATAAACTTGGGAATTAATTTTACCTTCGATGATAGCAAGTTGTCCAGACCCTGAGGCAGCAAAACAGCCCCAAACCATGATGCTCCCTCCCGTGTTTTACGTATCGTAGACTCATCAACAGAGATGTTAGCATGTTCCAGAGATTTATGTAAGTCTTTAGCTGACACTAGGATTCTTCTTAACCTCATTGAACATTCTACGCTGTGCTCTTGCAGTCATCTTTGCAGGACGGCCACTACTAAGGAGAGTAGCAACAGTGCTGAACGTCATCCTTTTATAGACTATTTGTCTTTCCGTGGACTGATGAACAGCAAGGCTTTTAGAGATACTTTTGTAACCCTTTCCAGCTTTATGCAAGTCAACCATTCTTAATCTTACGTCTTCTGAGATCTCTTTTGTTCGAGGCATGGTTCACATCAGGCAATGTTTCTTGTGAATTGCAAACAAAATTGTTGTGAACGTTTTTTATAGGGCAAAGCAGCTCTAACCAATATCTCCAATCTTGTCTCATTGATTGGACTCCAGCTTAGCTGACTCCTGACTCCAATTAGCTTTTGGAGAAGTCATTAGCCTAGGGGTTCACATACTTTTCCCAGCCTACGCTGTTAATTTTTAAATTATGTATTAAATATAGACAAGAAAAATACAATAATTTTTGTGTTATTAGTTTAAGCACACTATGTTTGTCTATTGTTGTGACTGAGATCATCAGATCAAGTTTGATGACCAAGTGTTTGTAAATTTCCCGGTAATGCCAAAGCGTTCACGTCCGTTTTCTTGCCACTGTATATACAGTACCAGTCAAAGGTTTGGACACACCTACTCATTCCCGAGTGGCGCTAGAGGCGTCACTACAGACCCTGGTTTGATTCCAGGCTGTATCACACCCGGCCGTGATTGGGAGTCCCATAGGACTGCGCACAATTGGCCCAGCATCGCCCGGGTTAGGGTTTGGCCGGGGTAGGCCGTCTTTGTAAATAAGAATTTGTTCTTAACTGACTTGCCTTGTTAAATAAAGGTTACATAAAAAAAGAAAGAATTTCTAGGATTTTTCTTAATTTCTTCCTGTTTTCTACATTGTAGAATTATAGTGAAGACATCAAAACTATGAAATAACACGTGGAATCATGTAGTAACCAAAAAAGTGTTGACCAATCAAAGTTCACTATAGTTTCCAGCCCCTACTGGATTAGTTGTTGATACCTTGCACTACCTAGCCTGCTTACTAGCATCAGCATGAGGGTGACGAAAGCGTGTCTGAATTTATGCGTTTAAAGGATCTCAGCCTCTGAACTCCAGGTCACACAGCAAAATATTTCGGCGCATAAGCCAAATTGGTCACACTTTAGAGCCCTGTGCATTGTAGCTTTTTCTTGGTCTGATAGCTCAGAGCGTCTGATCTTTTCCTTGTGGAGTGTGCTCTGCTCCACCATCCTGATAGGGCCGTTGTCTGTATGACACCATCCATGGTGATGGTGTCATGATGTCACTGTGGTTTACCAGTCTTTCATTTTCAATTTCTATTTAAGGGCTTTACTGGCATGGGAAACATACAGTGCCTTGCGAAAGTACTCGGCCCCCTTGAACTTTGCGACCTTTTGCCACATTTCAGGCTTCAAACATAAAGATATAAAACTGTATTTTTTGTGAAGAATCATCAACAAGTGGGACACAATCATGAAGTGGAACGTCATTTATTGGATATTTCAAACTTTTTTAACAAATCAAAAACTGAAAAATTGCGCGTGCAAAATTATTCAGCCCCTTTACTTTCAGTGCAGCAAACTCTCTCCAGAAGTTCAGTGAGGATCTCTGAATGATCCAATGTTGACCTAAATGACTAATGATGATAAATACAATCCACCTGTGTGTAATCAAGTCTCCGTATAAATGCACCTGCACTGTGATAGTCTCAGAGGTCCGTTAAAAGCGCAGAGAGCATCATGAAGAACAAGGAACACACCAGGCAGGTCCGAGATACTGTTGTGAAGAAGTTTAAAGCCGGATTTGGATACAAAAAGATTTCCCAAGCTTTAAACATCCCAAGGAGCACTGTGCAAGCGATAATATTGAAATGGAAGGAGTATCAGACCACTGCAAATCTACCAAGACCTGGCCGTCCCTCTAAACTTTCAGCTCATACAAGGAGAAGACTGATCAGAGATGCAGCCAAGAGGCCCATGATCACTCTGGATGAACTGCAGAGATCTATAGCTGAGGTGGGAGACTCTGTCCATAGGACAACAATCAGTCGTATATTGCACAAATCTGGCCTTTATGGAAGAGTGGCAAGAAGAAAGCCATTTCTTAAAGATATCCATAAAAAGTGTTGTTTAAAGTTTGCCACAAGCCACCTGGGAGACACACCAAACATGTGGAAGAAGGTGCTCTGGTCAGATGAAACCAAAATTGAACTTTTTGGCAACAATGCAAAACGTTATGTTTGGCGTAAAAGCAACACAGCTGAACACACCATCCCCACTGTCAAACATGGTGGTGGCAGAATCATGGTTTGGGCCTGCTTTTCTTCAGCAGGGACAGGGAAGATGGTTAAAATTGATGGGATGATGGATGGAGCCAAATACAGGACCATTCTGGAAGAAAACCTGATGGAGTCTGCAAAAGACCTGAGACTGGGATGGAGATTTGTCTTCCAACAAGACAATGATCCAAAACATAAAGCAAAATCTACAATGGAATGGTTCAAAAATAAACATATCCAGGTGTTAGAATGGCCAAGTCAAAGTCCAGACCTGAATCCAATCGAGAATCTGTGGAAAGAACTGAAAACTGCTGTTCACAAATGCTCTCCATCCAACCTCACTGAGCTCGAGCTGTTTTGCAAGGAGGAATGGGAAAAAATTTCAGTCTCTCGATGTGCAAAACTGATAGAGACATACCCCAAGCGACTTACAGCTGTAATCACAGCAAAAGGTGGCGCTACAAAGTATTAACTTAAGGGGGCTGAATAATTTTGCACGCCCAATTTTTCAGTTTTTGATTTGTTAAAAAAGTTTGAAATATCCAATAAATGTCGTTCCACTTCATGATTGTGTCCCACTTGTTGTTGATTCTTCACCAAAAAATACAGTTTTATATCTTTATGTTTGAAGCCTGAAATGTGGCAAAAGGTCGCAAAGTTCAAGGGGGCCGAATACTTTCGCAAGGCACTGTATGTGTACATTGCCAAAGCAAGTGAAGTAGATAATAAACCAAAGTCTCTCTCTCTCTCTCTCTCTCTCTCTCTCAATTCAATTCAATTCAATTCAATTCAAGGGGCTTTATTGGCATGGGAAACATGTGTTAACATTGCCAAAGCAAGTGAGGTAGATAATATATAAAGTGAATATATAAAGTGAAATAAACAATAAAAATTAACAGTAAACATTACACATACAGAAGTTTCAAAACAATAAAGACAATCCAAATGTCATATTATATATATATATATAGTGTTTTAACAATGTACAAATGGTTAAAGGACACAAGATAAAATAAATAAGCATAAATATGGGTTGTATTTACAATGGTGTTTGTTCTTCACTGGTTGCCCTTTTCTCGTGGCAACAGGTCACAAATCTTGCTGCTGTGATGGCACACTGTGGAATTTCACCCAGTAGATATGGGAGTTTATCAAAATTGGATATGTTTTCGAATTCTTTGTGGATCTGTGTAATCTGAGGGAAATATGTCTCTCTAATATGGTCATACATTGGGCAGGAGGTTAGGAAGTGCAGCTCAGTTTCCACCTCATTTTGTGGGCAGTGAGCACATAGCCTGTCTTCTCTTGAGAGCCATGTCTGCCTACGGCGACCTTTCTCAATAGCAAGGCTATGCTCACTGAGTCTGTACATAGTCAAAGCTTTCCTTAAGTTTGGGTCAGTCACAGTGGTCAGGTATTCTGCCACTGTGTACTCTCTGTTTAGGGCCAAATTGCACTCTGTTTGTGAACAGAGCCCCAGGACCAGCTTGCTTAGGGGACTCTTCTCCAGGTTCATCTCTCTGTAGGTGATGGCTTTGTTATGGAAGGTTTGGGAATCGCTTCCTTTTAGGTGGTTATAGAATTTAACGGCTCTTTTCTGGATTTTGATAATTGGTGGGTATCGGCCTAATTCTGCTCTGCATGCATTATTTGGTGTTCTACGTTGTACATGGAGGATATTTTTGCAGAATTCTGCGTGCAGAGTCTCAATTTGGTGTTTGTCCCATTTTGTGAAGTCTTGGTTGGTGAGCGGACCCCAGACCTCACAACCATAAAGGGCAATGGGCTCTATGACTGATTCAAGTATTTTTAGCCAAATTCTAATTGGTATGTTGAAATTTATGTTCCTTTTGATGGCATAGAATGCCCTTCTTGCCTTGTCTCTCAGATCGTTCACAGCTTTGTGGAAGTTACCTGTGGCGCTGATGTTTAGGCCAAGGTATGTATAGTTTTTTGTGTGCTCTAGGGCAACAGTGTCTAGATGGAATTTGTATTTGTGGTCCTGGTGACTGGACCTTTTTTGGAACACCATTATTTTGGTCTTACTGAGATTTACTGTCAGGGCCCTCTCTCTCTCTCTCTGTCTCTCTCTCTCTGTCTCTCTCCCTGTCTCTCTCTCTGTCTCTCTCTCTCGGTCTCTCTCGGTCTCTCTCTCTCTCTCTCTCTCTCTTTGTCCCATTGCAGTATATGACAGGTCAGCAGTAATGAGTGCAGTGCCGTCTGCTGCTCTGCTCTGCTCCATATGGCACTACCATCCTCTTCTCTCCCTGGCGGTGGGAAAAAGGGCGTTGCCTTACTACAATGCATGCTGGTCTGCCGGTCTGTCTCTGTCTTTGAGACACTGGAAACCACATTGGAGGATGGTGATGTCACTGGCAAGTTGAGGGGGTGTCTCATTGGTAGACGAGATTTAAGTAGTAGGCTAAAGTTGCTCATTTGTGTCGATGCATACAGTAATATGTTCATTTTGGTTGTTTGTAAGAGTATAAGATGGTTTGTCTCTGTCAGTGTACTAACAGCTCAGCGGCCCTGTTCGTCCTTAGTGACAGGGTTATATTCAAGTCATTCCCAACCTCCACTCCCAGTCACTCTGAAATGGCTGTGTATCCTAGAAACATTCCTTGAGTTCTATTTTCAACACTCCTGGCTTTCTCTCTCTCTCTATCTCTCTGTCTCTCTCTCTCTCTCTCTCTCTCTCTCTCTCTCTCTCTGTCTCTCTGTCTCTCTGTCTCTGTCTCTCCCTCTCTCTGTCTCTCCCTCTCTCTGTCTCTCCCTCTCTCTCTCTCTCGCTCTCTCTTCTTCTCTCTCTCTCTCTCTCTCTCTCGCTCTCTCTTCTTCTCTCTCTCACTCTCTCTTCTTCTCTCTCTCTCTCTCTCGCTCTCTCTTCTTCTCTCTCTCTCTCTCTCTCTCGCTCTCTTTTCTTCTCTCTCTCTTCTCTCTCTCTCGCTCTCTGTTCTTCTCTCTCTCTCTCTCTCGCTCTCTGTTCTTCTCTCTCTCTCCCCCTCTCTCCCCTCTCTCTCCCTCTCTCTCTTCTCTCTCTCTCTCCCGCTCTCTCCCGCCCTCTCCCTCTCTCTCTCTCTCTCTCTCTTCTTCTCTCTCTCTCTCTCTCTCGCTCTCTCTTCTTCTCTCTCGCTCTCTCTCTCGCTCTCTCTTCTTCTCTCTCGCTCTCTCTTCTTCTCTCTCTCGCTCTCTCTTCTTCTCTCTCTCTCTCTCTCTCTCGCTCTCTCTCTTCTTCTCTCTCTTCTTCTCTCTCTCTCCCGCTCTCTCCCGCTCTCTCGCGCTCTCTCTCCCTCTCTCTTCTTCTCTCTCTCTCTCCCGCTCTCTCCCGCCCTCTCTCTCTTCTTCTCTCTCTCTCTCCCGCTCTCTCGCCCTCTCCCTCTCTCTCCCGCTCTCCCTCTCTCTCTCTCCCTCTCCCTCTCTCTCTTCTTCTCTTTCTCTCTCCTGCTCTCTCCCTCTCCCTCTCTCTCTTCTTCTCTCTCTCTCCCGCTCTCTCCCTCTCCCTCTCTCTCTTTTTCTCTCTCTCTCTCTCCCGCTCTCTCCCTCTCCCTCTCTCTTCTTCTCTCTCTGTCCCTCTCCCGCTCTCTCCAGCCCTCTCCCTCTCTCTCCCTCTCTCTCTCCCTCTCTCTCTTCTCTCTCTCTCTCTCCCGCTCTCTCCCGCTCTCTCCCGCCCTCTCTCTCTCCCTCTCTCTGTCTCCCTCCCGCTCTCTCCTTCTCTCTCTCTCTCCCTCTCTCTCTTCTTCTCTCCCTCTCTCTCTCTCAGAGCTGGAAGGGTGGGATGGAAGTGTGTTTCCGTGGAGGTTCAATGGCTAGGCTGGACTCAGGTCTAAAATATTGGTTGTCCTTCAGGATATTATAAACTCCCAGAGGGCTCTCTGTCTGGTCCGGACTCCCTCTTTATCCTCTGTATCCTCTGTCTCTCACACTTCACTCTCCAGCCAAGGAGCTGCTCTTCTACACTCTGTTTTCTAACCATTATACAACTGTTCTGCATGGAACACGTATGTTCTAACCATTATACAACTGTTCTGCATGGAACACGTATGTTCTAACCATTATATAACTGTTCTGCATGGAACACCTATGTTCTAACCATTATACAACTGTTCTGCATGGAACACCTATGTTCTAACCATTATACAACTGTTCTGCATGGAACACGTATGTTCTAACCATTATACAACTGTTCTGCATGGAACACGTATGTTCTAACCATTATACAACTGTTCTGCATGGAACACCTATGTTCTAACCATTATACAACTGTTCTGCATGGAACACGTATGTTCTAACCATTATACAACTGTTCTGCATGGAACACCTATGTTCTAACCATTATACAACTGTTCTGCATGAAACACCTATGTTCTAACAATTATACAACTGTTCTGCATGGAACACGTATGTTCTAACCATTATACAACTGTTCTGCATGGAACACCTATGTTCTAACAATTATACAACTGTTCTGCATGGAACACCTATGTTCTAACCATTATACAACTGTTCTGCATGGAACACGTATGTTCTAACCATTTTAAAACTGTTTTGTGGTTGTGGTGCATATGTTGTAATCGCTACAGAACGCTCCATGTTCTAGTTTAGCCGTTACACAACCACTCTGTATGGAGTGTAGAGTGGATATGGAGTGTTCATGGTCTTAAAAGAAGCTCTGAGAAAGAGAAGGGGGGAGAGAGAGAGCTGACTAAGATAGTATATAATATCGGTTGTAAAGGTTTATGTAACACTTTAATTCCTGCCCCCTGGAGTAAGGTAAGTAAACACACACACACACTATCTCTCTCTCTCTCACACACACAGCTATAAATGTGATTTCTTCTCTCATATGCTGCAGCCTTTTAAAATATACAGATAACACAGGCACATGCTGGGAAGATTCAGTGTATACAGTAAGCTCCTGTCTTTTCAGTGGAGAGACATTGTGATGAGTACATAATGCATGAAACAGCTGTCAGTCCATGTATGAAATGGTTTCCATAAGAACGAGGGGAGATTCTCTCCTTCATTGTTGAAACATGAGTAGATATCTTGCCTGTGTCTACTTTTCCTCTGTGGGTGGCTACTCTTCCTCTGTGGGTGGCTACTCTTTCTCTGTGTGTGGCTACTGTTCCTCTGTGGGTGGCTCCTCTTTCTCTGTGGATGGCTGCTCTTCATCTGTGGGTGGCTACTCTTCCTCTGTGTGTGGCTACTCTTCCTCTGTGGGTGGCTACTCTTCCTCTGTGGGTGGCTACTCTTCCTCTGCGGGTGGCTACTCTTCCTCTGTGGGTGGCTACTCTTCCTCTGTGGGTGGATATTCTTCCTCTGTGGGTGGCTACTGTTCCTCTGTGGGTGGCTACTCTTCCTCTGTGGGTGGCTACTCTTCCCTTGTGTGTGGCTACTGTTCCTCTGTGGGTGGCTACTGTTCCTCTGTGGGTGGCTACTGTTCCTCTGTGGGTGGCTACTCTTCCTCTGTGTGTGGCTACTCTTCCTCTGTGGGTGGCTGCTTGTCCTCCTCTGGGTGGCTACTCTTCCTCTGTGGGTGGCTACTCTTCCTCTGTGGGTGGCTGCTTGTCCTCCTCTGGGTGGCTACTCTTCCTCTGTGGGTGGCTACTTGTCCTCCTCTGTGGGTGGCTACTCTTCCTCTGTGGGTGGCTACTCTTCCTCTGTGTGTGACTACTCTTACTCTGTGTGTGACTACTCTTCCTCTGTGGGTGGCTACTCTTCCTCTGTGTGTGGCTACTTGTCCTCCTCTGTGGGTGGCTACTTGTTCTCCTCTGTGGGTGGCTACTCTTTCTCTGTGGGTGGCTACTTGTCCTCCTCTGTGTGTGGCTACTTGTCCTCCTCTGTGGTTGGCTACTCTTCCTCTATGGGTGGCTACTTGTCCTCCTCTGTGGGTGGCTAGTCTTCCTCTGTGGGAAGTCTTGGAGTCTTCTGTGGACTTAGAGTTCTTCAGACTGAGGGCAAATAATTATCTTACGATCTTATGATTTTTGTTGAGTAAAATCTGTGCTGTGTCTGTCTGTAGTTGACCTGTATCTAACCTGGTTCTCTCTCTCTCTGCTGCTGTTGACCCACCTTTGTCTTGTAGTTCTCTCATGCTGTATCCTGTTGTAACAGTAAATAGTATTGACTGTCTGTCTCTCTCCCTGTCAGAACCGCGAGCTGCAGATCATGAGGAAACTGGACCACTGCAACATCGTTCGCCTGCGCTACTTCTTCTACTCCAGCGGAGACAAGGTCCGTTTGTCTCTCTGTCCGTCCATATCTGTCTCTGTCTCTGTCTCTCTGTCTCTGTCTCTCTGTCCGTCCATCTGTCTGTCTTTCTCTCTCTGTCCGTCCATATGTCTGTCTCTGTCTCTCTGTCTCTGTCTCTCTGTCCGTCCATCTGTCTGTCTCTCTCTCTCTCTGTTCGTCCATATGTCTGTCTCTGTCTCTCTGTCCGTCCATATGTCTGTCTCTGTCTCTCTGTCTCTCTGTCTCTGTCTCTCTGTCTCTCTCTCTCTGTTCGTCCATATGTCTGTCTCTGTCTCTGTCTCTCTGTCTCTCTGTCTCTGTCTCTCTGTCTCTCTCTCTCTGTTCGTCCATATGTCTGTCTCTGTCTCTCTGTCCGTCCATATCTCTGTCTCTGTCTCTGTCTCTCTGTCTCTCTGTCTCTGTCTCTCTGTCCGTCCATCTGTCTGTCTTTCTCTCTCTGTCCGTCCATATGTCTGTCTCTGTCTCTCTGTCTCTGTCTCTCTGTCCGTCCATCTGTCTGTCTCTCTCTCTCTGTTCGTCCATATGTCTGTCTCTGTCTCTCTGTCCGTCCATATGTCTGTCTCTGTCTCTCTGTCCGTCCATCTGTCTGTCTCTCTGTCTCTCTGTCCGTCCATATGTCTGTCTCTGTCTCTCTGTCCGTCCATCTGTCTGTCTCTGTCTCTCTGTCCGTCCATATGTCTGTCTCTGTCTCTGTCTCTCTGTCCGTCCATATGTCTTTCTCTGTCTCTCTGTCTCTCTGTCCGTCCATATGTCTGTCTCTGTCTCTCTGTCCGTCCATATGTCTGTCTCTCTGTCGCTGTCTCTCTGTCCGTCCATATGTCTGTCTCTGTCTCTCTGTCTCTGTCTCTCTGTCCGTCCATCTGTCTCTGTCCATCTGTCTCTGTCTCTCTGTCCGTCCATATGTCTGTCTCTGTCTCTCTGTCCGTCCATATGTCTGTCTCTGTCTCTCCGTCTCTGTCTCTCTGTCCGTCCATCTGTCTCTGTCTCTGTCTCTCTGTCCGTCCATATGTCTGTCTCTCTGTCCGTCCATATGTCTGTCTCTGTCTCTCTGTCCGTCCATATGTCTGTCTCTGTCTCTCTGTCCGTCCATATGTCTGTCTCTGTCTCTCTGCCTCTCTGTCCGTCCATATGTCTGTCTCTGTCTCTCTGTCCGTCCATATGTCTGTCTCTGTCTCTCTGTCCGTCCATATGTCTGTCTCTGTCTCTCTGTCCGTCCATATGTCTGTCACTGTCTCTCTATCTGTCTCTGTCTCTCTGTCCGTCCATATGCCTGTCCCTGTTTCTCTGTTTGTCTGTGTGTCTCTTTGTCTGTCCGTCTGTCTGTCACTCTCTCTGTCTGTCTGTCCATCTGTCTGTCACTCTGTCTGTCTGTCTGTCTGTCTTGTACAGTGCCTTCGGGAAGTATTCAGACCCATTAACTTTTTCCACATTTTGTTAGGTTACAGCCTTAATCTAAAATTGATGAAATAGTTTTCCCCCCTCATCAATCTACACACAGTAACCCAGAATGACAAAGCAAAAACAGGTTTTTAGACATTTTTGCTAATTTATGAAAAAAAAGTTACAACTGAAATATCACATTTACATAAGTATTCAGACCATTTACTCAGTACTTTGTTAAAGCACCTTTGGCAGTGATTACAGCCTTGCGTCTTCTTGGTTATAACGCTACAAGCTTGGCACACCTGTGTCATGACGTTGGCCTGGGGGTAGGTTTATGACGGTCATAAATACCTCTTCCCCCTTTTTCCTCTCTCTACCCTACTGATGTTACATTTGCAAACCCCTTGGTTAACATAGAGATTCTGGGAACATCAGAAGGTGGGGGGAAATGAACTATATTCTGGTAATCCGACCATTTGAACATATGCGGTGGTACTTAATGAATATGATGTCAGTTCGGTTGTCATCTGAGACATTCTCATCAATGATAAGATGACATAAACTCTACAGTGGAAAGTCTACACATCAGAGTTATCGGATTCACATGGAATTGTTGTTCAATTTAAATGTTTGAATTTGAAATTATTCGTGATGGGATGAAATGTGATTTTAGCTTCTAAAATGTGAGATTTGGGTTTTCATAAGGTATGGCTCTGCTCAATCAGTGGCCCGCCCCTGTGAGGGGATATGGGCTATAAAACTTTTCAAACACGCCCTCCTCTCCCTTCCTATATAAGCCCTTCATGACAATATATTCTCCTGTTCCGAGGATGTGAGGACGACGGTCCGATGTCAGAATGGTTCAGATAAAAACTACAGAACGAAGCCAACATCAGCGTGAGCTTTGGTTGCGAATGGTGTGAGCTTTGGTTGCGAATGGTATGAACTTTGAACTCTTATTCACTACCTCCTAGCCGTTGAGTTAGCAACAGCAGCTGCAAACGCAGGTTAGGAAGGAACAGACAGAGTATCCCGTCTACCACACAACGACGTTACTACAATGTATTCAATTTACCAGCAGAGACATTCTTCAAAGGACAACGGACTCGGTTGGGCAACACGGCCTTCCATCTACCACCAACCTACCGAAGCGCAAATATTTATTGCATTTTCCTTTTCCAAATGGGCGGTAATTTAGAATGCATAAGATACTGTATTTACGATAGCACAGCTTCGCCCTTTGTTCCTCAGTCTTCCCGCTCTTTCACTCAAACCCAGCCCCTTTTGTGTAACCAGCTGTCATATCTGTTCCGCCCGCTAGGGACGTTTTCCTTTATGACGTAATTTGTAATCAAGTTATGATTAATTATGTGTATGTGTAATTCTGTGTGATTAGTTATGGATTAAGTAAATAAATAATTAAACCCAATTTTATATTGCTGATTCAACTTGTTTGCCAGGGTTCGTGAAGATAACCAAGAATTTACAACTTTCAGATGAGACTGAATTAAGGTGACGATTAATATTGACTGCTATTGATGTAAAATATTATTAGGTCTTTAAGAGTTTATTCGGAAGATAACAGCTCTATAAATATTATTTTGTGGTGCCCCGAATCTCTAGTTAATTACATTTACATGATTAGCTCAATCAGGTGATATTAATTACGGATAAATTATTTTATAGAATAGCATGTCATATCACTTAATCCAGCATAGCCAAAGACACGACACCTGTATTTGGGGAATTTCTCCCATTCTTCTCTGCAGCTCCTCTCAATCTCTGTCAGGTTGGATGGGGAACGTCGCTGCACAGTTTCTTTCAGTTCTCTTCAGAGATGTTCGATCGGGTAGAAATTCAGGCTCTGGCTGGGCCAATCAAGGAAATTCAGAGACTTGCCACTCCTGCATGGTCTTGGTTGCGTGCTTAGGGTCATTTTCCTGTTGGAAGGTGAACCTTCGCCCCATTCTGAGGTCCTGAGCGCTCTGGAGCAGGTTTTCATCAAGGATCTCTCTGTACTTTGCTCCGTTCATCTTTGCCTCGATCCTGACTAGTCTCCCAGTCCCTGCCACTGAAAAACATGCCACCACCATGCTTCACCATAGGAATGTTGCCAGGTTTCCTCTAGATGTGACGTTGGCATTCAGACCAAAGAGTTCAAACTTGGTTTCATCAGACCAGAGAATCTTGTTTCTCATGGTCAGAGAGTCTTTAGGAGCCTTTTGACAAACTCCAAGCGGGCTGTCATGTGCCTTTACTGAGGAGTAGCTACCGTCTTGCCACTCTACCATAAATTCATGATTGGTAGAATGCTGCAGAGATGGTTGTCCTACTGGAAGGTTCTCCCATCTCCACAAAGGAACTCTGGAGCTCTGTCAGAGTGACCACCGGGTTCTTTGTCACTTCCCTGACCAAGGCCCTTC